>NW_028317919.1:0-367561 GCF_062004578.1 Staurois parvus | reverse complement strand
TCTATCTAGGGGCCAAATGTGTTATTTTCCATTGAAAATGAAAGATTTACATTTGAACAGCACAGGTTATAGTCTGTTTACTTTGGGTTTTTTTGCCCCATTTTCACAAAATGAATGTTTGACAGGTAGTTTGACTGGACACCTGGCTATGCAATTTCTTTACAAATCAACCCCTATGTATATACATTTTCTAATAACATCATCAGGATTTTGTGTATGTAGAGAAAAGCATTTTGCTCATCATCAGAGATTGTCAATAGAATACCACACTTCACACAGCCCATGTCCATGATGTAGTCAACTTAGAAATGCTCTAACATGCAGCTGACTGTCACACCATTTTTATTTTCTTGAGCAAGCAGACCTTCACTTATAATTGATAAATGCCATTATTTTAACCCCTCCTACTCTGATACACTTTTAATAGTTTATATTTTTTGGGTAGCAAGTACGTTTTTCCGCAGGTACTTTTTCCCACGTCCTCATTCTTTGCCTAGGATGATGTTGCACTCCCCCCCCCCCCCCCAACCCTCCGTCCCTTACTATAGCTTTCTTGAGACAGTGACCCTGATTTAATAAGGCAGTAGACCCTATTCACTTAAATGAATTTCACATATCTAGTAAATGAAGTGAAACAAAGTAAGAATCTACTTTTTCAAAGAATACCCAATTATGTGGATGGAGAATTCACCTTATTTACTATGCTAAGGTAAAATTCTCATTGTAAAGAGAAAATTTACATGGCCCTCAAAACATTGACTTAGCTTGGTGAATGTTTTTTTTATTCTTCTTGAACATGATTAGGTGTTCTTTTCATAGTGAAAATTCACTTTTTTATCTAATTTTTTAAGGTAAGTGAAAAATAATTTTGAAAGTGAAAATAAAGCAACCCCACTGTGTGTAAAACAGTGCAGTAGAAAACACTGATATTTACTTCGTTATCATACTGTGTATAATCATGCAGAACAGCTTCTGCAATTGTAGTGCCGTATCTGGGGAAGAATAGAGCAGGACCTCAGAGAGCATATTCAGAAAGTGACACCCAGCATTTCACAACTGCTTATAGTGGCTTAGACTGGAACAGTGGTGTAGTTCCATCTCAGCAGCCCTTTACTGGTATAACCAAGCAGGGCAGAGAAAACATGAATGAAGTTCTCTGTGAGATCTCACTCATGTATTCAAGCCCATATTATAAAGACCAGTACTTCTATTAATGGGGGGCCATTGCTGTTTAGCATCTCAAGAAAGAGTAATGTGTTCATTCAACATGAACCTATTTCTGTACTTTGGCATACCTGGATGAGACTCCATGAATATTTGTTTGCCAGTTATGAACTATCTATCCATAAAAAATGTAAAGAATTCCAGGTATGGATGTTTTTACATTATTATTATTATTATACAGGATTTATATAGCGCCAACAGTTTTCTCAGCGCTTTACAATATAACGGGAGACAATACAGCAACAATACAGTTCAATACAAGAGGGCCCTGCTCCTTGGAGCTTACAATCTAAGAACATAGTTACATTTAGGGATGCACCGATACCGATATCGACATTGGTGCCGATACTGAGTACTTTCATGACTACTCGTACACGTGAAAATACTCCCAATCCCTTAACCGATACTTTGCGGTGCAATTTGCATTAATGGGCGCAAAGATTAGCTTGCGATTTGAACAGGAATGCAATGCCTGTCCAAATCGCATGCGGTTTCCCCACTGCTCCTGTGTGAACCCAGGCTTGTCCTAGCCCCAGTTCACACAAGAGCGGTGCGGGAAACATCCTGCAGGCATCCCATGCTGAGTGTCAGTGGTAGGAGAGGAGAGAAAGCAGTGGGGATTTGAAATCCCCGCTGCTTTTTTTCCTCTCCTTGCAGCGATGACAGTTTGGGCTAGATGGCATCCGATTGGTCAGCAGCTGACCAATCAGCGCAGGCAGTGGCGTGCTTCAGTTATTGTTGGCCAGATAGAGAGGTGGGTCTTAATTTTCCATTGACCCTTTCCATAGGGAAAAAAAATCTGTCTGTTGGCAGTATTACTGAATTTTGCTGTCTGTCTCATCTGATGCTTTGCTATTTGTTTGGCTCCCGGGGGACACTGCTATATCCATGATGGCGATCTTGGGTTGGCATCAGAGGAATCCCTTCTATCCCTCTACTTTATGGATGAGAAACAATGCAAGTTCATATTAATTAACTCAATTTGCTGGTGATAATTATTCACTGCTAGCCTGTCTCGGAATTATTTTAATCAGGTTTATTGCCAGGATATTTTCAGAATGTGTCTAAAACAATGGAGGCATCTGCTTAAAAAAAAAAAAGATATGTGCTGTTTTCCAGAAGCTCAGAAGATAACAGCTGACATAACATGACAATCAGGCCCACTGAACAATACAGCTGCAGCAAAGAGTAGTAGGACAGCCTTGTAAACCTAGGAAGAGTACTGTATACTTACCTATCTTTATGGCAGTGCAATAACAACAGGATAACTGCCAGGTATATATAATAGATTCCTCCTTCACATCACCCTTTATTGTGTTTACCAGCACAGAGCAGAATCAGAATATAATACGTAAGTGAAGTGTTACAAACATCTGTTTCTATTACCAGTCTGTTCTTTATTCATGTGTTTATTTCCATCTGCTTTGTAAGTCTCAGTAGTCTGTGTTTCTATTGTGTTGTGAAGTATGTTACATTTAGATGCCCAGAACAAACCTAAACTGTAGGCACCTGTGATCCTCCGCCTTCCTCTTACAAGCGTACTATCCCCCAAACAATTAGTGACTCTATCACTAAAATGTGTCTGTGCAATAAAAGTCTCCCTGCAGAGAAGATGCTGAATACTCCTGTCTCCTGCTGCTTGCACCACTTTTTTCTGCAATAGTGATAATAAACCACCATTTGGAGATCCTGCAGAATCTGACACTTAAGGAAGTGTCTGGTTCTTCTTCTCCTACCCCCCCTACATTAAGTGGTTTGATCCACTAACCCCTCTGCTACTATTGTGCCCTGTATCCTGTATTAAAGTAGGGGCCGATAGAAGGGACCACAGCATGCAGAGGGGGTGTCAGGGCTCCCGGGTGTGACCAGAGGTGTGTGACTGACGCAGGGAAATGCAGACTTCAGATAAGTTATAAACAATTTATTAACACTAACAATACAAACATAAACGCAGTGCAATACTAAAACATAACACAGTGCAAACGAACCAAACCAAACCACCCACAGATAACAGTACATATAGTGCAAGCGTCGTCAGGCAGGCTGGGTCAATATCAATCGGGCAGGTAGGTACAGGGGGAGCAAGCGGAGAATAGTCAGGTCACGAGCAGGGTACAGCAACTAACAGGCAGGTAGGTACAGGGGGTCAGGCAGAGAATGGTCGGGGTCACAAGCCAGGGATCAGAACAGGAGAAGTCAGCAGAGGTCAGAATCAAGCCGGGTCAGCAACAAGACAGGAACAGGAACAGGAGCAGGAACAAGATACAGGGCCCAGGAAAAACACAACACCAAGGCAGAGTCTGCAGGTCTGAATGTCCCTTAAATACACCAGTATAATTAGTTCCAGGTGTTTGACTGGCTGCAAGGTTGAGTCTCTGATTGCTGGGAGCACCCGCTGGCCAGCCCTGGTACTGCAGCTCATAAGGCAGATGAGTCCCACTATTGCTGGCCAGTCCATTCCTGACAGGGGGATCAGGAAATCCGCAATACCAGAAGTGATGTTTATTGCACAGATACATTTTAGGGGCAGAATGGCTTTAACCAGTTCCTCCCTATAATGTCCTTTTAATAAATCTTTAACATCTAACCTAACCCTGAAAAATAACCCTTTAAGTATACCTGCCATAAGAGAAATATGGAGGCTGCCATTAAACACTTCCTTCTACAATAAATGAATGAATGGAAGATCTTCCAAAGTGTCCAGGCTTTACTGGGACACAAATTTAAAATTAGATTGCCTTTTAAAGTGTTACTAAACCCAGGGCCCTGCATTCACTATATCTGGTCTTCCACAGTACACAGAACATGGAAGTGCAATTATTTTATTAAATATAAACTGTTAAATACCTTTTCTCATCAGCAGTTAAAGCAGTCTTGTGACTGCTATCAGTGTTCAGCAGAGCACTGGTTAAAGCTTGTAGGAGGAGTTTTCTTTCTGCTCTAGGAGGATGCAAAACCCCTAACCTCTGTCTGGACAGTGCTGATTGGCCCTGTGCTGATCACATGCACTCTCCCAAGGCAAAAAAAACTTCTGTAGCAATACACATTAAACTGAGCATGTGCAGAATGGCTACAGGTTCGACCTCTCATATCAGGAGATAAGACGTGGACATTTGAACAAAAGGAGGAGCAGAGAAGTCTGGATCAAATGGCCTTTTTACAAAATTCAGATGATTAACACCTTAGGTTCCACAGTGAGTATAACAAGCATGCTTTACTGCATATACAGATTGATTTTACTGTTGTGGGTTTAGTAACACTTTAAACCCACTTTATTATAAACTTTCAGTACATGCTTTATTACATGTTGTTCATAGTCACTGGGACTGTTTTTCTGTATTTTGCAAAAACCTGGTTGATCCTGCTGTTCACTGTCCCTCCCTCCTTGCCTGTGTCTCCGCTGCAGCTTGATATTGTGTAGACTAGTCATTGCCTCATCTACTGAGCATGCTCTCGTTTCAGTTCCCTTCTAAGCAGTTCATTTCCTCCTTTTTGTAATCTGTGTATCCCATGTTACTGTAGAGTCACACATGTGGGTGTGTACAATCCGAATGAATGACAGCCCATTCCCTCTCTCCTCCTCTGTGCCCACTAAACAGCTAAACACTATAAGGGTGGGATATTACACCGTGTTCCAAATTATTATGCAAATGATATTTTTCTCATTTACCTAAATAATTGATGTAAATAACAGTCAGCATAATTCTCATGTTACCAACTATTAAGAGTACAATTCAAATTTTATTGAACAAACCTCCTAATGATAACAGTATTTTTTTTAAACATGAAAAACTTCCAATGCACTGTTCCAAATTATTACACACAGTAAGTTTTAAAACACTTTATAGGTTGTAAAGAACTGAAAATTGTCATTTGTTGTGTTTGCAGAATATTTACTGAAATCAAAAGCTATTTCAATCAAACTTTTAACAACATTTTAACTTTTTAAACATTTTAACAGGTCACGTTACATTTTAACATAGGACCCCTTATTTGATAGCAGCTTCACAAGTCTTACATCCATTGAACTTGTGAGTTTTTGGACAGTTTCTGCTTGAATTTGTTTGCAAGATGTCAGAATAGCCTCCCAGAGCTGCTGTTTGGATGTAAACTTCCTCCCACCCTCATAGATCGTTTGCTTGAGGATACTCCAAAGGTTTTCAATAGGATTGAGGTCAGGGGAGGATGGAGGCCACACCATGACTTTCTCTCCTTTTATCCCCATAACAGCCATTGATGCAGAGGTATTCTTTGCAGCATGAGATGGTGCATTGTCATGCATGAAGATGATTTTATTATGGAAAGAATAGTTCTTCCTTCTGTACCAGGGAAGAAAGTGGTCAGTCATAAATTCCAGATACTTTGCAGAGATCATCTTTACACCTTCGGGGGCCCCTAAAGGGGCTGATCAGCTCTGTTCCCATGATTCTGGCCCAAAACATGACTCCACCACTGCCTTGCTGACGTCGCAGCCTTGTTGGAACAGGGTGGCCATCCACCAACCATCCACTACTCTATCCATCTGGACCATCCAGGGTTGCATGGCACTCATTAGTGAACAGGACTGTTTGAAAATTAGTCTTCATGTATTTTTCTGCCCAGTGCAGCCATTTCTGCTTGTGAGCATTGGTTATTGGTGGCCGAATAGAAAGTTTATGCACAGTTGCAAGACTCTGGAGGACTCTACACCTTGATGTCCGTGGGACTCCAGAGGCACCAGCAGCTTCAAATATCTGTTTGCTGCTATGTAATGGTATTTTAGCAGCTGCTCTCTTGATCCGATGCATGGATCTGGCAGAAATCTTCCTCAATGTGCCTTTATCTGCACGAACCCATCTGTGCTCTGAATCAGCCACAAATCTCTTAATAGTGCGATGATCACGCTTAGGTTTTCGTGAAATATCTAATGTTTTCATACCTCGTCCAAGGCATTGAACTATTTCACTCTTTTCGGCAGCAGAGAGATCCTTTTTCTTCCCCATATTGCTTGAAAATGGTGCTCTGCTTAATAATGTGGAACACCCTCCTTTAGTAGTTTTTCCTTAAGTTGGGCTCACCGACCAATCTAATTATCACAGGTGTCCGAGATTGTTTTCAGTGATCAAAAGAGCCCTGACACACAATGCCATCCATGAGTTAAACTGAAAAACAAAATATTTCATCTTTGTGACACTTAAATAGAATTTGCATAATAATTTGGAACACTGTGTATATGCTGATTGATGGAGACATCACCTCCCTGTAATTCTAAGCACAAACAATAGACACAGGCTGGAATGGTTTGAAACAGGCTGTAATTGGCAGAACCACCCCCTAGATAGCCGACACCATGTTTTTGTACATATTCCCCTGCAGATGAGCTGGAAAAGAGCTGGGTTACATGATGCTGTATATCACATATAAAAAATATATGATACGGCCTGCAAAAAAAATGCGATTCTAATCCAAGATTGCTGCTGATGCCATTGAAGCCTGACTCCAAACTTTTTTTGTTTTTGATAGCATGGGTAAGAATTAAAACCTATCTAAGGCTTTTATTGGTGTCCCAATTGGGAAGATTTCCCCTCATTTTCCCAGGGAAAGAAAGTGATGCAAAATCTTTTTATTGGGACAGAGACAAAAACAAATTTAGATTAGCTGAAAAATATGCTGTTTTATGCCTCCCCTTTTTGTTATTGTTGATACCGGTGGTGCATTGGTGACACTGTTGTGTTTCTGCACTGGCATCAAATACCATAACATTTCTTAAATAATGAAATTATTCATTTTATTTCATTAATCTGCTTTATTACTACTGTATATAATGTAACAGCTATTTTTTACACTACTATTATGTATAACATTGCAAACCCTTTAAAGCTGAACTCCTAGCAGAAAACTAAAAGCACAGTTGAAATACATACATGTGAAATATTTCATCTACCAAAGGATTTGTAATTCTGTCCAGCCATGTAATACGGGTACCTCTGCCAGAGTCAACTTCCAGGTCGCTGACCCCAGTTTTCTATACTGCATGTAGTCAGTACCAGGGGTAGACTGACCATTTGGAAACTCGGGGTGGAGACAAGATGGAGAGGCAGGGTAACATCAGAGACCTTTCTGCTTTGCATAGTGCTCTCAGAATTAAACTGTTCTTAAAAAATCTGTCCTTGCCCAAATTCAAAATAGCCTATGAAAATGGTAACAGGGGCATCTCATGGGGCCCCATGAGATGCCCCTGGTACCTTTTTCATAGGCTTTTTTGAGTTTGGGCAAGGACACAGGGGCCCCATGATCCCCTATTGCCCGGGGGCCCCATGAGTTGTAAGTCCACCCCTGGTCAGTACATATTAGTGAAGGACTTACTGTAGGCCATTGAAGGGGACAGTAAAGGTGCAGCAGACTGAAAAGGTCATTCCTATGCTCTCTTCTTCTGGAAGAGTTTTTAAGAACAGTTTAATTCTGAGAGCACTATGCAAAGCAGAAAGGTCTCTGATGTCACCCTGCCTCTCCACCTTGTCTGATCAGAGAAAGCTTTGCAATCATTGAGAAAATCCAAACTGTTCTGTAGATGGAGCCCATGCCAAGTGAGTGACCTCCTGTGTTCACTAAGCTGCAGATCAGCCACTTGGCACAGGACTTGGAAGCTAGTAGAGATCACTGTATTAGTGGTGCCTACCATAGTAATTTCCAGCTTCCACGGGGATCCCACAGGTATGGCACATACATTGGTACAAGTTTGACCAATGTAGCTGTGCAAAAATATCCGTAAGTAAACTTCAGCTCTAAACAGAGGTTGCTTATCCTGTCCTTGGCCTTCCTATTGGGACAGACTCACTCTAAAATTGTTGAGAAATTCTTGCAGTCAGCCATGACACCTTCTCCTAAGAAACTAAGATTTCCTGGATCAACTGTGGGTATAGCATTATAACTTTGTTTTTTTGTTTTTTTTAATGGTTGAACTGGATGGACGTTTGTCTTTTTTTCAGCCAGACTAACTATGTAAGAAATATTTAAAAAATATATATATTTTTAGGCATGCTGTGTGAATGGGAACATATAACATAGAGGGGTTGCGGATTTCTAAAATTTGACCGCACAAGTGGAAATACACTTTAAAGTTTCTTAGCGATGGTCAGTTTATATAGCTGAATGCTTTCTGTAAATCACAGTGGAATTAAGCAGCATACGGAGAGGGCAGCAAGGAAAGGGTTAAACTGCTTGGAATGGCTCATCAGGCTAGTCTGGTAACTGGAGTTCCAGGCTTTTGGCAGTGGTAGAGTGACATGGCATCTGCTGTGTGAAATAAGAGAGATTGCAGTTCTGATGTTTCTCTTACTCCTGCAGATCTGACAGGATGCACTAGAGGTCTTCCCAGCACCAAAAAAGAAATCTTGAAAGTCCAGGAGACAAAAGGAGCTGAGGAGGAAATACGGACTCTGTGCCAATGCAGCAACAGAAACGACAGCCAGAACTAGTGGAAGGAAACCTTCCTGTGTTTGTCTTTCCGACTGAACTAATATTTTATGCCGATGATCAGTCAACACACAAGCAAGTGTTAACGTTATACAACCCCTATGAGTTTGCCTTAAAGTTTAAAGGTAAGTGTGATCGGCCGTCTCCGATGTCTGTGCAGATGTTTTCATGAGCTTTCACATTGACGCGGCTGTAAGCTGCAAAATAAATAGCAGATTCAACATCATGGCATGGAAAGAGTTAAAGGAGGGGTGTATTTGTTTTCAGTTCTAGATGGGATTTGTTTCTACAGCTTGAGTGTTAGTGTGCCCAGTTTAAAGAATAGGAGGGTACAGTGATTTCCGAAAGGAGAAGACCGCGTAGTTGGACGAGTGAGCCTACGGAAAAACAGGGGGATTGGCAAAAACACTGGGGTGGATCTGTTGTCCGTGTTAACCTATTATTTTTATCTTTCATTTTACGTATAGTAAAATGGGTCTAAAGAAGCCAAAAATGCTAAACTGCCAATATTTCATCATTAAACCTGTACTGCAGTTTGAAGTTATTGTAAGCCTCCAGAACCCCCCCACACACACACATACACACAGACATACATACATACATACATACACACACACACATACACACACTCACATACACACACTCGCACACTTTTGTTTGAATTCTGTTTGAATTGTGCCATTTGCTTTGTAAGTACTTCATTGTTGCTTCTGAAGTTGCAGCCACACAAGTGTTTTATCTGCACTGCAAGCCTCCTTCTGGTTGGGCTGTGGTCAGGCAGTTTCGTCGCTGCACAGTTCTATAGGGACTCCATATCCCACTACGTAGCTCCGCCAGACATTGGGTGGGTGGGCGTTAAATGGGGTGAGTTATCTCTTTTGAATAACACCCCTTGTTTGTCAGCTTGCTGTTGCCAAACATTTTATGCAATAGATGATTTAAAGTAACACTAAGCCCCAGTTCACATATATGCGGCCATGCGGGCCACGTTTTGGACGGGCACAAGAGCCCATTCATTTGAATGGACTCCCGTGCCCCGTATGGAAGAAGTCCTTGCACTTCTTCCGAAAACGCAGCCTGCACGGGAACCTCGGTTCCCGGTACAGTTGCATTTTCCAGTGCGGGCGGCGGCCCGTGGGTCCGCATTTTTCTGTGCGGGTGGTGCGGTTGCACGGATTTTCATGCGGATCCGCATTGGCACCACCCGCACAGATGTGAACATAGCCTTAATGATAAATTTATTTTCTAAAACTAATCCTTACACATTCACTACTTAATGGCCCTGTAATCTATTTTTCATGAAATCATTCCTTACTGTGTTGTTCTGTCTCCTTGTAACATTGTCTGGGAGTTCTCAAACCTCTCCTTTTACCCCTCACTTCCTTTTGTTTGAAACGAGTGCATGTTAGTTGGGGTCAAGTACACTACTCTACACACACTATACATTCCATAGTCCATAATCTATTTGGGGAGAGAGCAGGAGAGGGTGGCTGCATTCCAACATATGATGGGACCATGGAGAATGAACGTAGCTGCCCTCTAACAGGAAGTCGGATCACTGAAGCAACAAAAGTAAGAAATTTGGAGATTTGGAATACACCAAAAGGAAAATAAAGTACATTTTTAGGTTAAATTGTTATTTTCAGAGGGGTTGGAAAGATGTACGGTGTTAACTCACCTTTTCAGAAAAAAATGAAAAGGGGAACTAACACTTTAAGGCTGGGTTCACACTGATGCGGTGCGGCATATCGCATGTGATTCACACAGAAACCACACCGCATTCCTGTGCAAATCACATGTGAACTATGTGCGGTGCGATTGGAGATATACATTTTAGATGGTTCAAATCGCACCGCACCGAAAAGGTGCAGGACCCTTTTTTTGGTCCGCACTAGAATCGGATTGCATGGGTATTCACACCCATGCAATCCGATTCTGCACATCGCACCGCGTTTTGAGGACCGACTTCGGGGTGTTCTTAACGAAACATACACACCCTCAGCGGTTTGCATGAATGGGGTGCGATTGTGGTGTGATGTGGAATTCGCACAGAAAACGTTGCAAATTTTGCACCGCATCAGTGTGAACCCGGGCTACATATACATACATACTTGAATAGATTTTTTTTCTCTTTAGCCACCTTCCGCCCGCCATATAGTACAATGACGGGCGCAAGGTGGTTCTCTCGTTCTGATAGGACGTCATATGACGTCCTTCCATTCTCACCGCGCATGTGCAGTGCGGCGATTGCCGGTGCACTGTGTCCCTCAGACACGGATCACGGAAAGAGCTGAAGATGTCGGCTCGGTCATGTGATCGACTGTGTCCAGTCACAGTTGATCACATGTAAACAGGGAAATGCCGGTTATCGGCATTTCTCTCCTCTCGAGCTGTCACGTTTTTCTTTATTTAAGAAAAAATAAAAATCCCAGAGGTGATTAAATACCACCAAAAGAAAGCTCTATCTGTCTCAAAAAAAAGATAAAAATTTCATAAGGGTACAGTGTTGCATGACCGCGCAATTGTCATTCAAAGTGTGACAGCGCTGAAAGCTGGAAATTGGCCTGGGCAGGAAGGGGGTATAAGTGCCCAGTAGGCTAGTGGTTAAACTAGAGTTTTGTGTCACTTTAAACTTTTCCTTATGTTAAACAATGTAATTAAAATCACTAAAATATTATATTGTATTTTATTACTACTAATTTTTATATCAGGATATCTATACTTCTTTTACCTCCCTTTTTTTTTAGTGCTTTTTAAATAAAAAAAAAAGCTAGCAGCTGATTGGCAGTTATTGTTCTTGCAGCCATCACTATAACACTCAGCAAGTTAGAATAAGTAGAATGTTCTATGATTGGCTTCTTGCTGGAAAATAATACGTCTTAAGCTCATATTTGTCACAACTTTCTGGCTGTGTATGGCTACTCTTACACATTTCATTGGCTGGAAGAACAGATTTGAGTCAGTAAATATTTTTGCACTTGTGCTCACGTGCATGAGCATCACATGATCCATGAACATGCTCCTAATGGAATGCAGAGATGTCAGAGTAGGGAGAACGCTGTGGATTAGCTCACTCAAGCACTCATTGTTTACTTCAGTGTTGTCGTTTCTAAGGCAAAAAAGAGTGAACCTCCTTATGGGAAGAAAGGCAGGTTAACCACTTGCCTACCAGGCACTTATACCCCCTTATTTACCAGGCCAATTTTCAGCTTTCAGCGCTGCCGCACTTTGACAATTGTGCGGTCATGCAACATTGTACCCATATGAAATTTTGATCATTTTTTTCTCACAAATAGAGCTTTCTTTTGGTGGTATTTAATCGCCACTGGGCGCTTTACTTTTTGCGCAATAAAAAAAAATATGCAAAAAATTTGAAAAAAAAAAAGTTTCTTTGTTTCTATTATAACATTTTTCAAACAGGTATTTTTTCTCCTTCACTGATGTGCGTTGATGAGGCAGCACTGATGGGCACTGAGAGGCAGCACTAAAGGGCACTGATAGGCAGTACTAATGAGGTGGCACGGATAGGCGGCACTAATATGCAGCACTGATAGGCGGCACTGATAGGTGACACTGATGATGGGTACTGACGGCACTGACTGGCATCACTGCTGGGCACTGACTGGCGGCACTGACTGGCACAACCCCTGGGCACTGACTGGTGGCACTGACTGGCAGCACTGCTGGGCTGCACTGGTGGGTGGCACTGGTGGGCAGCACTGGTGGGTGGGCACAGGTGGGTGGCACTGGTGGGCACAGGTGGGTGGGCACAGGTGGGTGGCACTGCTGGGCACAGGTAGGTGGCACTTCTGGGCACAGGTGTGTGACACTGCAGAGTGGCACAGGTGGGTGCACTGCTGGGCACAGGTGGGTGCACTGCTGGGCACAGGTGGGTGATCTGCTGGGCACAGGTGGGCGGAGCTAGTGGGCGCACTGCTGGGCACAGGTGGGCGGAACTTGCGGGTGGCACTGCTGGGCACCGATCATCAGTGCCCTGATGATCGGTGCCGATCCCCGCTCTGACAACTGCCGGTTCTCGGCAGTACTTTCCTCACGATCTGACAGCGTGAGGAAAGTGCAGCCGAGAACCGGCACTTGCATTTCCCTCTGATCAGCGTGTCATTGGACACCGCTGATCACGTGGTAAAAGGCCGCTGTGATTGGCCTTTTACCACATCACGTGATCAGCTGTGTCCGTAGGACACAGCGATCACGGAGATCGCCGGGTGCGCGCCCCCTGGGGCGCGCAGGAAAGCGCGTTCTGGGAGGACGTCATATGACGTCCACTCAGAACTGGCCGGCCGCAGTGTAGCCGTCATTCGGCTATCTGTGGTCGGCAACTAGTTAAAGATTAGGATAAAATCTGATCAGCTTGTATGTCACATGCAGTGACAGGGTAATGTTGTCTTTTCAGGCATCATTTTTTTTCAGATTCTATCAGAATTGTTTAATTGAACTTGGAAGCAATTCATTTTTGTCAGTGCAATGTCTGATATTTTTTTTTTTTCAATAAAAATAATGATTTTTTTTTTCCAAAATGTTTAAAGTATTAGTTTTAGTTTTGGATAGAGTGCAGAGGGGTTAGAACACCTGGCAAGTTTTATTGCTGTCTGTGCCTTCATTAAGGAGATTCACCCTCTCTATTTGTTCTGTTTACCATTATCATTGAAAGTAAAAGGAAATCCCAAATTTTGGCTTGTCTCAGAAAGTAATAGAGGGGAAATCTTCTAATGGGGACACTAATGCTGGTGACCTGGGGGCCCCCAAGGAATTCCCTTAATTTGAAGGAATTTTTTCTCACTTCCTGTTTGGCTATGGGACAGGAGGAGAAATCTCCACAATGGGACACAGATAGTGAAAAAACATTTGACATGGATTATAACCCTCCCTTGTTCTATCCAAAATGAAAAATAAAGTTTTGCCTATAGTTTCTCTTTAATTTGTTTATTTTTTGTCAGTGCTAAATATCTGTAATAAATGAACTAATCATGCTATTTCTTCCTCCTCCAGTTCTCTGTACGTCCCCAAACAAGTACGCTGTTGTTGATGCTGCAGGCGCAGTGAAGCCACAGTGTTGTGTTGACATGTAAGTATTACTCTCAAATAGTTGAAAGTGACCTTGGCACATAATGAAAGACGGTCAAGCAATTACATACCTGAAAAGAAGAAACAAATACTTACCTTGCGTGCTCTGGCATTTAACCCCTTGACGCCGACGTAGCACAAATATGCGGCCTCACAGAACTGGGCTTTTTTCTGTGGGGCCGCATATTTGCGTACCTATCTTTCTGCTGGAAGCGCACTGCGTAGCGCGCTCCCAGTGCAAAGACCACGGTGTCACTGGGAGCCCTGGTCCCGTTCTAACAATCGGGATCCGGGACTCCCGATTCCAGGTCACATGATTGCTGTGATAGCCTCTGATTGG
Source organism: Staurois parvus (assembly GCF_062004578.1). NCBI lineage: Eukaryota > Metazoa > Chordata > Amphibia > Anura > Ranidae > Staurois > Staurois parvus. The sequence continues at coordinate 353,457 of NW_028317919.1, read as the reverse complement.
CTGTCACAGTGATCAGTCACTGTAGAGCCCGGCCCCCTTGTGTTTTTCTTTTCTCTCTCTATGAATGGAGGAGAGAGATACATTTTATCTCTCTAACTCCTGGCATAGAGGGAAAAAAATGTTTGCTTAAAAAAAAAAAGATAAATAAATATTTAAAAATAAAATTAAAAAATACCTACATCAAGGTTTGATCTAGTTCAGTGCCAGGGTAAGTGTTTGGGTCAAAAAGTCAGGGTCAAAGGTCAGGATTTAAAAAAAATTGGTATCAATGTCAGTTGGTGTCAGTGTGTGTTTTTAGGTTAAAAAAACAAAACAAAATGCACACTATTGTTTCTGGGCTGTACTATGAGTACAAACAACAAATAACATACACATATATGGTATCACTGCGATCATCAAGAGCTGGAAAATTTATTTTGGGTTGTTCTTTGGTGGTAGGTTATGGTAGTAACAAGAAACACACAGCTAAATTTAAAAAATATATATTTTTTTATTATTTTGGGCCAGTTTTCCTTTGATAATAAAAAAAAATCAGGAGATATCTATTAACATTTACCACCAAATGAAAGCCCAATTTGTCCTGAAAAAAAACAAGGTATAATTCACTTGGATGTACAAAGTAGTTGTGATGATATGTATGGTTTTACTAACACATGTCAACGTTGCAAATTTGTGCTTAGGCATTTAGATTTGTTTTACCCTTAGGCATGAGGGGGTTAAACACTGCTCTCTAATCTAAGAATTCGCCCTCTTAACTCCATTGGGAAACTGACACTCCTGGAAGTGTCAATCTTCAGGGTTCCCCACAGCGATCACTTTCTGCTTCTTCCACATCTCTGAAATGTTTGGCAGGGAACATTATTATTATTATTATACAGTATTTATAAAGCGCCAATAGTTCGCTCAGCGCTGTACATTACAAAGGGGGACAGAACATGTGACAGAACAATACCAATACAATGCAAAACATGAGAGGATTGAGGGCCCTGCTCTTTCGAGCTTACAATCTAGGAGGAAGGGGGTGGTGGCACAGGAGGAGATAGCTGTGGGGGATGGAGTGGTAGGAAGAGTGGAGGAGGTCGGCAAGTTAGCAGGGGGTGGGGTAGGCTTCCCTGAAGAGATGGGTTTTCAGGGTGCGCCTAAAGGAGAGGAGAGTAGGTGATAATCTGATGGGTTGGGGCAGGGAGTTCCAGAGGATGGGTGACACCCTGGAGAAGTCCTGGAGGCGGGCATGGGAGGAGGAGACCAGGGAACTAGAGAGAAGGAGGTCTTGTGAGGAGCGGAGTGTGCGTGCTGGGCGGTACTTGGATATTAGGTCAGTGATGTAGTTCGGGGCAGTATGGTGGACAGCTTTGTACGTCAGCGTTAGGATTTTGAATTTGATCCGTTGCGCAATCGGAAGCCAGTGGAGGGATTGGCAGAGGGGGGTGGCGGAAATGGAGCGGTTGGAAAGGTGAATGAGTCTGGCAGCCGTATTCAGGATCGACTGAAGCAGGGATAGCCAGCGGTGAGGCAGGCCAGTGAGGAGGGAGTTGCAGTAGTCGAGTCGTGATATGATGAGGGAGTGGATGAGCTGTTTAGTGGTTTCTGGGGTTAGGAACGTGCGTATTTTGGCGATGTTGCGGAGGTGGAGTCTGCACGAGTTTGTTAAAGATTGGACTTGGGGCTGGAAGGATAGGTTGGAGTCCAGAATGACACCCAGTACTCTGGCCTGCAGGGCGGGTTTGATGGTAGCGTTGTTGGACGTGACGGAGAAATCAATGGGGGGTGGTGTCCGGGCTGGGGGGAAGAAAGAAATAGTCTGCCTAATGCACTGTTGTATGAAGACTTGCTCACTAAACCTTTAAGTGAACCTGTACTGCCTCCATTAAAGATTTGATTGAATAAACATAAAAAAAAAACAAGCCTTTTTTCCTCATAATCGACGCCTTCTAGATTTTCACTCTGTGTATATGGGTGATTTAGGTCTATAATAATGGCTGTGGACCTGCCAAACCATTTTAGTGTATATTATATGACCTGGAGTTGTAATGGATTGTATTTGTCTTTATGTATTGCTTGTGTATTTGTATCTATATTGAAAAAAACACACTAACAAAATCTGATTGCCACCAAAATGCTATTCATTCTCCTAACCTTTGTACAATCTTTCCTCTGTGCTTTAGTGTTATCCGGCACAAAGATGTCCGAGCCAGTCACTTTGGGGTTATCGATAAATTTCGCCTTCAGGTGTCCGAACAAAGCCAGAGAAAAGCACTGGGGCGTAAAGAGGTAATAGCAATGCTGCTTCCGTCCGCTAAAGAGCAACAGCACAAAGAGGAGGAGGAAAAAAGGTTCAAGGAGCATCTAGCAGAAAGTGTCTTCTTTGAGCAGGCACCTTGCCAGCCAGGTCAGTGAAGTTATGTGCCTTATATATTTAACTTTAAGACACATTTAATAGAATTACCCTATTGTTCTCACCTAAATTAGTACTGAGAAACTCTCCGTGTACCTGAGTGCCTTTTAAAGGGTCAGTCCACCCTACTTCTTGGTAGATACTGGGGAGTTAAACCCCTGGCTTTTTTATCTTCTGGGGATGCAGTTTATGAGATCTTTGTTCCTGGCTCAGCCCACGTGCTGTGGCCATTATGAGGACTACTCTCTTTGTTGCAGTTTTTATAATTTTTTTTTTAATTTGGCTCTTTGTCATTATTTCTGGTACAAATGATGGTGAAATATAATATGCTTAACCACTTCAATAACACACACTCTCACCCCCTACCTGCCCAGGCCGACTTTCAGATTTCAGCACTGTCACACAATAAATGGCAATTATGCAGTCATGCAACACTGTACCTAAATTAAATTTTTATAATTTTTGAGACAAATAGGGCTTTTTTTGGAGGTATTCATTCACCTATGGGTATTTTATTTTTTTTGGACAAAAACAAAAAAAATACTGAAAATGTAGAAAAAAAACCCACATTTTTTTTTTTATTATAATAACATAATCTTTCTTCAAAAATTCAGGCCGAAATGTATGCTGCTACATTTCTTTGGTAAAAATAACTCAAATCAGTGTATAATATTTTGCATGTAGGAAAGTTATAGAGTCTATAAACTATGGTACATAAAATATATTTGAAAATTAATCAGTCCTGATGTATTGACTACCCATCTAATTTCCTGAGGTTCTAAAATGCCAGGACAGTACAAATATCACCCAAATGACCACTTTTTGGAAAGTGGATAGACCAAGGTATGTACTGAGAGTCATGGTGAAGTTTTGGAAGTTGTAATTTTTTTACAATTTTTTTGAAAATTACAAAATTAAAGAATATGTAAACCCTACATTTCATATTCCGGATATGTGCCTGTTTTAGGATGTACTTGTATGAAAAAGTATCCTGTTCTCTTTGTATGAAATCCCTGGTGTTCCGGCCAATCCTTCTGCTTTCCTATTAAAAACAGACTACACTAGGCGAGAAAACACACTGTGGCCAGTTTTCTAGCTGGGAGCTCTTCCTGCTCTCCTGCAATGATCAGACTTCTATTTACACACACACACCCCCACCCCCTTTAACCATTCACTGGCCAGATTAGCGTGCTGCTGTTTCTCCTCCCCACCTCTTATGCAGCTGAGAACAGACGGTAGGTAATCACAAAGAAGGAAAAAAAGGTGCATATAATTTTTTTTTTTATATCTATACACAAATGTTTTGCCTTTCATTTCTTTTTAAGCTGAATTGGTTGTTTTACAAGAGGAAGGTTTACAAAAAAAAATAGTTTTTCACTGTTTTTTTTTACATACTGTCACCAGAGCAGTACAGCATCGTCATATGACTGGTGTGGCGGTGATCAGGGATACTGACTGGTGAATGTAAAACAAAAGTAATACTTTTTTGATATTTCTTTCTACTTTTATCTCTTTTTTTTATATTTTTTTTCTTTTTTTACATACCGTGACCAGAGCAGTGCAGTGTTACCATGGTGACGCTGTACTACTCTGGGGAGGTGATCATTTTTTTTTTTTTTTTTTTTTGAAACTATGATTTCTTATAACAGTAATGATAGCTGTTATAAGCAATCATTTTTATGAAAGCCATTCATAGATTGACAGTGTGTACTACTGTGACTGGCGACCACTATCACATAGTGTAGATGCACTGTGATTGGCTCTGTGACCAATCACAGAGATCATCACAATAGTACACAATGAATGGCTATGAATGAAAGCCTTTCTTTGTGTGCAACTGACATGTGATTGCTGTGATTGGTCACAGCAATCGCAAGGTACAGATGCCATCCGCTGTCTGGTGGATACAATGGGTGACAGATTGAGCCTCAGCACAGCGTGCAGGAAGTGTACATCTGGAGGACATCATATGTCCACCCAGGACAACAGTGCTCCTGCTCGGCCGTGTTTTTTTTTTTTTTGTAGCAATAAGCCGGGCAGGAGATGGCTAACATGTTCCTTCATGAAATAATTGACACTTTAATGTATCAGGTGAAGTAGCACAAACACTCCAAGAATCAGGAATGCTTATTAAAATGACTGTCATGAAAAAGTGTGGGAGGTGCCCTTGCTGGCTCTTTTAAAATGCTAGCTGCCTAGTTTCAGTACTTTCAGTCACAGTCCTGGAACAAGATTGCTTTAAAAGATAATCAGAAACGTTTCAGAATTTCATATCTCTGTTTGTGACTTTAATTCCTCCTAGGGTAGCCCTAAATGACCTAGTCCTCACCCAAGCATTGCAGTGGCTCATTAACATCAGGGTGTGATCATGCCGATTATGGCCACAATAACTGTCCTTTCTCTTAATACAGGTCTATCAGTATGTTTAGATTCTGTGGCACATCATTTAATTGTAATTTTATATCAGCAGGGATGCTGTTTCTCTTTAGAGAATTTTGTAAAGAAATCAAATGTGTTAAACTCTCTCCACAAAAAAAATGCACAAAGCAATAGACCAGTTTTATCCTTATTGTTTCAGATATCAGAAACTCCTCCTCAGGGCCCAGTCTGCTGATGATCTTCCTCGGCATGGTTTGCATCGCTGCACTGATGATGCCCACTATGGGTGAAATGGAATCTATGGTGCCTCTCTACCTCCACTTAAGTGTGAATCAGAAATTAGTAGCTGCCTATGTTTTAGGTAAGGATATTACAGTGGTAAAAGGTAAACAATACACACCAGGCCTTAATCTGCCATATGTGGCACATAGCTGTTGCTGAGTGTTATAGGCCCCTGATTACATGCATTGCTGAAACCAACACTTTTTGCAAAGCAGCACACCCACAACACAACTAAAACTAATAGATGTGAATAGAGCCTCAGGAATACCATCCTAAAGTGTAAGCGGTTTTTTTATTAGAACAGGGAATAGTTAGCTCTGTCAGGTTTTCTTACTTGCTCATTGAGGGACTCAGGATTCAGAGAGAATTGAGGTATGCTGCAGTAGACACTGGCAGAAATAAAATCAGTGACCAGCCAATATAACTTCTTCCATTACCAGCATGCCTTTTTTCCCCTTCTCCTGCTGCTTTAGCTGATCTTTATACGCAGCTATCCTAATAGGTATAGCCTTAGCTGTAGCTTTGGAGGCCATACCTGGACTTCACTGGGCTGGACAATTGCAGGGCTAGCCTAAAATGTGACCTTAGGGCACCGGGCTCTGCATTGTGGCACTTTCCAGACCTGAGTGTACTGTGTTAATTAGCTGTGGAATGCTTTTCGAGTCCAGAGCCTTAACACATCCTCTGGTGTGAACTTGTCTTTAAAGACTCACTTTGAGAGTATGACATATGAGCCGAGCGTCGGGAGTTACATTAGTTATCCCTTTTTGTGTTGTTTCACATCAAAAAAAACAATGCTGAAGGACTGAGCGATGATACACTCTTCTTCAGAAATACCTTCTTCCTCTTCAGAAACACCTCCTGGTACCGCTACTTGTCGTAAGTGGCACTGGGATCTTCCTGGGTTGGTCTTTGCTATCCGCTTACAGTGACCTGGTCACCTCTGAACTTCTCTGAACTTTTCCTGCATCCAGCAGAGCAAGTTTGTGAGTACCCAAAGTTTAGCCTACTATGGACCTGGCATTATCCTGTCTTAAAAAGTATTAACAATTCCTGTAGAAGATGTACCTGTCTGGAGAGCCTTTCCAAAACTTTGTTTTCTCTGGCTGGCCCTGCATTTCAACCTATATTGGCTGTGATATTCATCTGTTCTTTGAGCTTCAGGCAGCCCTAAGTTTGGATTTTTTGTTATGTGAACCTATTTGTTTTTGTTACTGTTGAGCTTTTGGACACCTCTCAGTTGAGCTTTTGGACACCCCAGTTGTCTCTGAACCATGTGCCTCTTAGTGATGAGACATATATTGTTTTTTGCATTTACCCTACAATCCATTTCTTGGAACTCATTGAAGGACACAGGTGTCTGATCTTACTTCTAGTTTTGCTTTTCTACAAAACTGAGGCATGCTTGGATTATGAATGTTTATACCGACTGGTCACTTTTTTGTTTGCCCAGATTTTGTGTCCAGATTCTCCTGTATGTGACCGTATAACCCATTTGTCCAAATCCTGTGTCCCTCAATAAATTCCAGGAAATACACCCCTTACCTGGGATATTCTTCTCTCTCCCTGTGTAATCACGGGTTAGGAAGTGAGTGGAAATATCAAGAATAAGGACACATACATAAATAAAAACCTGGAAGAGGTTCTTAAGCATCCTTACCTTATTCAGTAAGTGTTGGATGGAGTTGCACTTTGAAAGCCCATGTAGCTGCACTGAAACCTCTTATTCTCAGTTAATATACGCTTTGTGAAACATTTTTACTTTGTACATATTACACACACACATAACCAAAAGGAAGATGTGGAGTCAGTAGACTATATCATAAAAGCAGCACATGTCCTAGACCCTTCTCTGTTACTGTCAGGAAGATGTGGGTAGACTTGCTGTTGACTTGGTTTTCTTTCTTAATACAAGTCCTCACATTCTGTTCCATTTAGTTAGGTAGGTCATGTTTCAATTAAACACATTCAGTACAAACACAGACTGTGGTCAGGGCACAGGGCATTCAGGTGTAAAGTGAAGGCCAGATCTTGGCATCATCACTGATATAATCTATGTGTAACCTACCATGCTAGGATACAGGCCTGGCAGTGGCTGCACGTAATTGTTAGGTTGTTAGGTTATTTGCAGACCTGTTTGATCTTGCTTATAAAGTTAGTTTAACAATCCATGATTTTGTGGTTAAGTAATAGTCTGGCAAGTTGCACCATTCATTAACTCTATGTTGATATATTTTAACTGTCTCCTTACAGTCCAGACAGTGTGAATACAATACATCCCACAAAACATAGCTTTGTTTGCATCTAAACAGCCCACATAACATAATTTAATAGAAATTTTGGAAGAAAACAATAATTCCCGTGAGAAAATCTTACTGTTTAAATAATGTATCACAAAAATAGACCTACAGTATGTATGACCACTTTTCAGAAGTGGTTGTAAAAGTAAAGTTTTTTTTCTCTGCATTAACGTAGTCACCCACCCCCACCAAATACTTCCCTCTTCTTTCCTCTCCCGACTCCCACAGGCTGGGCTGAGAACAGCAGGAGTCATGGGCTCTTGCTGCTCTCAATTAAAACTTCTGAGCAGACAGCAGGGGATGTGTCCAAGTCGGGCTGTGTGTCTGAATAGATGTAAACAGCCCAGCTCAGGATCGAGCATGCATGAGCACCCGCATAGGAAGCGGCTTCCTGTGGGGGCATGCAGCGGTGGGGTTCCCCAGAAGAGGAAGATTTGGGCTGCTCTGTGCAAAACCACTGCACAGAGCAGGTAAGTATGACATGTTTATTATTTCAATTAAAAACATTCAAAGTTTTACAGTCTCTTTAACCTGGAAAAAAGTCAGTTCCCATGATGATGCAATACGAGTGTCTCCTATTCTATGTAAGTCGTTTAGCATTATGTGTTGGAAGGGGTGGACGTAACTTTAAAGAAAAATTCAGACACAGTCTATGATGCATTAGTTGCTCTCCCATTGCAAAGATAGAAGATAAATGCTTGCCAGTTCTATTTAGCGATTTCAACAGCTCCACATTTTCAAACAATATCACATATCACCGAAAACGGGATAATATCCTAATGTTGTGCTGGGGGCGGAAAGAGTTGATCTAGTTTTGTCATGTCAATGCAACAGCAGATCACTAAAAACACAGCATTTGTAAAACTAAGGTTGTAGATGCCACCCTGGCAAATCAAATTTCTCTTGGCAGTAAGATCTCACTCTTGAGAGTGTAAAGATACAGCACAGGACACTTTCAGTGCCTATCGGGTATTAAGTATGCTGTTTTATGATGAGGTAGATTAAGTCATTGTTAATTTGCTGGTTAAAAAAAAAAAATTAAAAGTCAGCAACTACAAATACTGTAGGGTTGGGCTGATGCGTTGTTTGAACCCAGGGCACACTACAAGAGGTACAGGGCACATTCCCTGGGTTTCCAGTGCTAGCAACACCGATGGTTTAAGTGTTTAAGATGAAAAGTTCACCTTTCCTAACATGGTACATGTTACACCTGTATTCAGGGTGTAACATGTAACATGTTACTGATGCAGCAGCCGTACAAGGTATGGGCAGACAGCCATACTGCTAGTCTGCAGGAGCCTGAGACTGCACCTGCAATTTGTTGATCGAAGGTGCAATGCTTTACAGGCTTCTAATAAGAATAAATAAATGCACAAAATTATTTATCTGCAAAAAGATGTGCATTTATTTATTTTTTATCCAAAGGTGAACTTCTGCTTTAAGGAATATGTTATCCTTTACTACTGTATTTAGGGTGTAACATGTTCCAGTACTAGGTAAAACACTGCATGACAAGCATGATGGGCCAACCAAGGACAGCACATTGAAACTGTACCTGTTCCCTAGCTAGTTTTATGTTAACCAGTTCCAGATTTCAGTAAAGATTGCTCACAACCACCACAGTTAATTTCTGACAGTTGGGAATTCAGAGGTCTGTCATTTCATTTGTAGTGCAGTCCCTTTTCTAAGCATCAGGGTACCCTTGACAGATGGCCCCCACCTTTTTCTGTTCCAAAGAGAGCAGTGCTGCACCTCACAGTATTTCTGTCAGAAATCTTAATGGTTCCTTTTGACATTTCTTAAAGAACAAGTATAATTTTATATGAAAACCCAACAACCTACCTTCACAGCTTCAGCATACATAAGTGAAATGTAATAGAGTACCATAGATGACTATAAAAGGTATTACCCTCAGCAAATGCACTTAAAAGAAAATGGGAAATGCTAATGTTCCTTGTGGTCCTTCCACATCTTCAGTTTCATGCATGTAGCAGGCTATCTTAACAATTATTTGAACTTATGGAAGGAGGGCTTTGCAAGAAGGGGGGATAGGGAGGAGGTGGGGTTTGCATTTTGTTTCACTTATCAATGAAGAGACTGAAGATGAATGCCTGGATGAGACCTAATTTATGCTGATAAACGAAAAAATATTTTCTTAATTATACATCACAGAACACAGGAAATGGCTAATTCTCAGACCATTGTGGGTTATGCTGTACTCTCAGGTGATTGGACATTGGCAAATAGCAAAGTTTAATTCAACCCTGCATAATGTTTCCCACTCCCAGCATTGGTAGTGTCCTTAGATGATGGACATGCCTCTCTGGAGAGAAAGTTTTCCCTTTTGTAGTACAGTTTTCATCTTCTAGCAAATTTGCATTCAGCCAGTGAGCTCTTGGTACTCTTGTAAATCCTGGCAGACCCCGGGAAGAAGAACTGGAACAACCTGGAAGCTGCTACACACAGTGGACCCTGTGGCCTTAGTCTGCTGTGGTGGAGCCTAACTTGGGAATTGAAGTCCGTCATAGTGCTGGTGTCAATCTTCCCCTCTTCAAGTTCTTTCATGGGGCAAAAAAGACCAGCTTTGGATCTCAAGGAGCATCCAGTGTTTCATTTACTCCTTTAGGGGCTCCTTCCTCAGGTATCTTCATATCCAAGCAAGAACTTTCTTCTGCTTTGTCCACTGTGTTGGAACATCTGGCAGATATTCATGATTTAAGAAAGGGGGATGTAAGCATTCCAGATCTCTGCCTCCACAGGAGCTGCTCTGTGAACTCCCCCTTCCACCCTTCTAAGGTTTGGAAGAGGAGGAAGTGGAAGAGGGAGGGTCTGGGAAATAGGTTACTCTGAGGTGGGCAAATCCTCACCGGAGAGAACTGAAGCCTCAAACATTTCTCAGGCCCAAAAGACCCCTGGGAACCCTCACCGAGGTGGTCCTTAAGAACTGTCATTGCTGGAGCCCTCTGAGCCAAATCCTTTCTGCTACACCCTCATACTGAAGAGGAATTTTACGAGGATTGACTTTACCTGGACAAGGTTTTTGCACCTCCAAAATGGTTCACGCAACAATATCTGATGGAAGAAAGTAAAAGCTTCAAAAACAAATTGGATGGTCCATGTTGTGGACCCCATGGTGTCTCATCTTACAGTCCTGCGGGTTACTTTTTTTTGTTTAAGGACCCTGCGGAAATAACATTTGAAACCCTCTTTTTTTCCTGTTTAGTGTGGCTGTGAGCCTAATTGCTTCCATAGGAGTTTGCCAAGTTTTGTTGATTTGGGCAAAGTGAATGTCTAAGGAACCAGGTGCCCTTCGGTTAGATTTTTCAGCTAGACAACACTTTCCCAAAGCATTTCTGTTTCTGTGTGAATGGATTGGGATAATCAGAATAAGTTCTGGCCCTTTCTATGGTGTACATTCCAGGTGTGGAAAAATGGCTAGTGGACTTCCTAAGCCATCAGTATCTAAATCCTGGAGAGCATTCTCTGCGCCCGGAGGTATTTCGGTCAAAGTGACATTAGCCCCAAAACTATATAGGCGACATAAAGTAGGAGGTCAGTTACCACTGTTTAAGCAACTCCTAGCTACCTCTGGAAGAACCTTAAGGTTGCACTGACACATGACTGAGAAAGGCTGGTGCAATAATTAACATGTTTTAGGGCTAATGAATTTAAAGTTACAACCCTGCAGAAGGAAGGCTGCCTCTCCTGAACCAGACTAAATGAAACACTTTCATATTTGACCTGAGTGAAAGCTGATCATACATTATACAATCTGATTGTGCAATCTCTGTACAATATTTTTTAAACCTACCAAACCTAAACAATTAATTTCATTTATAATAAAACTGGTAGACCTTTGCATACATAGGTGACGGTACATCTAAGAGTTTGTCTAATCAGATTGATTAGAGTATGATCACCTTAAACTTAAGTGCAAGCCTTTAATATCCTTGTTTTCTTAAATGAATTTAAATGTATTTATTAATTAAAGTTGTTGGTTTCCTAAAGCAAAGCACGTTATTTTTCTCTGTCTTACAGGTCTTATAACAATGGTTGTTCTTCGAACATGAAGGTTTTAGTTTACATGAACTATGACTGTGTCTGATCACTTCATCACGAGGACCGCATTCAGCTGTCATGTCGGCAGAGCTCGCCCTACATGCAGGAATAGCAGTGGTTTTAAGATAAAATGGCAGAAGTACAATATATTTTAACTCTGTATTACTGTAATTGAATGGCATAAGCATTTTATCAGTGACTGTAACAGACAGCTGAGAATCTTTGTTTTATGAAGTCTGCGAGAGAAATCTGAAGAAAAAAAAATGCATTTTATATGTATGCCTGTACAATAATTTTATTGTAAAATGGACGGTCATTTTTTACATTTTGTTTGTGTTTCATTTTTCAATAATAATAAAAATAACAAAAATAAAAATGTTGATCTGGCTATTAATTTATATCATGTTTTAAATGATTAATGTTAACATGTTGCAAGTAGGTTGGCCAGGGGTGCCAAATCAGTGTATGTAAGCTGCCCTGCATCCTCTGCACACTTCTTGCATTATCTCAAAGAGAATATTCCTAGTTCCTATCTTGAACTACAGAATGATAAACCTTGATGTTGTAGAAATCTGAGAGTGGAAGCGTTGAGTAGTTTAGCAAAAGACACTGGGAAGGGCTGACAACACTCAGTCCACAAAATGTTGTAACACGCTGCCTTTCTAAGCCTTGATTACACTTGTGTTTTGGGGCAATAAAAACAAGTGGCTGAGCCACGTTTTTACTGATCACTCCCTCCTCACAGGAGTATGACTGACAGAAGTGGGAGTCTATGGCTCCTGCTGCTCTCAGTATCTCCTGTGAAAGCAGGAAAAGAGTAGAGTGATGCTGCAGCCAAGACAGACATTACCTGAGTAGAAACGCTTGTCTCCTACCAGTATGCTGTACAGAAGTACCCTTGCACTGTGTGGGGAAGCAGTGGTCTTTCTGCAGAAGTCCAGCACACCCTCTGTTGAGTCAGATCTAGAGCATGCTAAACAGCTGATTACAAAACTATAGGACTGACTCTCTAGAGACCACAGTTTTCTCACATAGCAGCAAGTGTTCTCTGTGTAAGAAAACATGGTTAGAATTTGCACACCGTTTTTTTTAATGAACATGGAAAATATTTTACGGATTTAAACTGGAAGTTATTTTGGGATTTAAAAACATCTGTTGCTATAAAGTAAATAGTGCAAGTAGTGCAAATGAATTGTTTTTGCAAAGGAAATGAAAATGTCATTATAACCTTTTAAATTCTAAATCTATTTGATTATTTTTATTATTTCTTGTTACAAATTCAGGTCATGAGCAACACATTTAAAAGAATGTGTGGAAGACTTTTTTTTAAAAAACAAGGTACATGTAAGAATTCAGTTTTTTTTATTTTTTTTTTACTGTGCAGTTAGACCAAATAAAGGGACACTTTTCGAAAATGACTAGTCTTAGGATGCTAGCTTTAGTTAAGTGTATAGAAAGCTACTGGATGTTTTAAAGCACAAGACTTCTTTTGGCCTACAGTTAGATATTAAAGTTATTACCCTACAATTATGTTTGTTATTTTGACCCACAGAACTACCACTGTTTGGTTAGCTCTTTTTTTACAAGGTACCAAACTTAAAGTGTTACAAAACCCACTACAATAAAATCAGTCTGTATATGCAGTAAACCATACTTGTTATACTCACTGTGGAACCTAAGGGGTTAATCCTCCACATTGTGTAAAAAAAGCAGTTTGATACTGTCTTCTCTGATCCTCACCTTCTTCCACAGTCCCAAATCCATATGTTGATAGTACACAGTCCTAGAAGACACTCTGCACATGTTCAATTTGGTGTGTATGGCTAGAGAGTTTTTTTTTGTTTTGTTTTTTGGAGGTTGCATGTTGTCAAGATCGCGGCGTCAGACCCCAGACCTTCTCACCAAACTCGTGACCGAAGGACTAGCCGATCTAAAACCACGATGTCACGTGCGTAACAATGCCACACCCAGCTGCACCCTGCACAACGATTTTCCAGCTATTTGGACCACAATCGATGTACCGGCAGCCTGAGCGATTGTTACTGGGTCAGGTTAATTACGCAATTAACCCTTCACACTGCCACCACCTCCTTTTTGTACAGAGAAAGAGGAAACTCGGCAATATCAGCTAAAACACTATAATGGTTGAGATAATCGTCTGCATAATACGGTCACGGCAGGCCGATTATGCAGAGAGTTAAACAAACACAGTCTCTTTAGAGGCAGGAATTCGTAAATTGCAATAAAGCGCTATAGAAACAGTTCAACACTTTCAGAAGGAAAGATTTATTACTAAAAGGTCAAACAGGTGCAATAAACATATATACAGAAAAGATGTAACTAAGATATATATATATATATATATATATATATATATATATATATATATATATATATATATATATATATAAATATACAGAGACTAACAGCACAGCAAAGCAATATCAGAGAGAGGTGGGTTAGCAGATCCAAGTTTCAGAGCGAAAGGGCATGGGTCTCCCCAGGTGGTATTGATGTTAAAATGGGAGACGTCTTCAACTTCCACTCTTAGGCCTGACAGCCTATTTTGTAGTCCCCAGCAGGGGGTGTCTCTGAAGTCAAGGACCAATACCCCGTTTAGGGCATGTAGGTATGGGCGGATACCTCAACTAGAGCCAAAATCTCCCATAACTCATATTTTGGCTCATAACTTTTCCTATGCACAAGTGACATTCCACCTGCGGGTAGATTATTAGGCAGATACGTCTGAGAATTGATTAGATATGAATTATGAAATTATACACTGAACGGTTCACAAGATCTACTTTTCGGCTTTCCTATGTATTCGAGACCTACCAAACTGTTCGCCTTCTTGTGGCCAATCTGACGATATGTCCGGTTTTTATGTAAGTCTCTTATAGTCCAAGATATGAGACATTGGGGAAAAATGGATTTTGAAAAGTGGTTATCTGATTCTGTCACATATGCTGAGTTAGGTTTATTAGGTTGGAATCTCTTTCAACTCCTGGGAAAGCTTGCCTTATCTTATACGAGGTGTTACATTTTACAGGTTCTTCAGACAGCTAGGCCCCAGCTCCCTTGGGGGGCTTTATAGCTCCTATGACCCTCCTGTGACATTCCTAACACACATACTGGCCAAATGTCACTGGGCCTCTCAGAGAGGGAGGGGGGGAAGAATGAGGGAGAAATATGTTTGTCAGGATGGTTAACCCCTTTGCCAAGATGGAGGTTGAAGCCAGAATGGTTGAACCGTGCCCATCTCTGGGTATACGCTGTTACACATGTGATCGGCACAGGGCCAATCAGCACTGTAAAGAGGGTCAGGGGTTATGCAGCTTCATAGGACAGTCGGAGGAGAATGAAAACTCCTTCTGCAAGCTTTAACCAGTGCTCGGCCAGAAACTGATAGAAGTTACAAGACTGCTATATACTGCTGATGAAAAAAAGATATTTAGCAGTTTATACTTACTAATTCATGTTCTGTGTACTGTGGAAGACTGGATATAGTGAATGCAGGGTCCTGGGTTTAGTAACACTTTAAAGGAGAAAAAACACATATACCTAGATGCTGCAGCATCAGTGTGATTCTGCAGCTGTCCCACATCGGCTCTAAACTCAATAACTGAGCAATCATATGATCACTGATCACTCGTTTTTTGGTCTGCTCGAAGTGGAGAGCAGTGACTGTCAGCCACCAATCTCCACTCTGCTCCTCCAGCGGGAGGTGGCAGGAGGAGCTGGCTCTGGGTTTCAGTGGCCTGCTGAGAGGTTTAGCCAGCAGCTGAAGAGGCAACTAGGTGGATCTTGACAATATTGCCAGGATCCTTCTAGAGCAGTGTTTCTCAACCAGAGTTCAGCGAAAAATCCCCAGGGGTTCTGTGTTGATCTAGCCATCAATTGCAGACAGCTGATGGGTAGATTGAGTCTCAGCAAACACATGCAGAGTAGCGTGGAAAGCGGCTCTAATAAAATCTCTCTCATAGCGCAAACCTTCCCGCCAGCCCCTCCTTTCCTGGTGCTTGTATATGACATCACCTGAGGTGGATGGGAGGAAAGGAGGGGCCGGCTGGAAGGATCGTGCTATGAGAGAGGACTTATTACAGTAGCTTCCCGCGCTACTCTGCATTTGAAGGAAGCTGCCTACAAAAGTGTACCCTGTTGTGTGTCCTGCTCCCTGCTGTGTGCCTTGAGATATGCCTTGCTGTGTGTCCCATGTTCTGCTTTGTGCCCCAAGCCCTGCTGTGAGCTCCTTGATGTGTCCCATGTTCTGCTTTGTGCCCCATATTCTACTGTGTGCCTCATGATGAGTCCCATGTTCTACTGTGTGCTCTATGATGTGCCCCATGTTCTGCTGTGTGCCCTATGCCCTGTTGTGTGCCCTATGATGTGCTCCACATTTTACTGTTAGCCCCATGATGTGCCCCATGTTCTGCTGTGAGCCCCATGATGTGCCCCATGTTCTGATGTGTGCCCCATGTTCTGATGTGTGCCCTATGATGTGATCCATGTTCTGATGTGTGCCCCATGATGTGCCCTGTTGCCCCTTATGTAATGTGCCCCATAGTGTGTCCTGCTACCCCCCCATGTAATGTGCCCTACTGTGCACCCCATGTAATTTGCCCTGGTGTGCCCCATAATGTGGCACATGATCCCCCTGTATTGTGTCCTCCTGACCTCCTTTGCTCTGTCCTGCTGCCCCCTGTACACTGCTTATCTCAAGTTAAACCCAGAAATTAGCATCTGCAGAAAAAAAGCAGCACAAGTTTCACATAAAACAGGTAAGTTTTAATATGTTCTATTATTTGATTATATTTCTCAAAATAATTGTTATATCACATTTTGCTAATCACACCAATGTTCCGTAAGCTGTAGATCTTCATGTTATTTCAGGGGTTCCCCAAGATCCCATACTTTTTTCTAGGGGTTCCTCGAAGGTACAGAGGTTGAGAAACACTGTCCAAGATCCTGGAGCTGCTCTGTGATGTCACCTGATAGAGGGCAATAGCCAGCTGTTAGCTAACTGTGTCACAGGAGAGGAAAGTATGTGCACTCCTGTGACCCACAAGAAATGTTTGTCCAAAAAACCATTGGTCAACAGAGAGTCTACGAAATGAAGTATTGGATATGTGTGTGCGGTTAGGCCTCATTCACACAGTGCGTACTACAGTACACATGCATACAAGGACGTGTTTACCCACATGGAGATGCAGAAGTATTCTGTGCATCCCATGCAGGAAGTCCTACTGATCTTAATTGGGACATAGCGGCTGGACAGACATATCCGCTGCTGCCAACCTGACATCCGTGCAGGTGCATGGCCTGACACAGACACTGTGTGTTCAGGGACATGTACTCACATCCACGTGGATGTTAATTGGGAGCAGCGGCTGTGTCCGTTCAGCTGCTATGTCAAGAGTGACATGAATGAGACTGCCTGCACAGGGATGCATGGAACAACTCACAGGGGCATATGTTATAGTGTGCCCTGTGTGAACACGACCTTAGACAGGATTGTGGACAAGCTACAGTAAGTCTGTATTAAACAGGTTTGATTTAAACTGAGCAGTCTAAATGGGAATTTAAGCTGGCCATACCAGGATCTAAATTCAGCCAGTTCAGCATGGACCAGCCGAGTTTTGATCCATGTATTGGCAGGCTGGTTATACCCAAGTTGATCCATCAATCATCTTAGATAAAACCAGCCTTTTCATATTTTATACATATGATTACTACCAGGGCTGCTGTTAGAAACCACGGAGCCCCATACAGCCAACCTGACAGAGCCCCCCCAAACCACAGGGCCCGATACAGCCAACCTGACAAGCCCCCCCCCCCCATAAAAAAACACAGTTTA
The DNA here is from genome assembly GCF_062004578.1 of Staurois parvus. Classification (NCBI taxonomy): domain Eukaryota; kingdom Metazoa; phylum Chordata; class Amphibia; order Anura; family Ranidae; genus Staurois; species Staurois parvus. The sequence goes on along the minus strand of NW_028317919.1, from coordinate 336,188 downwards.
CTATGCTTCAGTTATGAATGAACACAGTGAACAGAGAATGAACACAGTGTTTGCAGCTGCCAGTGGGAAGGAGAGGAGGGAAGCTGGCAACATTGCAAGGAGGGGGCAGCAGGGGGAAGCGTAGAGTGTACAGGGAGGATGATGGGTTCACCACAAGGGGCGGGCAATTACTGGAACAGTTTACCTTTATGGCTTTCCCTGCAGCAACTGGAGGCCAGGGAAAGGGAGGGGGAAGCAGCCAGCTTTCAGCTGCTGCAAAGAGAGCTATACAGGGGATCAGTTCCAGCAATTACCCCCCCCCCCGTGTGCCAATCACCCTCCCTGCCCACATCCAATTCTCCCAGCTGCATGGGCCCTCCTGCTGGCCTGGGCCCCGTACAGGAGGACTGGTGGTACCCCCTTATCCACGGCCCTGATTACTACCTGCAGCAATAGCTGCTAGCACTAATCTTTGTGTTCTTCCCCCCCTCCGCCGGCAGAACACAATAGCTTGCGGGAGATATTCTCCCATCAACACTGACTATGTTGATGGGGGAATCAAGCGATTTTCTATCTACCCATGGTGGAAGAACAGAAAATCAGTTAATCTATGGCTTGCCTTACACTTACTTACAAATGCAATCAGGTCTATGAGTTGAATTCACCTTATGCAGTAAATAGTTAATTGTTTTAATCAGCTTTACATATACAGCCTCTGCAGAAACCTATTTAGCTCTGAAACAACCTGATACTTCCGCCTGTTCTGATTACTGTCTGAATTCCTACTTGTAATATGATGAGTAATACACATAATAAAACATCTGAGCTCAAGTACAAGCAACCACAGAAACTCGTTTCATTATTTCTGCCCAAAAACATTTCTGGTCTTGTAAGGCAATGCAGATATTAACAGGTTTATGCTGTATGAAGTGATACATAGTAGATAGTCATATTGCAATTTGCTGAAGTCAGATCAGGAAAAGATTCATTCTGATTGGTTCATATGAATTACCGGCTTTGTATCAGACTCCTGTAATTGTTTTATCTGCAAGTCTCAAGCTGGGAGAGGAATCCAGTCACTGCACAGTGTTTTCAGAATTCACTGTAAAGCCCAAAAGTTCAAAAAAAACGCTGGATGAAAAACTCGGATTATAGCATTTTTGTGCCAGCTTGTAGTAGTGTTTAGAAGCGTTTAGGAGTGTTTTATTAGCATTTTTGCAGTACATGAAGAAAAAAAAACCCTGAAAAAGATGTTTTTTTTAGTAGGAGCATTTTAGTAGCATTTAGAAGCGTTCACAAGTGTTAGTTTTTTTCTTTTTTTTTTTTGTGCTGGGAAAATGCTTCCAAAAACTCTACAAAAACATTTTTGTTTCTGCTCCAAAATGCTGAAGCTTGAAAAATGCTTCTAGCATAAAATAGTGTGTATGGACACATAGGATGACGCTAGTGTGCATGGCGCCGAAGTCTGTCTATTACCAAACTGTACTGCTTAAAAGCCTAAAGCAATCCATAGATGAATCAATTTTCTTTCTTTTCACCACGGGTGGAAAGCAAGAAAATAGCTTAATTCCCCCATCAACACTGACTGTGGCTATTGGGCTATTGTGTTCTACAGTTGGGGGGCGCTGGGAGCCTTCTCGGGTGGAAGAACAGGATTAGCTACTATAGTCATGGTATTAATCTCATGCCGAAAATCTGACAAGCTGGTTGTATTTAAAGCGGAGCTCCACCCAAAAGGGGAATTTCCACTTTAAAGACTGGTCCCCCGCTCCCCATGAAGGATTGGCATCTTTGGGGAGTGGGTACCTGAAATTGACAGGTACCCGCTCTCACTTCCGCTGCGATCACAAGTGGAAGTTGTCCTCCAACCCTCCCCCCATAGTCTTCTGGGACAAGTCTCAGAACTCTACAGGGCCATTCAGGAAGCGCAGTGGGCACCCGGCTATGAAGCCGCAAGCTGTCACAGCCGGCTGCCCACATTGAAGATGAAGGCACCTGGAACACCAGACGGCTGGTGAAACGGGCTGCAGGGAGTACACCGCAGGATTGTGGAACAGGTGAGTGGCTGTTTTTTAAAAGTCAGCAGCTACAGTTTTTGTACCTGCTGACTTTTATTTTTTCACAGTGCGACAGGAACTCCGCTTTAAGTCAATCGATGGATCGACTTGGATGCAATCAGCCTGCCCATAGATGGATCAAATCTCGGCTGGTTCAGCAGAGATTCAATCCATCTATGGCTAGCTTTACTCTTTTCATTTGTCTTTAAAGGATAAGTTCACCTTTCCTAACAGGTTACATGTTACACCCACATTCAGGGTAACATGTTACTGTAGCACCAGCCCGCGCACCCCCCTGATCCCCCGTTTTGACAGCACCTGGGTGATCTTCTCCCCCCACTAGCTGCGATACTATTTAAAAAAATGTGGCCTTACAGGACAGAATTCTGTGAATGCAAAACGACAATGTAAGGGACCGCCCGGCGGCACCTCTAGCAATCCACCGGTGGGGTGCTTCCAGAGTGCGGAATCTAAGTCCCAGAGCACTTGTTCACCAGGGCCCCTGATGGTGGGGATGGACTTGGAGCACTCTGAGACCAGGTCGCGATTACTGGGCACACCCACCACTGGTAGAGGTATTCACCGAGGGCTCCCGCAGAGGAAGAGCCTGATGTGAGGAGGTCGGGAGATCCCAACGGGATGGATGGATGGAGGGATGGATGGATGGCTGAGCAGGTGCAGGGTCAAACAAGCCGGGTCGGGAACCGTGGGGTATGCGAGGTACAAAACAGCGGGCAGAGAATAGTCGGGTCACACGCCAGGTCAGCAAAAGTATATCAGAACAAATAGGAGGCATTCAGAAGAGAGGTCAGGCAAGCCAGGGATCAGGGCAGGAGAGGGCAGCAAGGTCAGACAATCCAGGTAAGTACTCACAGTAACACAGGTATCACAGGAACAGATTAGACCGAACGGCATTCAATGACACCTCAGGGCGATTTAAATACCGCGCCCTGCGCTGTCACTCAGTGCGCATGCGCGAGCTCGCCGCGGCCGGCCCGGACCTAGTGCCCGCATTCCTGTGTGAAGCGGCGCACTGCGCCTGCGCTGGGACCAGCGCCACGGCGATCCCTGATAGACAACTTTCCACACAAACAAAGGATTTCCCAGCAGCACTTACCAACCAGCCTGCAAAACAACCAATCTGTCTAACAGTTTGCGATAAGAACAGAGGGTTTTGTTTGCACACATTTGCAAACACATGCGTATGCGCCAGTCCCACGCCAATGGTCCTCTGTATACTGTGGACCTAACTCTAAAATTTCCAGACCCTCCATAGTAGGAGCACATATATCAATGGATAGGTTAAGGGCAGGTGTGCCTGGAGGGAGACCACCCCTCCTTAAAGATACAGGGACGCACGTGACACCCAGTATAGCACAATGACAGCAAAGGCATCCAGTGTGTTCCTGCATATGTCAGATTTGACTTTTTGTTTCTCCACTTTTTTGTGTCATACCGTTACAAACAAAAGAAATAAATGTGAGAATGCCTAAACATTTGTAGTTGCAACAATTTTCTGGGTGAAGTGTTGCATTGTCTGACAGAAATGCAGGGGTGCCAATATTTTTGGCCATGACTATATATATATATATATATATATATATATTAAAGCAGAACTTTACTCTCTCAATCAGCATTAACTATTTAATTCCTTATGTTGTTCGCCTTCGTATTACTTTTACCTGTTTTAAACTTTATTTTTTTACTTCCTGGTATCTGGCCTAGGCCAAAATCATGTCATGCATCCCAGGACTCTTCATACGCATTTTCTTTTCTTTCATCTGGAGGAGGGGAAGACTGTTTTTCTCAGCTAAGCACATCCTACTGCCTGCACGCCTGACCCAAGGGTAATTGGATTCCAGGAAGTAATTGGTACATGAATAATCTGCCCTTACTCACGATGGCCACAGATAGAAATGCAAGGGTTTTTTTTTTTTCAAAGTGATTTCTCAACAAAATAAAGCATGGAGACATGGTGCTTAAGTACAGTCAAATTCCGCTTTAAGTAAATCTGTCACAAACCTGGGATTTTGAAATCAAGTACATGCTGGAAAACATGAGTTATGTATGTGCATGGAGATCGCCATCCCTCAACTTTGAGGAAGTAAATTCAGGACTTCAGGACACCTTTAATACTGAAAACTTAATTGCGGTCTTAGAAGACTAACCTCCGTAGTAGACCCCCCTCCCGCCTTCTCCTCCCATGTATCTTTTCTTTTCTATTCTTCCTTTCTTTTCATCACTCTACTTTTCTTGATCCTTGGCTTCTTCTGTTAAACCTGCTTCTGTATGCCACCCCATTGCAATCCGTCCCATTTGGAGTTCTAAAAGGACCATTTGAAATGTTCATTATTGACTTGCACAGTCTATTGTTAAAAGGAACAGGACAACATTATGCAAAGCTCTGAATATATACCAGCTTTTATGGTATCATCTCGACTCTTGACTAAATTTAGACATATATATATTAATATTACAAGCATCAAGTGTTTTTCCTGCCAAAACACTGCTGCTCCTGGACTCACTGGGAGTGTTGTTTTTTTTTTCCTGCCTCTAAACTCTCTTGCCACTAAATGCTGCTTTTGTGCATGGACACACAGACTAACATGGAGGGGTGTTTGGAAGCAGGAAAAAAACGCCTGGCACCCCTAAAAGCTACAGTAAAAATGCCTTCTGTGCATGTGGTCTAATCTGGATATTTCATGGGCTTATGAAATCCTAGTTGACAGATGTTTTGAGAACTAAGAAATATCTGCTGGCCTCTACTTCTCTGGCTTTGTCTAATTTTAATAATATTACAAATGATAATAAAATGGAAACTGGTGCTTGATACATTATGTAATATCATTATGTTCTCTTATTGAGTTCGAAGTAGCGGATCACAGTGTGTATATTAACTGGTGTGTACTTTATCTAGAGAATGCATGTTGTGAATACATTTCTGGCCATGTCCATTCCAAAGCTGAGAACTTTGGCATCTGTTTGCACTGTATGGAATCCAGCCCTAGGCCAGTTCTGTGTTTAGTAGGGACAAAGATGCAGAGACAATTAAGCAATTAATCAGCACCCCATGGGTAGAAGTGTCACAGTCATTTCATCCATCACAATGGTAATATCCATAGTCATCATTCCTGCTTACATGTCAAATGTGCTTTTTAGAGATGATGAATAGACTACAGTGTGTGTTTATCAGCTCTACAACTGCCTAGTCACACAGAACTAATCTGCATTTCTGACCCATAACAGCCAAAGGGGGAAATCATCTGTATTCCGGGAAAAGCTGTAGCATTCTGGACACTAACAGTGAATAGTGCAGGTACAATGACTACAGGATTCCCACAGGCTGCAATCATAGTAAAGGTTTCAACTAAAAAAAAAAAAAAGCTTGAGTCCAAGGATTTAGGACTAGAATCATTACATATGTATGCTCCAGAAATCACTGCTTATCTGTACTCTAAATTTCTACACTGTTCAAAAAAATCAATGGAATACTTTTTATTTAAAGTATAGCATCAAGTCAATTAAACTCCTGGGACATTGACCTAGTCAGTTAAGTAGTCAGCTTCAGCTGCTTTGGTATTAATGAAATTAACAACAGGTGCACTAGATGGGCAACAATGAGACGACCCCCAAAACAGGAATGGTTTTACAGGTGGAGGCCACTGACATTTTTTTCCCTACTCATCTTTTCTGGCTGTTTTTCACTAGTTTTGCATTTGGCTAGGGTCAGTGTCACTACTGGTAGCATGAGGCGACATCTGGACCCTACAGAGGTTGCACAGGCAGTCCAACTCCTCCAGGATGGCACATCAATACGTGTCATTGCCAGAAGATTTGATGTGTCTCCCAGCACAGTCTCAAGAGCATGGAGGAGATTCCAGGAGACAGGCCGTTACTCTAGGAGAGCTGGACAGGGCCATAGAAGGTTCTTCACCCATCAGCAGGACCAGCATCTGCTCCTTTGTGCAAAGAGGAACAGGATGAGCACTGCCAGAGCCCTACAAAATGACCTCCAGCAGGCCACTGGTGTGAATGTCTCTGACCAAACGATCAAAAACAAACTTCATGAAGGTGTTATGAGGGCCCCTCCTCTAGTGGGCCCTGTACTCACTGCCCGGCACCATAGAGCTTGATTGGCATTTGCCACTGAACACGAGAATTGGCAGATCTGCTACTGGCGCACTGTGCTTTTCACAGATGAGAGCAGATTCACCCTGAGCACGTGACAGACGTGAAAGGGTCTGGAGAAGCCATGGAGAACATTATGCTGCCTGTAACATCGTTCAGCATGAACATTTTGGAGGTGGGTCAATGATGGTCTGGGGAGGTATATCCATGGAGGGATGCACAGACCTCTACAGGATAGACAATGGCACCCTGACTGCTATTAGGTATCGGGATGAAATCCTTGGACCCATTGTCAGATCCTATGCTGGTCGAGTGGGTCCTGGGTTCCTCCTGGTGCACGACAATGCCCGGCCTCATGTGGTGAGAGTATGCAAGCAGTTCCTGGAGGACAAAGGAATTGATACCATTGAATGGCCCACACACTAGCCTGACCTAAATGCAATAGAACACCTCTGGGATATCATGTTTCGGTCACCTCTGGGATATCATGTTTTGGTCCATCCAACGCCACCAGGTTGCACCTCAGACTGGCCAGGAGCTCAGTGATGCCCTGGCCCAGATCTGGGAGGAAATACCCCAGGACACCATTCGTCGTCTTATTAGGAACATGCCCCAACATTGTCAGGCATGCATACAAGCATGTGGGGGCCATACTACTGGAATACCATTTTGAGTTGCTGCAATGAAATTTCAGCAAAATGGATTAGCCTGCTGCATCATTTTTTCACTTTGATTTTTGGGGTGTCTTTGAATTCAATCCTCTGTAGGTTGATCATTTTCATTTCCATCAAACAATGGGGGATATTTACATTCCTAACACATTACCCAGTCCATATCAGTATAGATATCCAACATGATATTTTTCCTGATCTGATGTGTTTTCAAAGTGTTCCTTTCATTTTTTTTGAGCAGTGTATATTACTTTTGTAGTGATCTGGTACATAAAGATATGTACCAACTTCCCTATTATTAAATACACTAAAAATACATATTACTCATGGAATTTAAAGGTATGTCACAATTTACACAAAGACATTTCAATAAAATTATAACATGTTTTGTTGATACAAAAATTAATTAATTAAAAACCTCTTCACAGTTCTATAAAAACCAAATTCATGAGTGTTGGAGCTTTTAATAGTAACATCTTTTTCGGGCTACACTATTAGCAGTTTTCTTTTTTTTCTATATATGTTCATTTGCTTAACAGCATATGGATCCTCAGGTGTGTTCCTCTGGCCTCTGGACTATCCGGCACTTGCTTCCTTTCCCTCTCTTTGTGTGTTTCAATATCCTCCCATGGCTTTTGGGGCAGATGGTGTTGGTCCTCCTGGAAATTCATGGTTTTTAATTAAGCTGATTTGGAAGTGTTATTATTTTGCCTTACAGATTGACAATTGGAGTCTGGACAATTAACATTTCTATATATATTATTGTCATTATACTATCTAAACACAACACACATTTGTATTTTGTAGACAATCTGTCAATGGCACCTGCTCCAGATGAAGTGAATTAAAATTCACAAAACGCATTGAGAAATGTGAAGTGAGAAATATGAAGTGTTGATCTGCCTGGTGGGACAGTATGAGAACATCCCTCTGACCAGCCCGGGGGAAATAATACTTAAGTGGAATAGATGATTTTGTTGATGTACAAACTGACAAGTGAAACATCATGATTATAGCAAGTCAATCAAATCAGACATTTGTTTTTATAGGACCGTGAAGAGGTTTTTAATGCATTATTTTTGTATCAATAAAATATTTTATGATTTCTAATGAAATTTAATTGTGTAAGTGGTGATGTACCTTTATCTATCTAAATTTAAATTACTGTCAGTTCTCATAGCAAAGTTAAAGAGTTTAAATTTAAAAAGTGCCGCTCTTGGCTAAATGTAAGAATTAACATATAGCATACTTATTTGAAAGTGCCATTGTGTTTTACTTTTCAAAGGGAAATTGTAATATATAAAATAAAAATGTATATTTTACAAATAAACATTGAATACATTCAAAAAGATTTCTAAAGCACTATGGGTTTTAGGTGTCCTTTTATGAAACTGAGATCAGCGGCGATCATAAGGATTGTTGCTGATCTCAGATCATTAGTGGTTTAGGAAACAGAGATGATCAGCGGAGAACATGTTCTCCGCTGATCATCTCAGCACACAAAGAATCTGTCACTGACGGCCAGTGTATGAAGGAGCGATGTCAGCCCTTCACTGGTGATCTGTGTGAAAATTCTCCCTCCAGATTCTCCAGTCCAGAGGTGGATAATCGGGGAGACCACAAACAAAGCAGCAGTAATTTACCACTGCTTTGTAAACTGTTTGACTGATCTCTTACTGTAATCTCGCGAGATTACAGTAACACCAGCCGTTTTCTACACTTGAAAGCATTTGTAGATCGCTTCTCTCCTCATTAGAAGCGATCTACACCGCTTCATGAACAGGCATTCAGAGGAGAACTGTCTTCTCTGGGAATGTCAGAGAACTGAGCAGTGGTCATTTACAGCAGGGGGGAAGGCGGTTGCTGGGAGCCACTGATCTGATTCATTCAAGTGTTGAAGTGTGTCAGTGTGGGTGTTTGCAATTTTCTGCTTGTGCTAGGGATCTCTGTGAACAGCAGGTAGCATACTTTTGTTTTTTAATCAAATCTGATGATGATAGTCAGTTAAACCTGTGAAAATTATATGTCAAGTGCATTATACTTTCAGATGTTTCTGAGTTGCTTTTGTTTTACCTTTTGAGTTGCTCAGCAAGGTGCATGGGGAAGAAAACAGCTCATTCACAAAGTACATGTGTACACATGCCTTGAAACAGGGAAATTTCATCTGTATATGAATACAATATGCACACAAACATGACCGTCACTGTATAGTCCATCTATTCTAATGTGCTGCAAATAGTTACATGTACTGTATGTTTAGTATAAGTAAGACATACCTTTCTATTACAGGGAATCTACAGGGGATAGACAAAAATCTGAAAACACTACATGATTTGCAGGTGTGAAAGTGATTACATGTTTCGCTTTGAAAGTGGAAGTGATGTACCATTCTTTTCCTTCCACTGTGTGATGAGACACCTAGCTAACAGGTGGAAAGCCTCAATTTCGTCACAATACAAAAGTTGTACAAGCTAGGACATAGCCCTTGAGTGGTTCAGTGGATATGCAGCTGGCTAAAGGATAGATACCAAAGGGTGGTTGTAAATGGGGTTCACTCGGAACAGAGACCAGTCACTAGTGGTGTACCGCAAGCCTCTGTGCTAGGTCCTGTTCTATTTAATCTATAGGTAAGTGATATAACTAAAGGTTTGTTGGGTAAGGTATGTCTTTTTGCTGATGACACAAAAATGTGTAATAGGGTTGATATCCCTGGAGGTGTCTATAGCATGGAACATGATTTGGTATTGCTGGGAGATTGGTCAAAAAAGTGGATATTGCTGTTCAATGTTTCTAAATGTAAAATATTGCACCTAGAGAAAATGAATCCCTTGAGAGAGTACAACATTGGGGGTACAGTGTTGGCCAGCACTTCAGAGGAAAAGGACTTGGGGGTACTTGTTTCAGATGATTTCAAAATGAGCAAACAGTGTGGCCATTCAGTGGGGAAAGCAAGCAAAATTCTAGGATGCATCGCTAGAGGGGTCACCAGCAGGAGGAAGGAGGTCCTGATTCCCCTATATAGATCTTTAGTTAGATTTCATTTAGAGTACTGTGTCCAGTTCTGGAGACCTCACTTTCAAAACGATATTGATAAGATATAACAAGTCCAGAGACGAGTAACAAAAATGGTGAAAGGTCTGGGGGAAAAAACATATCAAGAGCAACTTTAGGAACTTAACATGTACAGTCTGGAGGAAAGAAGGGAATGGGGAGACATGATTTAAACCTTTAAATACATCAAGGGGGTGAATAAGATTCCGGAGGGTGGGATTTTCAACATGAAACCAAAATCAAGAACACGGGGACATGACCTTTAACTGAAGGGAAGTTCAAACTAATCTCAGAAAGTACTATTTTAATTGAAAGAGTAGTTGATGCTTGGAAAAAAAACTTCCAGCAGAGGTTAGTGAGCCAGGCAACCGTAAATAGCTTCAAGCAGGCTTGAGACAAGTATAGATCAATATCCTATAAACCCCCTCGGTGGACCACTCCATCTTTTTCTGCCGTCACTTTTCTATGTTTCCATTCACTGCATGCGCTACTAGTAATACAGAGTTATGTCAGAACTTGTTGAGCTTCAAAGAGGGCAAATTGTTGGTGCCTGCTTAGCTGGTACCTCTGGGAAAACGTTGTCTGATAAGTATAAGTGTGGTCGACATAGTCAACTGGCCAAGAGAGACAAAAAGAAAATTGTGCAGGATTGTGACCCAGAATAAGAAATCAACTGCTACAAAAGCGGCTGCAGAGCTGAATCTCGGTTCCATGAAGACTGAGATTGAGCTCTGCATTTGTAAGAAGGGGACTTACTGTACTGATTTTCACACAGCAGTCATGCCTGACATAGAGATGGCCAACAGCGGGTGCATCTGAAAAACTGCATATACAATTAAGGTGTCAGGAATGGACTTGCCAATAATGGTGGGACTCACCTGCCTTGTGGGCTGCAGTACCAGGGCTGGCCAGCGGGTGCTCTCAGCAATCAGAGGTTCACTTCGGCAATTAGCCATCACCTGGGGCTGATTGCAGGTGTATTTAAGGGATGGCCAGACCTGCAGTCTGTGCCTTGGTGTGTGTTTTTCCATGGGCCCCTGTATCTTGTTACCTGCATTCCTGTTCCTGTTCCTGCCTGACTTACTCGTTGCCTACCCTGCCTGATCCTGACCTCTGCTGTCTTCTCCTGTTTGATCCCTGGCTTGTGACCCCGACCACTCTCTGCCTGACCCCCTGTACCTACCTGCCCGTTAGTTGCTGTACCTGGCTCGTGACCTGACTACTCTCTGCCTGCTCCTCCTGTTCCTACCTGCCCGATTGTTATTGACCCGGCCTGCCTGACTACGCTTGCATTGTATGTATTGTTATCTGTGGGTGGTTTGGTTCGTTTGCACTGTGTTTATGTTTTAGTATTGCACTGCGTTTTTTATTGTTAGTATTAATAAATTATATTGTTTATAACATATCTGAAGCCTGCGTTTCCCTGCGTCAGTTCACATACCTCTGGTCATACCTGGAGCCATGACATAAGGAAACGTATGCAGCAAATGTAGGGAATTTGAAAAAGATAACAGCGTTTCAGTAAAATAATAAAAATTATAGGAGTTCTAAACACTTTCCATTCTATTCAAAATACCTTAAGCTGTTTCTGACATGTTCATTTGTTGTTTATGTTAATGTTATTATAAAATATATAGCTTGGGGTATCTACCACGCAGGACAATAGGAAAATAATTAAAATGTTAAATTTTTTCAATATTTGATGAATTATTATTTTTTTGTCAATTTACATATATTGTTTTCTTACTTTATCTATGTAACATTAAATACCTCTCATCTATTAGGCCAAGTTTGCCTTACGTTTAAATTATTCTACCAAGCCATTATTTATTATTTTCTAACCCTTCCCAATTCGGTCCTGAACTTTAAAAATAATGATTGTTCTTGGGACTTCTGAAGGCAATTGGTTAAACTAGATTTTAGTTAGGGGTATCAGAGTAAAGGGGGCTGAATACAAATGCACGCCACACTTTTCAGATATTTATTTGTAAAAAAATTTTAAAAACCATTTATAATTTACCAGATATGTGCTACTTTGTGTTGGTCTATAACATTAAATGCCAATAAAATATATTTACGTTTTTGGTTGTAACATGAAAAATTTCAAGGGGTATGAATACTTTTTCAAGGCACTATATATATATATATATATATATATTATACATTCACATAAGTCCATCTCTCCAGAAATGTTCAATCGGGTTCAAGTCCGGGCTCTGGCTGGGCCACTCCAGGGCATTCACAGAGTTGGCCCATAGACACTCCTTTGTTATGTGGGCTGTGTGCTTAGGATCATTGTTCTGTTGAAATATGAACCGTTGCCCCAGTCTAAGGTCCAGAGCGCTCTGGAACAGGTTTTCATCAAGGATGTCTCTGTACATTGCTGCATTCATCTTTCCTTCGATCCTGACTAGTCTCCCAGTTCCTGCTGCTGAAAAACATCCTCACAGCATGCTGCTGCCACCACCATGCTTCACTGTAGGGATGGTATTGGCCAGGTGGTGAGCGGTGCCTGGTTTCCTCCAGACAAGACGCTTGGCATTCAGACCAAAGAGTCCAATCTTTGTTTCATCAGACCAGAGAGTTTTGTTTCTCATGGTCTGAGAGTTCCTCAGGTGCCTTTTGGCAAACTCCAGGCAGGCTGCCATTTGCCTTTTACTAAGGAGTGGCATCCGTCTGGCCACTCTACCATACAGACCTGATTGGTGGAGTGCTGCAGAGATGGTCGTTCTTCTGAAAGGTTCTCCTCTCTCCACAGAGAAACACTGCAGCTCTTTCAGAGTGACCATCGGGTGCTTGGTTACCACCCTGGCTAAGGCCCTTCTCCCTTGATCGCTCATTTTGGCCGGGCAGAACGTTCTAGGAAGATTCCAGGTGGTTCCAAACTTCTTCCATTTACGGATGATGGAAGTCCAATCAATTAAATTTCCCACAGGTGGACTCCAATCAAGTTATGGAAACATCTCAAGGATGATCAGTGGAAACAGGATGCACCAGAGCTCAATCTTGAGTGTCATGGCAAAGGCTGTGAATACGTATGTACATATGTTTTTTTTTTTCATTTTTAATAAATTGCAAAGATTTCAGAAATAACTTTTCATGTTGTCATTATGGGGTATTGTTTGTACAATGTTGAGGAAAAAAATGAATTGAATCCATTTTGGAATAAGGCTGTAACATAACAAAATGTGCCAAAAGTTAAGCGCTGTAAATACTTTCTGGATGCACTGTACAACTGTAATTGAGCCAAAAAGAGCATCAATCACTTGACTCATAACTCTTTTTTATGTATATTTAGACCTCATAGTGGCTGAAAGAATAAAATTGTGTGGAAAGAACTCTCCCTGCCTTGTATGCTGTGTGCCATATGGCTGATACAGCATTCCAGAAGGTGCTTCAAGGGATGTGGCAGCTAATCTGACCATGGGTGATACAGGATGTCATGTATAATCCTGAAATCTCAGAAGAAGCAAAGTTATGCAAACTGACCATTACAGCATGGATTTGATTCTATGCTTGTATTATTATTATACAGTATTTATATAGTGCCAAAGGGTTTGCTCAGCGCTGTACAATAGCAAGGGGGACAGAACATGAGACAATACAGTAACAATACAATACACAAGGGGTTCGAGGGCCCTGCTCTTTCGAGCTTACAATCTAGGAGGGAGGGGATAGTGGTACAGGAGGAAGTGGCTGTGGGGGATGGAGTGGTGGGAGGAGTAGAGGAGATCGGTTGTTAGGTGAGGGTGGGGTAGGCTTCCCTGAAGAGATGGGTTTTCACGGTGAGCCTGAAGGTGAGGAGGGTGGGTGACAGTCTGATGGATTGGGGTAGGGAGTTCCAGAGGATGGGGGAAGTCCTGGAGAAGTCCTGCAGTCGGGCGTGGGAGGAGGAGACCAGGGAGCTAGAGAGTAGGTGGTCCTGTGAGGAGCGAAGGGCACGGGTAGGGTGGTATTTGGGTATCAGGTCAGTTAGGTAGTTTGGGGTGACGTTGTGAATGGCTTTGTAGGTCAGAGTTAGTAATTTGAATTTGATGCGCTGGGCAATCGGGAGCCAGTGAAGGGATTGGCAGAGGGGGGTAGCAGATGTGGAGCGGTTGGTGAGGTGGATGAGTCTAGCCGCTGAGTTCAGGATAGACTGGAGTGGGGATAGCGTTTGTTTGGGTAGGCCAGTGAGAAGGGAGTTGCAGTAGTCCAGGCATGAGATGATGAGGGAGTGTACGAGTTGTTTAGTAGTGTCTGGGGTGAGGAATGTACGTATCTTGTATTTGTTTTGTTAAAAAATGTGTTAGAACCTCAAACATTACATCTTTTTTAAGCAGAGGCCCTAGAGACTAAATTGATGGGTTTTGCAATTTTCTATACACGGTGTTTGTGCAGCAATTTTTCAAGTGCAATTTTTTTGGTAAAAAAAATACACTTTATTGAATTTTAATGTAAAAAAGCACAATACATAACCAAATTTTTGGTAAAATATTAAGGATGATGTTACGCTGCGTAAATAGATACCAAACATGTCATGCTTTAAAACTGCAAATGCCCGTGAAAGAGTAACAAACAACATATCTTTTACTAACCAAAGGTGACGGTTTAAAAACCTATACAGGCTACCACTTTAGATTTACAGAGGAGGTCCAGTGTTAGAATTACTGCCCATGATCTTATGTTTGTAGTGATACTTCACATGTATGGGACAATGGCTGTTTGTGTGCATGTAGGGCCAACATGTGAGTTCGCCGTTGCGTGCAAGCATGGGGGGGGGGGGGGGGGGGGAGAGACAGGGCACTTTAATTTTTTTTTAAATATTTATTTATATTTATTTTCATATTGTCACAAAAAATGTTTTTTTAGCACTTTTATTGCTGTCACAAGGAATGTAAACATCCCTTGTGACAGCAATAAGCATATGCCAGGTACTCGTTATGGAGAGATCTGGGGTCAGTAAGACCCCCAAATCCCTCCTCTGGCCTTAAAAGCATTTAGTCACACCAAGATCATTATGATTGAATACTTTTCTTTTTAAACAATGGCACAGTTTATTTCCGAGTAAACCGCAAGGTCATCGCTTCTGGGTTACTATATCATGGGTCCTGACCAAGCCAATCTGGTCTTTGTTTGGCTCTGTGATCAGCACTGTTTGATTGGGAGATCCCACTAAAGTCATGGAAGACCCTGGGTGGGAATTGGCATCCCCTCCTGCTGCTTGTAATAGCAATCAAGTGGCTAGTTAGCTGCTACAATTGCTATTACAAAAGAGCCAACCTTCAGCTCTAAAAATAGTGCAAATGCAGGCATCATCCTGGTATAACCACCTGAAGTCCAGTGATATACCAGGTACATGACTGGTCAACAATTAGATAGGTGCGCACCAATAGACAGTTACAAGTAACTAAACAACCTTCTATTCTCTTACTTTGAAAGACATTTGGCTGTATAGGGATCGTGGGGCCTGCTGGTGTGATTTTTGCTGTGGGATCAGATACAGCTTAAAGGTACCCTGCATAAGAAAAACACAAACATACATATGCTATATGATAGATATCTACTTTATTGCTGTTTGTTTTCAGAGGCACTTGTTAGTAGAAAAAACAGCAAAACGTCTTGGGAATACCCCAAGAAGCAGATGAAATGGCTATTCTCTGACTCCTGGGCTGCATACTATCGCCAAAGTATTGTTTGTGGGTGATTTATCTTTACTGCCCTGAAATTATAATGCACCCCATTAGTCACACCGTGGCAAATCCTGCAGCTCCCACAAGGTCCCCCTCCTCAGCAAGTCACATATACAGGCCTGTGTGAAGTTTGCCAATGAACATCTAAATAATTCAGAAAAGGATTGGTAGAAGTGTTGTGGTCAGATGAGACCAAAATTGAGCTCTTTGGCATTAACTCGACTTGCCGTGTTTGGAGGAAGAAAAGTGCTGACTATGACCCTAAGAACACCATCCTTACTGTCAAGCACAGAGGTGAAAACATTATGCTTTTGGGCTGTTTCTCTGCTAAAGGTACAGGTCAACTTTGCTGCATTGAGGGGTCAATGGACAGGGTCATGCATTGTTATACCTTGGATGAGAACCTTCTTCCCTCAGCCAGAACACTGAAGATGGGTCGTGCATGAATCTTCCAGCATGACAATGGCCCAAAACATACCATCATGGCAAGAAAGTAGTGGCTCAAAAAGAAGCACATTAAGGTCATGGAATGGCCTAGCCAGTCTCCAGACCTTAATCCTATAGAGAATTTATGGAGGGAGCTGAAACTTTGAGTTGCCAAGCAACAAGCAAGAAACCTTAAGTATTTAGAGAAGATCTGTAAAGAAGAGTGGACCAAAATCCCTCCTAAGATGTTTGCAAACCTGGTAACCAACTACAAGAAACATCTTACCTCTGTGCTTGCCAACAAGGGTTTCTCCACCAAGTACTAAATCATGTTTTGCTTGGGGATCAAATACTTATTTTACTCACTGAACTGCAACTCAATTTATAACATTTGTATCATGTGTTTTTTCTGGATTTTTAGTTGATAATCTGTCTCTAGCATTTAAAATACACCTATGTACTTGCAACACTTTTACTGTGTGGCACTATTTTTACTACAAATTTTATAAATACTGCCATGTCTGTAATAAAGAAAGTGGAGGTAAATATGACCTTTTCTATGCTGAAGAAAAGAGCGGATTGTGTTGCAAGTTTCATAATTGTGTTGCATCTTTGAGACAATTCTGCAACAAACTTTGCTCTTGATCTGAGATTTGATACATTTCTAGTACTCTCCCAACTTCTTGAAATAGCTTCTCTGCCTGTAACGGCTGATGCACAACAAGCTTAAAAAAAGGCAGCTTTTACAGACATGGAGCATTTCTTTTTTAGAGCTGGTGTAAAAGCACCTTTATGTATGTGTACAGTGGGGCAAAAAAGTATTTAGTCAGCCACCAATTGTGCAAGTTCTCCCACTTAAAAAGATGAGAGAGGCCTGTAATTGGCATCATAGGTAGACCTCAACTATGAGAGACAAAATGAGATAAAAAATCCAGACAATCACATTGGCTGATTTGGAAAGAATTTATTTGCAAATTATGGTGGAAAATAAGTATTTGGTCACCTACAAACAAGCAAGATTTCTGGCTCTCACAGACCTGTACCTTCTTCTTTAAGAGGCTCCTCTGTCCTGCACTCATTACCTGTATCAATGGCACCTGTTTGAACTTGTTATCAGTATAGAAGACACCTGTCCACAACCTCAAACAGTCACACTCCAAACTCCACTATGGTGAAAACCAAAGAGCTGTCGAAGGACACCAGAAACAAAATTGTAGACCTGCACCAGGCTGGGAAGACTGAATCTGCAATAGGCAAGCAGCTTGGTGTGAACAAATCAACTATGGGAGCAATAATCAGAAAATGGAAGACATACAAGACCACTGATAATCTCCCTCGATCTGGGGCTCCATGCAAGATCTCACCCTGTGGGGTCAAAATGATCACAAGAACAGTGAGCAAAAATCCCAGGACCACACGGGGGGACCTAGTGAATGACCTGCAGAGGGCTGGGACCAACCTAACAAAGGCTACCATCAGTAACACACTACGCTGCCAGGGACTCAGATCCTGCAGTGCCAGACGTGTCCCCCCGCTTAAGCCAGTACATGTCCGGGCCCGTCTGAAGCTTGCTAGAGAGCATTTGGATGATCCAGAAGAGGATTGGGAGAATGTCATATGGTCAGATGAAACCAAAATAGAACTGTTTGGTAGAAACACAACTCGTCGTGTTTGGAGGAGAGAGAATGCTGAGTTGCATCCAAAGAACACCATACCTACTGTGAAGCATGGAGGTGGCAACATCATGCTTTAGGGCTGTTTCTCTGCAAAGGGACCAGGACGACTGATCCATGTACAGGACAGAATGAATGGGGCCATGTATCGTGAGATTTTAAGTGCAAACCTCCTTCCATCAGCAAGGGCATTGACGATGAAACGTGGCTGGGTCTTCCAACATGACAATGATCCCAAACATACCGCCCGGGCAAGAAAGGAGTGGCTTCGTAAGAAGCATTTCAAGGTCCTGGAGTGGCCTAGCCAGTCTCCAGATCTCAACCCCATAGAAAACCTTTGGAGGGAGTTGAAAGTCCGTGTTGACAGCGACTGCCCCAAAACATCACTGCTCTAGAGGAGATCTGCATGGAGGAATGGGCCAACATACCAGCAACAGTGTGTGCCAACCTTGTGAAGACTTACAGGAAACGTTTGACCTCTGTCATTGCCAACAAAGGATATATAACAAAGTATTGAGATGAACTTTTGATATTGACCAAATACTTATTTTCCACCATAATTTGCAAATAAATTCTTTCCAAATCAGCCAATGTGATTGTCTGGATTTTTTTTCTCATTTTGTCTCTCATAGTTGAGGTCTACCTATGATGCCAATTACAGGCCTCTATCATCTTTTTAAGTGGGAGAACTTGCACAATTGGTGGCTGACTAAATACTTTTTTGCCCCACTGTATGTGTCCATGCACACAAAGGCATTTACAGGCGTATTTGAAGAGTTTACAAGCTGTAAAAAGGAGAGGAGCTGATGACTTTTTAATGCATTCCAGTGGACAGAACAAATTAATATTCTGGCCAACAGAATGCATTAACCCTCAAACACTAGACGCACCTAAACTCGTGTGCAACACAGGGGTTTTAGCATGTTTTTAGGCATTTTCCTGCCAGGAGTTCCCGCATTCAGAGGAGCTTAAACAGACGCCTCTTGTGCATGAGGCCTAAATTATCACAGAAAATATATTTGCATCAGTTCGGTCAGAGTTACAGAGAATCACATACACCTTGATGACATGTACATGAATCTGTTACAAATGTGGTCAATTAGCACACTACCGCAAGAGATTTCTAATGACAAATCTATGACACCGTTTAGGAATTCCAGGACCATTCTCTTATCTTACTGGAAACAAGGACACAAGCTCATCTATTTAATTACTGATGTGTAGAATTTACGAAGGTTCTACGGCTAACTGGGCTTTTGTCATTGCTTTACCTGAATTTAATTAGTTACAGATCCTGTGTTATTTATGTTCTGAGCAATTACAAAGATGATTTGCCGACCCTATTAAGACATGTTCCCAGCACTGCTGACAAAGACAGTAATAACAGCTGCACAAGCTTGTTATTTAAAGCAGAATTAAACCTTTGCAAATAAATAAATTGGCTCCCAGGAGCCACAATGTGAAAAATCCCACCTATGCATAACCTACGCCTCCCCCTAATTACAGGGGTGGGATTTTGCAATTGGGGCTGGGTTACACCTCTTATATATTGGTTGCGGGGTCTGGGCTTGACGAGAATTGTTACATCTACTTGTTTTCTACTCCTTTGTGAGCATATTGGTATACATATTTTTCATCAATAAAGAGTCTCACAATAATGCACTAGGCTGGTGTGCCTTCTTCCTATACTTGATTTTTAGAACTGGTTTCCCTAAACTGAAGAGAGCAGCAAGGCTGCCATTGTGTGTTCAATGGAGGATGTCAGAGATGGAGTTTTACAGTTGATCCTACTGTGAAGATTGTTTGTTTGTACACTTAACTGTGCATGTGCAGCTCAGTGTACACAAATGCTGACAGGCAAGGAAAAGGATTTATGACGGAAGAGACCAATAGGGTTTCTTCGGTCACAAATTCTACCTATCATTATTTTTAAGTTTAATTTTGCTTTAAAAGTGTATAGATTGTAAGCTCTAACTAGTAGGGCCATCTTATTCCTACTGTATTAAATTGTATGGTATTGTCTGCCCTTATACTGTAAAACGCTGCGTAAACTGTTGACGCGATATATGTGGTGGTATCAAAAAGTTTACAGACTAGTTTTGTAACAAGCCAACAGATGGCAGCACAAGGCTGCACGCACAACCACAGGGAGCACCGGCCTTCATAAGTCAGTGTTCCAAAAGACATCAACCTGTGTACATCAGGAGCTGTGCAACTGGTGCTATTCTGTTTCAATATTTTTATTAAGAAAGTTTTGTTTTTACGAATATAACAAGCTCAAAATAAGCCCTCACAGGGGCAGAGCAGAGCAATAAACACATAAACAGAGACATCCTGCTGACTTGTATTAGTCAAATAATGAAATGTCCAGTGACATCAAGAATGGATGGCAAAAAGTCAAACCAAATAGCAGCAGTAAGCCAAAATATCGGAAAAAAAAGAAAAAACGTTAGAAGAAAAGAAAAAGAAAAAACAAAAGTGAATCAGAAAGAAAACCTGAAAGAAGGGAAACTAGAAGGATCACGGATCCGAGGCTAGCATAGGCAGCGACTATAGGAGGCCATAACTAGTAGGAGGCAGGGATGGCAAGGAATAACGTATCCCAGGTTCCCAAACCTTAAGGAATCTCGGATGAGAATCATGAAGAATGCTAGACATCTGTTAGGGATCCGGGTATGACCAGAAATGTGTGGACTGACACAGGGAAACAGGCTCCAGGTATAGTATAAACAATACAATTTATTAAAGACTAAACAATACATAAACGCAGTGCAAGACTAAACATAAACACAGTGCAACCAAACCTCCAACAGATAACAATAAGAACAATACTAAACGTAGTCAGACAGGCCGGGTCGGTAGCAAATGGGCAGGCAAGGTACAAGGAGCATACGGAAGCGTAGTCAGGAATAGCCGAGGTCAGGACAGGCAGAGTTCACGCAGAGTCAGGATTAAAGCAGAATCAGGATCAGGCAGGAAGCAGACAGGATGCAGGTACAGGGGCTTATGGGAAACATACACCAAGGCCCTGATCACAGGCCTGGCCATTCCTTAAATACACCTGCTGTAATCAGCCACAGGTGATGGCACATTGTAGGAGTGAGCCTCTGGTTGCTGAGAGCACCCGCTGGCTAGCCCTGGTACTGCAGCCCCCAAGGCAGGTGAGTCCCACCACCACTGGCAAGTCCATTCCTGACAACATCTGTTCATTCAACAACATAGCATTCATCCGGGTCTTCACCCTCTGGAAGACAACCGAAGGGGTTCTCCAAGCTTGAGCTATAGCGCGTTTGACCGAAATAAAAAGGTAGGATGCCAATTTCTGCTGAGACCTAGACAGACCCAAAATTGGGCAATGCAGGAGGGCCACCTTTGCATCTGTCAGGGATCCCCTCGTTCCGTGCCTCGATGGTCCCGGCGCAGGCGCACTGCTCCTCCCAGTACACGGGCACTAGTTCCGGGCCGGCCGCGGCGTTCGAGTTCGCGCATGCGCAGTAGAAGCCGCGGCCGCCCGCTGGGCACCAATGGCAGCGCAGGGCGGGATATTTAAATGTCCCTGAGCTGTCATTTCGTTGCCTTCTGGTCTTACCTGCTTCCTGCGTTCCTGTACCTGTGCCTAGTAAGTTATTGACCCGGATTGCTATTGACCTTGCTGATTTCTCCTGCCCAGACCCTTGCTTGCCTGACCTCTCTCCCTGGATGCCCCTCATTAGATCTGACCTCCTGTTGCTGACCTGGCGTGTGACCCGACGATTCTCTGCCTGCTCCCTTGTACCTTACCGTCCTCTACATTACCGACTCGGCCTGTCTGACTACGCACTTGCTCAGCCATCCATCCATCCATCCCATCGGGGTCACCCGACCTCCTCACATTTGGCTCTCCCTGGTTGGAACCCCTGGCGGACACCCCTACCACTGACAGGTGTGCTCAGTAGAGGCGACCTGGTCTCGGGGTACTGCAAGTCCATCCCCACCATCAGGGGCCCTGGTGAACAAGTACCCTGGGGCTTAGATTCCGCGCTCTGGGCACGCCTGACCAGTGGAGTGCTAGTGGTGCCGCTCGGCGGTCCCTCACAGTACCAGAAGGCCATGACTGAGCCTCGAGGAGGACTCTCCCCGTTGGACGAGGTTTGCAGGCACCTGGCTACCCTGAAGCAAGCTGTAAACACATTACAGGACAGATGTCTGCAGATCGAGAATCGGTTTCAGGCCTGCACCATATCTGTTCCTGTTTCACAGGCCCCGGCTCCTGCACCACCAATCGCAGCAGCCCACGAGCCGGCTCCTGGGCCTCCCACATCACTCCCTATGGCGGAACCCCGAGTACCCTTACCCGAGCGCTTCCATGGGGATCGCACACGCTTTCGGTCATTTCGTGACTCTTGTCTGCTCTTTTTTGAACTACAGCCACGGACCTTTTTGACAGAGTCAGTGAAAGTGGGGTTTGTTGTCTCCCTGTTGCAGGGTGAACCCCAAGACTGGGCCCACCGACTAAGGGGAAACAATGACCCTCACCTGGTTTCGGTCGACAGCTTCTTTAACGCCATGGCCATCTTATATGATGACCCACAACGGGCGGCCTCGGCCGAGGCCACATTATACGCACTCCGACAAGGTCGGCGGGCGGCTGAGGAATACGCCTCTGACTTTAGGCGCTGGATGGGTGACACTCGTTGGAACGAGTTCGCCCTTTTACACCAGTTTCGTATGGGCCTATCTGAGGCTCTGAAAGACGAGCTCGCCCGGGTAGAGGTGCCCGAGATATTAGAGGACTTGATTGCACTCACTATTAAAATTGACCGTAGACTACGGGAGCGCAGATTGGAGAGGTCTGGTCAGGGTCGCGGAAATCCCTGGGGGTCATTTCAGGGATCCGGTCAACATACTAGGCCAAGCATCCAGAACCTGCCGCCTGAAGATGCTCCCGAACCCATGCAGCTAGGCCTGGCTCGGCCTAAACTATCGCCTGAGGAACGCCAGCGCAGACGCTCCCAGAATCTGTGCCTGTACTGCGGCGAAGCTGGTCACATGGTGCGTTCCTGCCCGCAGAAACTGAGTAAGTTCACTTCATCTTCTTTATCTGTTGGCGATATGGCTCCGTCCCAGTACTTAGTTGTTCCCCTCTCCTTTCAGCTTTCCGAAAGGACCGTGGAGGTGACGGCCATAGTTGATTCGGGGGCATGC
Organism: Staurois parvus; assembly: GCF_062004578.1. Classification (NCBI taxonomy): domain Eukaryota; kingdom Metazoa; phylum Chordata; class Amphibia; order Anura; family Ranidae; genus Staurois; species Staurois parvus. The sequence continues at coordinate 313,347 of NW_028317919.1, read as the reverse complement.
AGCTGTTTTGTGGATATCAATTTTGCTCACCAGCAGGGTATTCCCCTCCGCCCAAAGGAGAAGGGGTTTCATATCTTTTTGGCTGATGGTTCCCGGATAAAGTCAGGAGTAGTCAACCAGGAGACCCCTTCCATTATGACTTCCATTGCCGGTCAGCACCGGGAACTCCTCCGCCTGGATGCTATTGCATCACCCCTTTTCCCAGTCATTCTGGGGCTCCCTTGGTTGCGGGCCCATAACCCCCAAATTGACTGGGAAACTGGGGTTGTCTCGTTCCCTTCCCCATATTGTCGGGAACTGTGTCGAACTTCGGGCCCGGAGGTCCCCCAGTTTCTTCTGTGCTCTGAAGGGGATGACAGCCTGAAACAAGTGATTCCTGCAGCCTATCACAAGTTTCTTGATGTGTTCAGTGAACGGGGAGCAGATGCTCTACCCCCCCACCGCCCATATGACTGCCCGATTGATCTGTTGCCCGGTTCTGAAATCCCGTTCGGGCGAATTTTTCCCCTTTCTGAGCTAGAAATAGGGGCCCTGAAGGACTATATTGAGGATAGCCTCCGAAAGGGATTCATCCGTCCCTCCACTTCCCCAGCAGGTGCAGGGATCTTCTTTGTAGAAAAGAAGGACAAGACTTTGAGGCCATGCATTGACTATCGGGAGCTGAATAGGGTCACCATTAAAAATCGTTACCCATTACCGCTGGTACCTGAATTATTCCAGAGCTTAAAAGCTGCAGTAGTATTTACCAAGTTGGACTTAAGGGGAGCCTACAATTTGGTTCGCATAAGGGAGGGGGATGAGTGGAAGACGGCCTTCCGCACCCGTTTCGGCCATTTTGAATACCTGGTCATGCCTTTCGGGTTATGCAATGCGCCAGCCACCTTCCAGCACTTTGTAAACGACATCTTTAGGGACTTCCTGGACATCTTTGTCATCGTCTACTTAGACGACATTTTGATTTTCTCATCCTCCCTGGGGGAGCACAGGGTACATGTAACGAAGGTGTTGGGGCGGTTGCGGCAGCACGGGTTGTACGCTAAAGCAGAGAAATGCTGCTTTGAACAGGCTAGCGTTACATTCCTGGGTCTGATTATCTCCGCCACGGGGGTCGCAATGGACCCTCAGAAGGTCTCAGCGATCCTAGATTGGCCTGAACCCACGGACAGGAAAAGTGTCCAACGTTTTATTGGGTTCGCAAATTTCTACCGGAAGTTTATCAAGAACTTCTCGGGTCTGGTCTCCCCCATCACTCAATTAACTAAACTTGGGACGCGATTCAGATGGACGCCCGAGGCACAGGAAGCTTTTGAAGCACTAAAAAGGTTATTTACCTCAGCACCCATTCTGGGTCATCCCGACGCCTCCCTGCCCTACATCTTAGAAGTAGATGCATCTGAAAACGCGGTTGGCTCCATCCTTTCCCAGCGGAAGGGCGCCAAGGAATTACTTCACCCAGTAGCATTCTTTTCACGGAAACTTACCCCGGCGGAGAGGAACTACGACATTGGGGATCGCGAGCTACTGGCTATCAAAGCCGCTTTAGAGGAATGGAGGTACCTGCTGGAAGGTGCCTCCCATCCCATCCTGATTTTCACGGACCACAAGAACCTGGAATATCTGAGGACGGCCAAACGCCTACGCCCACGACAAGCAAGATGGGCATTGTTTTTCTCGAGGTTCCAGTTCCACATCACATACAGGCCCGGCTCGAAAAACACAAAGCCTGACGCATTGTCGCGCATGTATGAGGACACCAAGGAGATCCCAGTGCCCGACACTATTCTTCCTGCAGGAAATTTCTTGGCCCTTCAGACAAACCTTCGCTCCGAGATCCTGAGGGCGTCCACAGCGATGTCTACCTCCGATGGGGCCCCCCTCCAGAACAAGGAGGGACTCCTATGGAGGGAGGACCGGATTGTGGTGCCAGAGGATGCCCGAACCTTAGTCTTGGGACATTGCCATGACCACCCACTGGCAGGACATTTTGGACCGGTCAAGACCCTGGAACTCCTCCGACGTTCCTTCTGGTGGCCGGACATGGCCAAGGATTGTAAGAACTACGTGAGCTCCTGTGCCATCTGCCAGCGGAACAAGCCTTCAAGGAATAAGGCATGGGGCCTGCTACGTCCATTGCCCATCCCTGAACGGCCCTGGCAGAAAATCTCCATGGACTTCATAGTCGAGCTCCCACCTTCACTGGACCACACAGCAATTCTCGTGGTCGTGGACCGCTTATCCAAGATGGCCCATTTCATCCCTTTACGGAAGACTCCATCTGCAGCCGAGACGGCGCAAGTCTTTATTCGAGAGATCGTTAGACTGCATGGGGTTCCCGAAGACATCGTCTCGGACCGAGGGGTGCAGTTTACCTCGCGGTTTTGGAGGGCGTTGTGCAAAGCCCTGGATATCAAGCTGTCTCTTTCCTCGGCATTTCACCCTCAGACCAATGGCCAGACCGAAAGGACTAATCAGACCCTGGAGCAATACCTGCGATGCTACACATCATTCTCTCAGGACGACTGGGTGCCACTCCTCCCTTTGGCAGAATTCGCGTACAACAACGCTTGCCATTCAGCAACTGGGCAGTCCCCGTTCTTCGCCAACTATGGGTTTCATCCTGTCTTCCTCCCGGACTTGGTCCCGGAATGCCCGATTCCAGCGACACAGGATGCACTGACCTTCTTCACCTCCAACAATAAGAAACTACAGGAAGCCATCCGTCAAGCCCAAGAAGACTACAAGAGGGCTTTTAATAGAAAGCGAAGAGGGGACCTGGTGTTGCAGCCCGGAGAGAAGGTTTGGCTGGCTACGTCAAACTTGAGGATGCTCTGCCCGTCAAAAAAGTTGGGACCTAAATTCATAGGCCCCTTTTGCATCAAACGGATGGTCAATGAGGTGGCCTATGAACTTGTTCTCCCTGACACACTCAAGATCCACCCTGTCTTCCACGTGTCCCTGTTGAAACCGGTAGTCCCTGATGCCTTCCCGGAACGGGAATCCAGGCCCCCGGAGGCCGTAACGGTTGAAGAGGAAGAAGAATTCGAGGTGGAGGCAATCTTGAAGTGCCGTTGAAGGGGGGGCCAGACCCAATTTCTCATCAAGTGGAAGGGCTACGGCCCTGAGGACAATTCGTGGGAACCAGCCCATAATGTCCATGCACCTAGGCTTGTCCGGAGGTTTCTTTGTGATCACCCGTGGTGGAGAGATCGGGTGGGCATCCGGAGGTTGCCCGTAGGGGGGGGGGCAATGTCAGGGATCCCCTCGTTCCGTGCCTCGATGGTCCCGGCGCAGGCGCACTGCTCCTCCCAGTACACGGGCACTAGTTCCGGGCCGGCCGCGGCGTTCGAGTTCGCGCATGCGCAGTAGAAGCCGCGGCCGCCCGCTGGGCACCAATGGCAGCGCAGGGCGGGATATTTAAATGTCCCTGAGCTGTCATTTCGTTGCCTTCTGGTCTTACCTGCTTCCTGCGTTCCTGTACCTGTGCCTAGTAAGTTATTGACCCGGATTGCTATTGACCTTGCTGATTTCTCCTGCCCAGACCCTTGCTTGCCTGACCTCTCTCCCTGGATGCCCCTCATTAGATCTGACCTCCTGTTGCTGACCTGGCGTGTGACCCAACGATTCTCTGCCTGCTCCCTTGTACCTTACCGTCCTCTACATTACCGACTCGGCCTGTCTGACTACGCACTTGCTTAGCCATCCATCCATCCATCCCATCGGGGTCACCCGACCTCCTCACATTTGGCTCTCCCTGGTTGGAACCCCTGGCGGACACCCCTACCACTGACAGGTGTGCTCAGTAGAGGCGACCTGGTCTCGGGGTACTGCAAGTCCATCCCCACCATCAGGGGCCCTGGTGAACAAGTACCCTGGGGCTTAGATTCCGCGCTCTGGGCACGCCTGACCAGTGGAGTGCTAGTGGTGCCGCTCGGCGGTCCCTCACAGCATCCCTATGGACTGTAATATGAAATAGCATTTGTAGCAAACCAAAAACCCTAGACCAGAAGCCTATCAATCGTGGGCACGACCACGAAATGTGCAGGTCGTCCCCGCGTAGACCACAGTTCCGGAAACACCTATCTCCGCCAGTCGGATTAAAGTGAGCAGTCCAAGCTGGGACCCAGTACCGCAACTGGTACTATTCTAACCACATGCATTACCACATCTGCTATTTCATCATGGACAGCAAGGTAGAACAAAGAGCAAATGTGAAATTCTGCATGTAACTGGACACATCTGCCACAGAAATGTTTGACATGATTCGGCAAGTTTACGGTGATGCTGTAATGAGACATTTGAGGTGTATTTTAGCAGAGCAGAAGAACATCACTGGAAGATGACAAGAGATCAAGAAGACCTTCCACGAGTTCAACCCCTGAAAATATCGAAACCAACTTGTGCATGATGATCATGAGAGAACAATCCACGACATTGCTGCCATTTTCGGTGTGCTATAAGGAACCAGGCAATCCTCACGTGTGATTTGAACATGCATCTGGTTGCTGCCATGTTCGGCCCAAGGCTGCAATGATCTAACTTCTGCACTCACCCAACTCGCCAGATTTGGCTCCTGTGGACTTCACCGTCTTCCTGAAGATGAAGATCCAGCTCAAAGGTCGCCGTTTTGACAACATTGTGGAGATCCAGTGCAAATATCAGAAGGTGCTTGACACACTTCAAAAAGACTTCCAGGACACATTCCAGAAGTGGCAGGAATGCTGGAAGCACTGTATTGCTGTGCAAGGGGACTATTTTGAGGGTGATAGTGTGTAAACGTAGATACAGACAGGTCCATAAATATTGGGACATTGACACAATTCTAACATTTTTGGCTCTATACACCACCACAATGGATTTAAAATGAAACAAACAAGATGTGCTTTAACTGCAGACTGTCAGCTTTAATTTGAGGGTATTTACATCCAAATCAGGTGAACTGTGTAGGAATTACAACAGTTTGCATATGTGCCTCCCACTTGTTAAGGGACCAAAAGTAATGGGACAATTGGCTTCTCAGCTGTTCCAAGGCCAGGTGTGTGTTATTCCCTCATTATCCCAATTACAATGAGCAGATAAAAGGTCCAGAGTTCATTTCAAGTGTGTTATTTGCATTTGGAATGTGTTTCTGTCAACTCTCAATCTGAGATCCAAAGAGCTGTCACTATCAGTGAAGCAAGCCATTATTAGGCTGAAAAAACAAAACAAACCCATCAGAGAGATAGCAAAAACATTAGGCAAGGCCAAAACAACTGTTTAGAACATTCTTAAAAAGAAGGAACGCACCGGTGAGCTCAGCAACACCAAAAGACCCGGAAGACCGCGGAAAACAACTGTGGTGGATGACCAAAGAATTCTTTTCCTGGTGAAGAAAACACCCTTCACAACAGATGGCCAGATCAAGAACACTCTCCAGGAGGTAGGTGTATGTGTGTCAAAGTCAACAATCAAGAGAAGACCTCACCAGAGTGAATACAGAGGGTTCACCACAAGATGTAAACCATTGGTGAGCCTCAAAAACAGGAAGGCCAGATTAGAGTTTGCCAAATGACATCTAAAAAACCTTCACAGTTCTGGAACAACATCCTATGGACAGATGAGACCAAGATCAACTTGTACCAGAGTGATGGAAGAGAAGAGTATGGAGAAGGAAAGGAACTGCTCATGATCCTAAGCATACCACCTCATCATTGAAGCATGGTGGTGGTAGTGTCATGGCGTGGGCATGTATGGCTGCCAATGGAACTGCTTCTCTTGTATTTATTGATGATGTGACTGCTGATAAAAGCAGCAGGATGAATTCTGAAGTGTTTCGGGCAATATTATCTGCTCATATTCAGCCAAATGCTTCACAACTCATTGGACGCCGCTTCACAGTGCAGATGGACAATGACCCAAAGCAGACTGCAAAAGAAACCAAAGAGTTTTTTAAGGGAAAGAAGTGGAATGTTATGCAATGGCCAAGTCCATCACCTGACCTGAATCCGATTGAGCATGCATTTCACTTGCTGAAGACAAAACTGAAGGGAAAATGCCCCAAGAACAAGAAGGAACTGAAGACAGTTGCAGTAGAGGCCTGGCAGAGCATCACCAGGGATGAAACCCAGCGTCTGGTGATGTCTATGCGTTCCAGACTTCAGGCTGCAATTGACTGCAAAGGATTTGCAACCAAGTATTAAAAAGTGAAAGTTTGATTTATGATTATTATTCTGTCCCATTACTTTTGGTCCCTTAACAAGTGGGAGGCACATATGCAAACTGTTGTAATTCCTACACCGTTCACCTGATTTGGATGTAAATACCTCAAATTAAAGCTGACAGTCTGCAGTTAAAGCAAATCTTGTTCATTTCATTTCAAATCCATTGTGGTGGTGTATAGAGCCAAAAAAGTTAGAATTGTGTCGATGTCCCAATATTTATGGACCTGACTGTAAATAAAGTGCTTTCTTGTAAACAGATCTAGTCTCAAAACTTTTTGATACCACCTTGAAATCCTGTATAATGATAATAATTATATACAGTCAGGTCCATAAATATTGGGACATTGACACAATTCTAACATTTTTGGCTCTATACACCACCACAATGGATTTGAAATGAAACTAACAAGATGTGCTTTAACTGCAGACTGTCAGCTTTTTTGAGGGTATTTACATCCAAATCAGGTGAACAGTGTAGGAATTACAACAGTTTGCATATGTGCCTCCCACTTGTTAAGGGACCAAAAGTAATGGGACAATTGGCTTCTCAGCTGTTCCATGGCCAGGTGTGTGTTATTCCCTTATTATCCCAATTACAATGAGCAGAAAAAAGGTCCAGAGTTCATTTCAAGTGTGCTATTTGCATTTGGAATCTGTTGCTGTCAACTCTAAAGATGAGATCCAAAGAGCTGTCACTATCAGTGAAGCAAGCCATCATTAGGCTGAAAAAACAAAACAAACCCATAAGAGAGATAGCAAAAACATTAGGCGTGGCCAAAACAACTGTTTGGAACATTCTTAATAAGAAGGAATGCACCGGTGAGCTCAGCAACACCAAAAGACCTGGAAGACCACGGAAAACAACTGTGGTGGATGACCGAAGAATTCTTTCCCTGGTGAAGAAAACACCCTTCACAACAGTTGGCCAGATCAAGAACACTCTCCAGGAGGTAGGTGTATGTGTGTCAAAGTCAACAATCAAGAGAAGACTTCACCAGAGTGAATACAGAGGGTTCACCACAAGATGGAAACCATTGGTGAGCCTAAAAAACAGGAAGGCCAGATTAGAGTTTGCCAAACAACATCTCAAAAAGCCTTCACAGTTCTGGAACAACATCCTATGGACAGATGAGACCAAGATCAACTTGTACCAGAGTGATGGGAAGAGAAGAGTATGGAGAAGGAAAGGAACTGCTCATGATCCTAAGCATACCACCTCATCAGTGAAGCATGGTGGTGGTAGTGTCATGGCGTGGGCATGTATGGCTGCCAGTGGAACTGGTTCTCTTGTATTTATTGATGATGTGACTGCTGACAAAAGCAGCAGGATGAAATCTGAAGTGTTTCTGGCAATATTATCTGCTCATATTCAGCCAAATGCTTCAGAACTCATTGGGCGCCGCTTCACAGTGCAGATGGACAATGACCCAAAGCATACTGCAAAAGCAACCAAAGAGTTTTTTAAGGGAAAGAAGTGGAATGTTATGCAATGGCCAAGTCAATCACCTGACCTGAATCCGATTGAGCTGAATCCGATTGAGCATGCATTTCACTTGCTGAAGACAAAACTGAAGGGAAAATGCCCCAAGAACAAGCAGGAACCGAAGACAGTTGCAGTAGAGTCCTGGCAGAGCATCACCAGGGATGAAACCCAGCGTCTGGTGATGTCTATGCGTTCCAGACTTCAGGCTGTAATTGACTGCAAAGGATTTGCAACCAAGTATTAAAAAGTGAAAGTTTGATTTATGATTATTATTCTGTCCCATTACTTTTGGTCCCTTAACAAGTGGGAGGCACATATGCAAACTGTTGTAATTCCTACACTGTTCACCTGATTTGGATGTAAATACCCTCAAAAAAGCTGACAGTCTGCAGTTAAAGCACAGCTTGTTTGTTTCATTTCAAATCCATTGTGGTGGTGTATAGAGCCAAAAATGTTAGAATTGTGTCGATGTCCCAATATTTATGGACCTGACTGAATACAATTGTGTTCTGTTTTACTTGTTCATCCTGTGGCAGCATTGAAATGGCCCTCTATAACCATGTTCTAAGCCCATGAACTTCACAAGTACATACCATTGCTGTTATGAACAATAGAAAACAGTGCAGAGATGTACAATACCAGCTCTCTTTCCCAAGTATCCATTGTAGCAGGAAGCAGTGTAATTCATTTCACATTCCCCTGGGGGGGGCAGCACTTGAGACATCTTTAATGAGAGGCACACAAAAGATACTAAATTCTGAACAAAATGGTAGAACGTAAATTAGGGTTTGATGGCATAATAGGATTGCAGCGCCCAAAAATTGCTACCTCCAAATCACTTTCTTGATTTAATACACCTATACAGCTTTAGCTTTGAGTTATTTTACAATGTTTGCCCATATGGCCATTTTACGATAAAGCATAGTTATAATTTTTCCTTTATCATGACTTAGCAATTTATCTTCTCCAGGTCCTTTGTTCTTATCTTTCCAACCATTTCCCTTTAGATTTTTCAAGGACAAGTAAAAGAACTAATTCTTCATACCCATATTATTTTATGCAGAGACAAGACTTGCTTGAATATGTTTTAACAAAATTGTATTTGGTTTTATGGTGCATTTTATTTTTTAATACTGCACTAAACTAATCATGATTTATATCTCAGATCAGCCGTGGATGCTCTGATCTTAAAAGGAAACAACTTCAGGTAATTGTGAAAAATCTAGTCTTGTCCATAACTATTAAACATATCCAAATTTTATTAATTCTGTGCAATCTGTAATTATCTGCTGTAGCATAGGTGGGGTTCCTACTATATAGGGGATAAGTATAGTTTATGGTTACCGGATTTTCAAAACAAAATCAAGCCCCCATTTTTATTGCACCCTCAAAACAATTGGTCTAAGACTTTTGGCACAAAAGGCAGAGATGTTCAAAGTACAGAGACAAAATAAACATTTCAAATAAGAGACGCCAAGATATACATAAAAGCATCATTTATTTGTTTCAGATCATATGAATGTACAGTCAGGTCCATAAATATTGGGACATCGACACAATTCTAACATTTTTGTCTCTATACACCACCACAATGGATTTGAAATGAAACGAACAAGATGTGCTTTAACTGCAGACTGTCAGCTTTAATTTGAGGGTATTTACATCCAAATCAGGTGAACGGTGTAGGAATTACAACAGTTTGCATATGTGCCTCCCACTTATTAAGGAACCAAAAGTAATGGGACAGAATAATAATCATAAATCAAACTTTCACTTTTTAATACTTGGTTGCAAATCCTTTGCAGTCAATTACAGCCTGAAGTCTGGAACGCATAGACATCACCAGACTCTGGGTTTCATCCCTGGTGATGCTCTGCCAGGCCTCTACTGCAACTGTCTTCAGTTCCTGCTTGTTCTTGGGGCATTTTCCCTTCAGTTTTGTCTTCAGCAAGTGAAATGCATGCTCAATCGGATTCAGGTCAGGTGATTGACTTGGCCATTGCATAACATTCCACTTCTTTCCCTTAAAAAACTCTTTGGTTACTTTTGCAGTATGCTTTGGGCCATTGTCCATCTGCACTGTGAAGCGGCGTCCAATGAGTTCTGAAGCATTTGGCTGAATATGAGCAGATAATATTGCCCGAAACACTTCAGAATTCATTGTGCTGCTTTTGTCAGCAGTCACATCATCAATAAATACAAGAGAAGCAGTTCCATTGGCAGCCATACATGCCCACGCCATGACACTACCACCACCATGCTTCACTGATGAGGTGGTATGCTTAGGATCATGAGCAATTCCTTTCCTTCTCCATACTCTTCTCTTCCCATCGCTCTGGTACAAGTTGATCTTGGTCTCATCTGTCCATAGGATGTTGTTCCAGAACTTTGTAGGCTTTTTTAGATGTCGTTTGGCAAACTCTAATCTGGCCTTCCTGTTTTTGAGGCTCACCAATGGTTTACATCTTGTGGTGAACCTTCTGTATTCACTCTGGTGAAGTCTTCTCTTGATTATTGACTTTGACACACATACACCTACCTCCTGGAGAGTGTTCTTGATCTGGCCAACTGTTGTGAAGGGTGTTTTCTTCACCAGGGAAAGAATTCTTCGGTCATCCACCACAGTTGTTTTCCGTGGTCTTCCGGGTCTTTTGGTGTTGCTGAGCTCACCGGTGCGTTCCTTCTTTTTAAGAATGTTCCAAACAGTTGTTTTGGCCACGCCTAATGTTTTTGCTATCTCTCTGATGGGTTTGTTTTGTTTTTTCAGCCTAATGATGGCTTGCTTCACTGTTAGTGATAGCTCTTTGGATCTCATCTTGTGAGTTGACAGCAACAGATTACAAATGCAAATAGCACACTTGAAATGAACTCTGGACCTTTTATCTGCTCATTGTAATTGGGATAATGAGGAAATAACACACACCTGGCCATGGAACGGCTGAGAAGCCAATTGTCCCATTACTTTTGGTCCCTTAATAAGTGGGAGGCACATATGCAAACTGTTGTAATTCCTACACCGTTCACCTGATTTGGATGTAAATACCCTCAAATTAAAGCTGACAGTCTGCAGTTAAAGCACATCTTGTTCGTTTCATTTCAAATCCATTGTGGTGGTGTATAGAGCCAAAAATGTTAGAATTGTGTCGATGTCCCAATATTTATGGACCTGACTGTATATGGAGAACAGGACAATTCAAATAAATTGCTTGCTGAGCCTTGTTTAGAGCAAACTGAATTTACAATAAACAAAAGTACATTACAGTCACAGCGTGGTGGTGGGGCCCTCATCAGAAGGCTAAATTAAAATGGTGCCCGTTTCCCTGGCATTTTATTAAACTAAATTTGATAAAAATCATACAAATCCGATTTAAATTAAAAAAAATCAGATTTTTAATTTTTTTTTTTTAAATCGATTTTTGCCCACCCTGGCAGAAAGAAAACCGCTGCTTGCACATTCAGGAGAGACGTGTTTTGGCAGAAAAATATGCCTATTACACCTTAACAAGTCTAAAGGCTAGGAGCATATAGCACTTTAGCGTTCATTTATTTTAATGACCAATTAATATTCTGGCTATAGGAACGAATAATTGCCCTAATGCTTGAGGCACCTAAACGTTTGCAAAAATGCAGCTTTAGGTGCATTTTTAAAGTTGCTTTTCTCCCGCCACGAAAAAAGGTGGGCATACAGAAGAGCTGGGTAAACGACCAGTGTGCACGAGATATTATTCTGGCCATTGGAATGAATGAATACTCAAGCAATGAACATGTCTACTGTTTAGGCATATATAGATGGATTTACAGGCATTTAGCCATCTTCAGAGTTTTTTCTATCCAAAAGCTTCTCTCCTGAATGCGCTGGTGGTGCTTTTTTTCAGCCTTAAAATGCTCCTCTTCTAAAACACTTGTAAATGCATATTTATGCATGGCCACATAGGCTAACATACATATGCATTTATAGGCTGAAAAAAAAAAAAGGCAAACACCTGTAAAAGCGTTGTTTTTTTATGTGTGTTTTTTATGTGTGTGCATGAGGCCTTTGTGTAATAATATAAAGGACTATAAGGTCATTTATTATGCAGTATATTACAATATTATATATCATAATCAGACAGTGCATGGGAGAGGAATGGTTGCCATAGATAAATTGGTCATTAGCACACATTATGTAGTGACAGGTATGCATTGGTTTCCAGGTAGATTTAAGTGCATTTTCACTTTATTCCTTTGTAACAACTTAACTCTGAAAAATCTCAGGAAATCTACCTCTATTGGGCCAGTTCTAAGTGGATGCTCACAGCTTGATCAGCATGGGAATTTCAAAACACTGTGCACCTGGCAATCATGTACAGTTGTGTTCACAATAATAGCAGTCAGACATCACTGACCTGATTAATCACTGTTTTTGGTAGAAATTATATTTCTACATGGCAAATAATTTACTAGCAGGTGTAGTAGAGTAATAGAAATCCAACAGACTCAACAGTCATGACATGCATGCTGCTGATTCTGTGTAATTCAATCACTAATTGAAAGGGGCATGTTCAAAATAATAGCAGTGTGGAGTTCTATTAGTGAGTTCATTCATTCTTTGAAAAACAGGTGGCAATTATTGCCCTTATTTAAGGAAGGAAGGCAGCAAATGTTGTACATGCTGGTTACAGTGCATTTCTCTCTGAAATTCTGAGGAAAATGGGTCATTCCAGACATTGTTCAGAAGAACAGCGTACCTTGATTAAAAAGTTGATGGGAGAGGGGAAAAATATAAAGAAGTGCAGAAAAGGATAGGCTGCTCAGCTAAAATGATCGCAAATGCTTTAAAATGGCAACCAAAACCGGAAAGACGTGGAAGAAAGCGAAAAACTACCATTCGAATGGATAGAAGAATAGCCAAAATGGCAAGGACTCAGCCAACAATCAGCTCCAGGAAGATCAAAGAAGGTCTAAAGTTACCTGTGAGTACTGTTACAATTAGAAGACGCCTATGTGAAGCCAAGCTATCTGCAAGAAGCCCCCGCAAAGTCCCACTGTTGGAAAAAAGACGTGCTGAAGAGGTTACAATTTGCCAAAGAGCACATTGACTGGCCTAAAGAGAAATGGCGCAACATTTTGTGGACTGATGAAAGTAAGATTGTTCTTTTTGGGTCTAGTGGCCGGAGACAGTTTGTCAGACGAGCCCCAAACACTGAATTCAAGCCACAGTACACTGTGAAGACAGTGAAGCATGGTTGCACAAGTATCATTATATGGGGATGTTTCTCATACTATGGTGTTGGGCCTATTTATCACATACCAGGGATCATGGATCAGTTTGAATACATCAGAATACTTGAAGAGGTCATGCTGCCTTATGCTGAAGAGGAAATGCCCTTGAAATGGGTGTTTCAACAAGACAATGACCCCAAACACACCAGTAAACGTGCAACATCTTGGTTCCAGACCAACAAGATTGACGTTATGGAGTGGCCAGCCCAATCCCCGGATCTTAATCCAATAGAAAACTTGTGGGGTGACATAAAAAATGCAGTTTCTGAGGCAAAACCAAGAAATAGAGAAGAACTGTGGAATGTAGTCCAATCATCCTGGGCTGGAATACCTGTTCACAGGTGCCAGAAGTTGGTTGACTCCATGCAACAAAGATGTACAGCAGTTCTCAGAAACAAAATCTTCAAACATTTTTCAGTTTATATAGTGAATGTTTGAGTTTGTAAAGAATACAAACACTGCTATTTTTATGAACAGTCTAATATTCACTTTTCTTCCATTTTTTTTAGAGGAACAACACAAATTTGAAATATTTTTCTTCAAGTTTTGATTTGGAATAGAATGTGTAGTGTTCCCAATGCATTTGTGTGTATGGAAATAAAAGCTATTAGAAGGATTTTGAGCTTTATTCACTTTTTCAACACACTGCTATTATTTTGAACACAACTGTATATAAGCTCTAACGTTGGCCATACATACAGGGATTTGATGATTCAACCTCAATTTTGAAGTTAAATTGAAAAAGAGGTCCAAATCAAAAAATAATAAAAATCCACTATTTTATTGCTAGTCTTTTGAATTGTTCCTCTATCTAAATTAAAAAAAATTACTAGTCCATGTAGACCAGTGTTGTCTTCCTTTCAGCCCAAAGATCTCCTTCCTTCCTCTGATCCAGCATTGTCATGTTGGACATACAATATATACCACTCATGCATATGCAACCACAGGTCTGTTCCAAGTCTACGGGACCTGGCAGAGCTTTTCTGGTCTATCCGCATAGGCACGAATTGCAGACCCCCCCCCCGCACATGTGCAGACACAGCACACTTCTCTTCTGGGTCCCATACATTAGACGACCTGCTGCTTTGTGTGCATGTTTGTGGGGGGGTTGCAGGATTTCACAAATGTGTGGATGAGCCTTGGGGCTCTGCCAAGTCCTATAGACCCCTGACATGTCTGCACATTCACAAGATGTTTACTTTACATGTCATCCTTGCAAGGATGCAGGAAGAAAGAATAATATTCAAAAAGAGATTTTGTTTTTGTTTAAAAAACATTTTTTCCAATTGCATTAAAAGCAGGAGAAGGGAAATAATTTTCACAGGTGAAGATCTGCTATACAGAATCCTGTTTGAATTTGGTGGAAAATATGATTGCCTACCATGAGACCTTAGTGATCCAAAGCTGGTTGAGTAGCTGATATCACTGAAAATTGGTAATATATTGCTAGCATAATGCTGGACACACACATAATGACTTTTAATTTCCCCCACTCTCAACTTCAAAAACCAAATAGATTAAACCTACCACTAGCAGTTTTTTTAAACACTGAGAAATTATCTAAAACCGTGGTTCATTCCATTACCTATGTGATTAAAAGTTGTTGAATTGCCTGACAATTGGCATATGTATGGCCAGCATTACATTAGCATAGACACCCTCAATTGTTCTTAAGAAAGGGGGAGGCAGCTGACCTTTCTTGGCTGATTGCTATTGTTCTCTCTGGATGAGAAGTTACTGAGGCTGTCTGCTCTGTGCACAGATATGCAAGCTTGGCTGATTACAGTTCATTTCTATGCGCATCTTTAAAAAACTGTTTGGTGGTCAGACTACACTCTCTTCCATCTGTTGCCAGCTTTAGACAGACTGCAGATGTGATATAACAAGTACAAGTATTCCCCTTTGTATTGCTGCTTTCACTGCAAACTTGTGTGTGAAAAATCCATGATCCTTAACTACTTGCCTACCCAGCCAGTTCTGACACTCCTCTCCCACATGTGAAAATCGGCTTTTTCTTTTTTCTAGAAAACTACTTAGGATGCCCAAACAGATGATATATATATATATATATATATATATACACACATATACAGGGGCGGACTGACCATTCGGGCACTGCCTGAGGGCCCAGGGTCAGTAGGGGGCCCCATGAGATGCCCCTGGTACCTTTCATAGGCTTTTCTGGATGTGGTTTGTGTGTGGATGAGGACACAGGGACCCCATGAACCTCTAGTGCCCGGGGGCCCCATGAGTTGTCAGTCCGCCCCTGTGTGTGTGTGTATATATATATATATATATATATATATATATAAATTGTTTTCTTAGCAGAGGACCTAGAGAATAAAATGGTGGAAGTTGCATATTTTTAGACAATATTTGTGCAGCGGTATTTCAAATGCAATTTTTTTGAGAATAAACACAACTTAACCACTTGCACTGCTGAGGATTTACCCCCCTTCCTGACCAGGCCATTTGTGGCCTTATATCAACTATGGTTGCTTAGGATTACTGCACCTATCAATTGCTATCACTGCTGTAAACCTAAACCTGATTGGTTCCTTACAGTTACAGCACTTACCAATTGAAACCCTAAGAGTAAAGTGAACTGTGATTGGTTACTCCGGGTTACTGCAGCTTACAATCATTACTCTATGCACAGAAGCCCGCCAATCTCTCGTTGTAGAGAGGTGGGGAGAGGAGCCATTCGCTCCAGCTTGGTTATGTATATGAGAGTCTAGTCTCCGTAGTTTCTCTCCCATCACTGTGTATTGTGTAGTGGCTCAGGAACAAGTGAACAGTCTCCCTGCCTGGCGGTGTCTCCTCTCCCATCACACTCAGCCAGTCCTCGGCTTCAGTCATCAGCTGTGCGCATGCGTGCTGGTCACTGCTCCGTCTCGGCATAGGGAGGCTGGGGAGCTTGGCTTGGGCCTGAGCTGGGGCTTCCTCGGCCTGACAGAGTGTGGAGGGCGGCAGGAGAGTGGCGATCGTCTTCCCTGGCTGTAGAATGGAGCCCTGAGCTCGGAGCTCGTCTACAGAGGCCTGTACTGGGGAGGGAGGAGGAGGATCGGGGGAGCATCGCTGCCATCATGGCTCAGGAGAAAATGGAGCTGGACGTGGAGATCCCCAGCGATGGCAGCCTGAGGAGGTCCAACAGTGCCCCCCATATTAACGGGCTCAGGTGAGGATGGGGGTGTGGGTAGAGACGGAGGGGGTGTTGGATGAGCTTCAGAAATCAGGTGGCTGGATGTGTCCAGGATGGAGCCAACCTGTGGACTTCCAGCTGGGAAGGAGCTGCAGCACTCAGCATAGGACATGCTGGATGGACATGCTGGGACTGCTAGTTCTCCAGAGTCTGGCCTGCTGCATTGCCTCCAGTGTGGGATCCTGGCTATTGTCTGCTGTCCCTCACTGATGGTCCCTGGAAACATCCCAGCTAGTGGCTTCCATTCATGGTTTGCTGGAAGGTGAATGTGTGGACAGAAGAGTCTGATCCATGGGCAGGACGGTGTGATCTGGGGGCCATTCATATTGTGTGTTTGGAAAATGCATGTTTTAGCGTATTTGTAATGCTTTGTGTTTAAATTTAGGGCTGCGCATGTGTTTTGCTTGCGCTTGTCACCTGGGAAAAATTGACATTGACTTTAAAAGTTCAATGTGTTTTTAGTGTGCCCCCATTTTTCTTCAATAGAAGGTGGGTTCTTCAAACGGGGTGCTAAAAGTGCTGCAAGTGGGACTTTTCAAAAGTGCAGTGCACAGATGTGAACAGTTAGGATTGGGGGCCAGTTCACACCACGAAAACTGTTTTTGCATACAGTTCACACCACACTCTGGTGCGTTTTTGATGGGTTTGCTGTGTTCCAGCGCAGTTCTGTGCAGAGAAAATCCAGCATGTTCTACTTTTTTTTTTTTTTTTTTTTTTTTTTTTTCTGCACCTGGAACAAACTGCACTGGTGTGAACTATGGCCATTGGAATACATGATGCAGGAAAAAAAAATGCATCTGGTGTGAACCATCCGGGACCTTTTTTCATGTGCTGGGAAGGTGCATTCTAGCATGGCAAAAGCACACAGGTATGAACAGGGCCTTAGGCTAAGTTCACACCTGTGCATGTGTGGTTGATGTGTGCGTTTTCATGTTTTGTTTTTTTTTGTGGAGGAAGAGACTGGTTGTTAGACACAAACCACTTTCAAAAACGCATGTACATTGTAGTCTGGGGAGCCAAAAACACTGTCCTGTATGTGTGTGCAAAAAAAAAACTGCGAAGATGTGTATGGGACCCATAGAAAATTTTACATGGGCTGTAGTGCGTTTCTGCACTTCAGCAAACAAACTAAAAGCATAGATTTGAACCTAGCCTAAGAATCTCATTATAAGAGATATCCAAATGTAGACCCTTTACAGTGTGCGGACCAGTACACGGCATGTCACGGTGACCCTTTACAGTGTGCGGACCAGTACACGGCATGTCACGGTGACCCTTTACAGTGTGCAGACCAGTACACGGCAGGTCGCGGTGACCCTTCACAGTGTGCAGACCACTACACGGCAGGTTGCGGTGACCCTTCACGGTGTGCAGAGCACTACACGGCAGGTCGCGGTGACCCTTCACAGTGTGCAGAGCACTACACGGCAGGTCGCGGTGACCCTTCACAGTGTGCAGAGCACTACGCGGCAGGTCGCGGTGACCCTTCACAGTGTGCAGAGCACTACGCGGCAGGTCGCGGTGACCCTTCACAGTGTGCAGAGCACTACGCGGCAGGTCGCGGTGACCCTTCACAGTGTGCAGAGCACTACACGGCAGGTCGCGGTGACCCTTCACAGTGTGCAGAGCACTACACGGCAGGTCGCGGTGACCCTTCACAGTGTGCAGAGCACTACACGGCAGGTCGCGGTGACCCTTCACAGTGTGCAGAGCACTACACGGCAGGTCGCGGTGACCCTTCACAGTGTGCAGACCACTACACGGCAGGTCACGGTGAAGGGTCCTAGGAAATATTTTAATTGGCTAGTGTTTGCCTGTGCCAGAATGAGAGACAATTGGGGGTTATACAACTCATACCAAAAAAGTGAAGTCCAATGATGGGGACTGGGCCAAGGATCAGCAGTATTTGTTTTAATAACGCTGGTAACGTTAGCTGTGTAAAGTTGCGTTAAAAACGTGAGGTTTTTTAGCGTTTTTCTATTAGCGTTTAGTGACTTTTTTCATGTTTGTGGTTTTTAGTGTTTTGGGTTTTTTTGATTTTATTTTTTTTTTGTTGACCAAAAAGCAATTTTTTTCTTTTTGGTCAAAAAAAAGTCCAAAATGCTGGTTTGCTGCAATTTACCACATTTGGCTGCGTTTTTTGATGTTAGAGCATTTTTACAGCTAAAGAACCTCTTAGAAACCCACTAGTTCTGTGGTTTTTTTTTTTTTTCTCTTCTTTTTTTTTTTTTTCCAGCCAAAAAACATTGATTACAATCTGTGTGCATGGGCACATAGGATAACATGCTGGGGGGGGGGGTTACTGGCTGTAGAAAGACGTCAAAAGCCAAACAGAGCAGCTGTAAAAATGTCCATTGTGAATGAGGACTAAGCCCCAGTTCACACTAGAAAATCGGCAATCTGTGCACATTTCTCGCATTTCCTTTCAAAATGCACTTCTTTTGCAGTCTGCACAGGGTGTCAGTCGCAATTTAACAATGCTCCAAAAACAGGCCGCAAACGCAGTGTTTGCTTGCACCGGATTGGATGGTGCAAAACTACCATGTGATTTGGTTACAGTGCATTTCCAAAAGTAGTTAATGCAACTATGCCGTAGTACAGCAAAATGAATGGGCTCACACCACACTGCACTGAATTGCATGTGAATTGCACATGAATGTAGTTTTCCTGTGAAATTCCTAGTGTGAAAATAGGCTTAGTGTACTATAGGTACTTTGGCTCTTGTGGAACTACAGATCCCAGCATACCTTTTATGTGATTTGTAGTTTTACAAAACTGGAGTGACTGCTTTATCCAACAAAAATAATTTATTAAATCTACTGCATGTAGGTAATAGTTATAGTTATGGGGGGGGGGGGGTCTATAACAAGGTGACTTCTTGTGGACCATGCAAGACTCGCAAGTATGATGAGATTTGTAGTATCACCAGACATGAAGTGCTGAAGCTGCCTACCCCAGTTGAATTTTTTTTTCTTCGTCTACATACCTGCACTGAGCTTTTGTATTTCAGGGTTTTGGGGGAAAAAAAGCTTAGGAATTGCACTGAGCACTGTCCGTGTGTAACTTTTTTTTGCCCTGCATTTAATTTCTCAGGCCAGCTTTGTGGAGGTCTATCCCCTTGACATAAGCAGTACTGTTAGGCCACCTACAGAGCATTTAAATCCTAGGTGGTTCATCAGGGACCGGCCCAGATTCTATCCATCTATAAGGAGGCTGGTTGTACTGAAGTCGATCCGTCGATCGATTTTAGTACAACCATCCTTTCAAATATTTTGCATGCTATTACTGCTGGCAGCTATGGCTGCTTGCAACAATCATTGTTCTGCCGGCAGGGAAAGCTTCTTGATGGCAGAACTCAATAGTGGCTGTTGATGGTGGGGGATTGAGCAATTTTTCTTTCCTTCAACCTAGGGTTGCAGTAGGGAAAATCGCATCATCTGTGGCTTGCCTTACACTTACAGTACTGCATGTGGTTGAAGTAGGGGGCAGACTCCAGAAAGCAGTCTTGAAAAATTAACTGTTGGGGCTCATTCACATGGGTGTCCAAAACCCTGCATACAGATGTGTATAGCCTTGATTGCACCTGTACACAGCAGCAGGGAAGGCGAAGGGCCCAGTGTAGTATTGTGCTGTATTGGTCAGAGTAAAAAGAAAAATCTGCAGTCATCGTCCATGTTTAGACTGTATATTATGATGTACACTTGTAAACGTTCGCGCTAATGTTTATGTGCGTACAGCATAAATGGGTTCTATTAATAGCTGCCATTGTTTAGGGCTACCATGTAAATATCAGCAATATGGAGAAAGTGTCACCATCGATGATTACTTACTATTGATGTTTATATCTTCCCTGAATAAATCCTTTAGGCAGCAGCAACACATGGACAGAATGACCTCCAACTTCAGCCATTTACGGGGATAGTGTGTAAACAGAGGTACCACCGATTGCATTATTTAGTCAACACTAAGACGCAGCAACAGGCAATAGCGTACATGTACACTTGTAACCATTAGCAGAAGTATTCTATACACACCACATACTGACCACTTTTATATAGGTTCTTGCTACCAGTAAGATTCTGCATAAATCAGTCCCGGTGCTGTGAATGAGACCTTCGTGTAAACAAAGTATCACAGACCGTATTCAGCTGTGTTCTTGGAATCGCACTAATGCCACTATAAATACCTTAAATAGAAACTTGGCTTCCAAAAGAGAGAGTCTGTTCCCTTTTCCTTTTGGATAGTCTTCTTGTGCTGTAACAATATACTTCCAAGCCCAGTGAATTCAGCGTTGTCCTCTTCTATTGCCCTGATGTCCTGCCCTGTGCCACCATCTTCTTTTCTTGCTTTTACAGGAAGCCGCCTGGTTCCTGCAGTCCCCACAGTGACACGGCACCGGACATTGAACGTGTACAAAAAGTCTTTGCCGATACTGTACTATGAATGGTGGATAATAATGTCTCCTGGGATATCAATATTGTATATTTTGGAGACATCGCTTTCCTCCATTCATAGAACAATATGTAAACCGTCATGGTGGCAGATCTGTCTGCGCATGCGCGATATCAGGCGCCACCTTTGTTTACTTCCCCCATTTCTATATACATCTCTAAAGCCAAGTATTGACTCGGGGCTGAATACAAATGCACGCCACCATTTTCAGGTATTTATTGGTAAAAAAAATGTGAAAACCATTTAGCATTTTCCTTCCACTTCACAATTATGTGCCACTTCGTGTTGGTCTATCACATAAAACCCCAATAAAATACGTTCACGTTTTTTGGTTGTAACATGAAAAAATGTTGAAAATTGCAAGGTATATGAATACTTTCTCAAGGCCCTGTAAATGGGGGGGGGGGATTAATACTTCCTGAAATGTGACATCTGTATCCTAGGAGGCAGCGGGAGGGGAGTGAAACATCTTTTTCCCATAGAGAATGGCAGCAGGGCTAAAAAAAAAAAAAAAGTCCATCTCCAACTTCTGTTTATGTCCCCAATTCAGCTAGAGATTTTGCAGCTGTAGTGGCAACTCTGCACATGTTCATTTTCAGGGAATTTTTATGCTGAGCATTTCCTCCCTGTCACACCTGAGCAGGCCAGCCCATGTGTTTATAGAGTCATACACTATAGTCCCAAAAGCCTGCCTTTAAACACACATGAACTTTAATGGCATCCCAGTCTTCGTCCTTAGGGTTCAATATTGAATTGGCCCCCCTTTGCAGCTATAACAGCTTCAATTCTTCTGGGAAGGCTGTCCACAAGGTTTAGGAGTGTGTCTATGGCAGTGTTTCTCAACTCCAGTCCTCATGGACCCCCAACAGGTCATGTTTTCAGGATTTCCCTCGGATGAAACAGCTGTGGTAATTACTAAGGCAGTGAAACTGATCAAATCACCTGTGCAAAATAATGGAAATCCTGAAAACATGACCTGTTGGGGGTCCATGAGGACTGGAGTTGAGAAACACTGGTCTATGGGAATGTCTGACCATTCTTCCAGAAGGGCATATGTGAGGTCAGGCACTGATGTCGGACGAGAAGGCCTGGCTTGCAGTCTCCTCTAATTCATCCCAAAGGTGTTCTATTGAGTTGAGGTCAGGACTCTGTGCAGGCCAGTCAAGTTCCTCCACCTAAAACTCGCTCATCCATGTCTTTATGGACCTTGCTTTGTGCACTAGTGCACAGTCATGTTGGAACAGGAAGGGGCCATCCCCAAAGTGTTCCCACAAATTTGGGAGCATTAAAGGGTCGAAAATGGCTTGGTATGCTGACTCCTGTAGAGCTCTCTTCACTAAAACTAAGGAGCCAAGCCCAACCCCTGAAAAACAACCCCACACCATAATCCCCCCATTCTCCTGACAACCGGCAAACCCAGACACGTCCATAAGATTACCAGACAAAGAATCGTGTATCGTCACTTCAGAGGACACATCTCCACTGCTCTAGAGTCCAGAGGTGGCATTCTTTACACCACTGCATCCAATGCTTTGCATTGCACTTGGTGATGTAGAGCTTGGATACAGCTGCTCAGCCATCGAAAACCATTCCATGAAGCTCTCTATGCACTGTTGTTGTGCTAATCTGAAGGCCACACAAAGTTTGGAGGTCATTAGCTATTGACTCTGCAGACAGTTGATGTCTTGTGTGCGCTTCAGCATGCGCTGACCCCGCTCTGTCATTTTACGTGGCCTACCATTTTTTGGCTGAATTGCTGTTTTTCCCAGTTTCTTCCACTTTGCGATAACACTAACAGTTGACCGTGGAATATTTAGTAGCAAGGAAATTTCATGGATGGGACTTTTTGCACTGGTTGCAACCGATCATGTTACCACGCTTAAATTCATTGAGTTCCTGAGAGCGACCCATTCTTTCACAAATTTTTTTTTTCAGAAGCGGTCTCCATGCTTAGGAGCTTGATTATATACACCTGTGGCCATGGCGGTGATTGGAGCACCTGAATCCAATGATTTGGAGGGTTGGCCCAATACTTATGGCAATATAGTGTATGTGAGCGTATACACAGTGGTAAATGACAACCCACTCTCTCCCTCCTGCATTCTCCCTAACCAGCTAAACGCGACGGAGGCAGGATATTACATGTAGATCGATGGAGGCTGTACCTCCCTCTTATTCTAAGACACAGGCTGGAGGGGTGTGACACAGCCTGTGACTGACACAAATCCGCCCACACCTTGTTTCCACAAAATAATAAAGCTTTGATTTTCACATATATATTTGTATGCCAATTTAAAACTTGATTTTATTTATTTTTACTCTGTATTCCAAAGGCCTTTTTTTTTTTTTTTCTTTTTTTTTTTTTTTTTTTTAATTTTGAAAATGTGACCAGCAGCAGAGGACTAGACGCTCCTCCTGCTTATGTTTCCCTGCAGACAGGCTGGGAAAGATCTGGGTCATGTGGCAGCTGTATATCGATTAGGAAAAAGGTACTTAGATGTGTTTTTTGTTTTTTAATAAAATTACTGTGCCATCATCCACATAACGGAAATAGAAGGGACAATGTCAATTTAAAAAGTGTGTGTTTAGTATCACTTTAAATGATGGCCCACTTTAAGCAGCTTGGTGAATTTAACCTGATAACTCCCACAACCTAACACAGCAATTTTCAGGATTTGCGTATGTGAAAGTTTTAACATAGCTGTTGCGTCAGACTACCAACAAAGGGAGGTGTGCAGTGTTCAGCTTCCTTTCCCGTTAAGCAGTATGCATGCAATATAATTTCAGTAAATGATTTGTTTTTTCATTTGTGCATATTGTCTTTTTAGATTTTGGGTTTTCCTTTCTTTAAATACAGTGGAGTTGCACCTCATAGGAGGAAGGAATAAAAATTGCAAAGGCCACCATTTCTAACCTCCTTAAATGAGAAAACAAAAAAAAAATGCTAGTGGCCTGACTGTCATGCTGATCCAATGGTGTCAGTACTTTCATACAAAACAAGTATGCACATCTGGTGGTCTGACGTCTGCTAGTTGTGTTGTCTCAATGTGTTTTGGCTTTATTATTGGGAATCTCTGAAACATGCATGCAGCATTTTTGAAAGCTTGGCGATGTCCGCCCCCATATTTTTCTTGGTACATGATTCCTTCAAAGTCTTCTGTGCCTAATTTTAAGTGACATATTTTTAAAAAAATGTAACCTTCTTTTCTAACTGCTGCTTTTTCACTGTTTGCAGTGATCACTCACAAGTGTTCCAGCACTATGCAGCAAGGGCACGCAGAAACAGCACCACTGTGGTGAACCGCCAGAACCTGGTAAGTGTACATGGGGATCCAAAGGTAATTTCAAGTAGAGCTAAACCACCAAACCAAAATTTATCTGTGCTCTTTTCTGTTTCCAGTGCTTCAGCCTTTTCCTGGTCCTCTTCTGGATTCAACAACTTGATTGGCAGGGCCCAGATGTTGTAACTTCTGTCTGTGTGTACAGAATTGTGCCAAGACTATACACTGAGCTGCACATGCACAGCTCCGTGTACACTTGTAGAACAAAGTGCCAATAGTCGTGGAGAAACATCTGATGGAAAAGATAAATCCTCTCTTCTGTCATAAAAAGCCTACCTGGCAGCAATTTTACCAAAACATCATAAAGGTTTTTAGATTCCATTTCCAAATATGCAGTTTTGGTGCAGCACAATATTCTTGTTGTTAACACTGAGGAAAACGGATATGGACTGCATCTGGAAGAGTGTGGGATCTAAAGTTTTATTATAGGCTGGATTCACACCATGTCCATTGCATTTAGTTTGTGTTAACATGCTTTTTTGTTTTTTGACATGTGCTGACATCCGCAAATTTCATTGATGTGCATTTTTTTAACACATCGCATTAATGTTTTCAAATGCAGCATGTTAAATGCAAAGTCTGCATGTTGCTCTTTTAACCTTCATCTTTTTAGATCTATTTATATGGAAAAAAAATGTAACTGAGCATGGTTAGTCCTATCAGATAGGAAATCTGTAAAG
Organism: Staurois parvus; assembly: GCF_062004578.1. Lineage (NCBI taxonomy): Eukaryota > Metazoa > Chordata > Amphibia > Anura > Ranidae > Staurois > Staurois parvus. The sequence continues at coordinate 288,730 of NW_028317919.1, read as the reverse complement.
AAAACTTTGCATGAATGTCACAACTTAATAGAGCCAAGTATTGAGTTTATATTTTTAAAGGGACCCAGTCACCACTAACAAAACTGAATAGTCTTTTAGGAAGTATTTTAATGCGTACTTGGCCCACTGCTAAAAACATCAAGATGCCTATGCAACTGGCACACGTATGAGTGTGTTGGGTATCTGGTCCTTGGCTGAGCTTCCATTTTTACTGCATCATGTAGTGTTATAAGTGTTTGCAAGAGAACCACAGAATGCAGAGAGGACCAGGAATCTGACAGATTCTGTAGACAGCGATATCTCTTGAATATGTCTGAGAAAGGTGATGCAGGCAGATACAGGTTCTCGTAAACACAGCAGCCGTCACTTTATTACTTTTACTCACCTTGTACTTTAATCTTTTCTGTACAGGTACCATCTTCCTCCCCTGTGCGAATACCAAGCAGCAGACTTCATCAGCTGAAAAGGGTAGGGATTGTTGGTCTATACATTTACTTTGATTTACAGTGTTGGTGTGCACATAGACATGATATGAGAAAAACTAATATGTTATCTCAGTTTGTATTACGTAAAAGTTGGTTAATGAATTTTAGTTGACTTCACGCAGTTTCCAGTGTGTGTACTCTGCATTTTGTAGCCATTCTTAACATTTAAGTGTTACGAAAGGCAATTTTGTTTTTTTTTTGTTTTTTGATTTTTTTTTTTTTTTGTGCGTGTTTTTAATTAGCCATGTTATACTTGCCTGCTCTGTGCAACGGTTTTGCAAAGAGCAGCTCCAAACCTCTTATTCTGGGTTCCTCCACTGTCAATCTTGGCTCCTCCTCCTTATGCCTCCATAGCAAGCCGCTTGCTTTGGGGCACACACAAAAAAAAAAAAACATTTACAAATCTGAGAGTCCTTGTTTAGCCCCAGATAATTAAAAATAGAACTCCCATTCTCAGTCACACTATGCTGTTTGCTTCCTGTATGTGTTAATGTAGGACACGGTGTTGGTACTTACACAGTGGGACCTTTAAATCTTGATTTCTAGTAAGCCTGCCAGTAATGGGATCCCCATGACTTTACAAGCTGCATGCTTGGTCCAGGTCATTAACTTGCAGCCATAGGGGGAGAATTATTGTCAGTTTTTCTATCTCTTTGGAAATAATATAGCCCTGTTTTAATAGATGTGTTTTTAAAGTATAAGTGCATTTCTACTTTCTACCTATTCAAGGCTCACCTGGTCCTCCTTGTCCTCCCATTTAAATATATATGCCTCACAGGACGATCACTTCATTTTAAAGATTATGTAAAGCCAACATTTCATATTCCTGATATGTGCCTGCTGTACCTGTATGGAAAAAGTATTTCTGTGTGTGAAACCCCTGGTATTCCTGCCAGTCCCTCTGTTTTCCTATTTAAAAACTGGCCACACTAAGCAGCAGAACACACTGTGGTCAGTTCTCAAGCTGTGCTGGGAACCCAGCCTGTTCTCTATTGATCAAACTTTACCTGAGTCACTGGAAAGATCAGTCACTGCTGTTTTCTCCTCCCCCAGTTCTTATGCAGCATAGAACAGAGAATATATGATCACATATATTTAAAAAAAAATGGTATTTATAATGTTTTTTATAAATATATACAGTTGTGTTCAAAATAATAGTGTGTTGAAAAAAGTGTATAAAGCTCAAAATCCTTTTAATCGCTTTTATTTCCATACACACAAATGCATTGGGAACACTACACATTCTATTCCAAATCAAAACATGAAGAAAAATATATCAAATTTGTGTTGTTCCTCTAAAAAAAAATTGAAGAAAAGTGAATATTAGACTGTTCAAAAAAAATAGCAGTTTCGGGTCTCTGTATCAATTTGGATAAGACTGTCGCGCTTAATATTACTTTGGCCTCAGATTTGGTTTTGCGCCTACAGTCCCACTTCCCTTATAAATGGGCTTCTTCTTCTCTTGAATATCTAGGCATCCGCTTGACCCCCACCTATGACTCACTGTTTGCTGCAAACTACTATCCACTGCTTCGCTCTGTGTCCTCTCTTATGCATTTTTGGCAATTTCCACACCTGTCATGGATTGGACGGATTAATTCAGTAAAAATGACCATCTTGCCGAAACTGCTATACTATTTTCGCACCCTCCCAGTGCGGGTTCCTCCTCATTTCCTTCGGTTGCTTCAGGCAAAGATTATGCGTTTTATCTGGGCCAATAAACGCCCCAGAGTTTCCAGAACTACGCTTTTTGTCCATAGACTTCAGGGTGGCCTTGGGGTTCCCAATGTTACTAAATATTATCAGGCGAGCCAGATCGCCCCGCTATCTATGTTGCATGCTTCCTCAGACATACCTCTCTGGGTCCTCCTGGAACTACCTAATTGTGCCCCTATTGCGATATCGACACTTCTATGGCTTCCCTCTGCCTTGCGTCCCACGGCACTGAGTCCGATTTTGCTCCATGGCTTGCAAGTGTGGGACTCGGTACGTTACTCCAGTGGCCTAATGTCACCTTTTTTGCCTTTGCTCCCAATCACTAACAACCCCCTCTTCCCACCAGGTTTAGATCAACCAAGGGCGTTTTCTTGGTGGGTGACCAATGGTTTTTCCCAGGTACGACACTTTTTGACCTCTCGGTCCTTCCCTACCTGGAATTCTCTTCGGGAGTCACTGGATGTCCCTCCGGTGGAGTTTTTTCTTTGCCTTCAATTGCGGCATTGGCTGATCTCATTGCGGGGCACGTCTGTCTTCCCGTACCAGAAATCTGCCTTTGAACAGCTTTGCCAACAATGGCCAGGCGCCCCAGGCCTTACTTCCCTTCTTTATGCAGCTTTGAATAGACGCTCGCCGCATACTTCTCTTTCATATGTCGTTCAGTGGGAGCGCGACCTGGGAGTGGCCGTGGATCCGGAGGACTGGAATAAGGCCTGGTCACTCATAGCTAAATGCTCATTTAATACGACCACGCTGGAGGCAGCCTATAAGGTATTGTTTCGCTGGTACTGGGTTCCGGCTCGGTTGGCCTGGGCTAACCCTGCCTGTAGTGATCAATGTTTTCGGGGTTGTGGCCATCGTGGAGATGTATTGCATATCTGGTGGTCATGCCCGAGACTGTTTCGTTTTTGGTCTCGTGTGTTTGGCCTCCTTTTCACCTTGTTCCATCTCTCCATCCGCCGGGATGCTCGGTATGCTTTGCTTCATTGCCCCATACCGGGCCTCTTGGCTCATCAGCAGAAGTTGGCTTCCTATCTGTTTTTATCGGCCACTAGAACAATTGCTCAGGCCTGGAAGAGTCCGGTTGTCCCTCTTCAGGGGGTGCGGGATCGTATGACCACTATGATGCTCAACGAACAGATGTCGAGTATCCGCAACGACTCCCAACATAAATTTTTGAAAATATGGGAGCCGTGGTTGCAATATGCCTTTCCCACACTCTCCCCGGCTAGTCTGGGGATGTAATGGCTTTCGGTATTGGCGCTCTTGGACCTCTGCCCCTTGCCCCTCTCTTTTTTTTTTTTTTTTTTTTTTTTTTTTTTTTTTTTTTTTTTTTCTTCCCCTCTTTCTTCTTTTTTCATTCTTTCTCTGTTTTGGTGTGACTGGCCTGCTGCATTTAGTTGTTATAGTCAGTTACAGTAATGTTTTGTAATTTATGTGCCATTGATAGCCTCTGTGTGGGCGTACCTTTTGCCCTGTTGGCTATAGAGCACTGTTTTTCCTTTTTTTTTTTTTATTTTGCATTTTTTTTATCTGTGCAATTGATAGCCCCTGCGTGGGCGTGTTTTATTGCCTCTCTTTTATACTGTTTAAAAATTAATAAAAACCATTGAAATAGAAAAAAAATAGCAGTGTTTGTATTCTTCTTTACAAACTCAAACATTCACTATATAAACTGAAAAATGTTTGAAGATTTTGCTTTCCTTTGAATCACTTAATATTTAGTTGTATAAGCACTGTTTCTGAGAACTGCTGTACATCTGTGTTGCATGGAGTCAACCAACGTCTGGCACCTGTGAGCAGGTATTCCAGCCCAGGATGATTGGACTACATTCCACAGTTCTTCTCTATTTCTTGGTTTTGCCTCAGAAACTGCATTTTTGATGTCACCCCACAGGTTTTCTATTGGATTAAGATCCGGGATTGGGCTGGCCACTCCATAACGTCAATCTTGTTGGTCTGGAACCAAGATGTTGCACATTTACTGGTGTGTTTGGGGTCGTTGTCTTGTTGGAACACCCATTTCAAGAGCATTTCCTCTTCAGCATAAGGCAGCATGACCTCTTCAAGTATTCTGATGTATTCAAACTGATCCATGATCCCTGGTATGTGATAAATAGGCCCAACACCGTAGTATGAGAAACATCCCCATATCATGATGCTTGCGCAACCATGCTTCACTGTCTTCACAGTGTACTGTGGCTTGAATTCAGTGTTTGGGGGTCGTCTGACCAACTGTCTCCGGCCACTAGACCCAAAAAGAACAATCTTACTTTCATCAGTCCACAAAATGTTGCGCCATTTCTCTTTAGGCCAGTCAATGTGCTCTTTGGCAAATTGTAACCTCTTCAGCACATGTCGTTTTTTTCAACACTGGGACTTTGCGGGGGCTTCTTGCAGATAGCTTGGCTTCACATAGGCGTCTTCTAATTGTAACAGTACTCACAGGTAACTTTAGACCCTCTTTGATCTTCCTGGAGCTGATTGTTGGCTGAGTCCTTGCCATTTTGGCTATTCTTCTATCCATTTGAATGGTAGTTTTTCGCTTTCTTCCACGTCTTTCCGGTTTTGGTTGCCATTTTAAAGCATTTGCGATCATTTTAGCTGAGCAGCCTATAATTTTCTGCACTTTATGTTTTCCCCTCTCCAATCAACTTTTGAATCAAGGTACGCTGTTCTTCTGAACAATGTCTGGAACAACCCATTTTCCTCAGAATTTCAGAGAGAAATGCACTGTAACCAGCATGTACAACATTTGCTGCCTTCCTTCCTTAAATAAGGGCAATAATTGCCACCTGTTTTTCAAAGAATGAATGACCTCTCTAATAGAACTCCACACTGCTATTATTTTGAACATGCCCCTTTCAATTAGTGATTGAATTACACAGAATCAGCAGCATGCATGTCATGATTGTTGGGTCTGTTGGATTTCTATTACTCTACTACACCTGCTAGTAAATTATTTGCCATGTAGAAATATCATTTCTACCAAAAACAGTGATTGATCAGGTTAGTGATGTCTGACTGCTATTATTTTGAACACAACTGTGTGTTTGTGTGTGTGTGTGTGTGTGTGTGTGTGTGTATAACAAAAATTGATCAACTTCCCTCTTTAACCACTTGCCAACCGCGCTATAGACAAATGACCGCTACAACGCGGTTGTACAGTTCTGGGAGGGCGTCCTTTTGCGCACCCCCGGCGATCTCCATGATCGCTGTGTCCTACGGACACAGCTGATCACATGATGTTGTAAAAGGACAATCACAGCAGCCTTTTACCATGTGATCAGCTGTGTCCAATGATGGTAAATGCAGTTGCTGGTAAATGCAGTTGTCACGGCGTGAGGAAAGTACTGCCGATAGCCAGCAACTGTCCGAGGACGGATCGGCAACAATCATTAGGGCATTGATGATCAGTGGCACCCATCAGTGCACCAGTCAGTGCCCATCATTGTTGCATATCCGTGCTGCCTCATCAATGCAGATCAGTGAAGGAGAAAAATTACCTGTTTGCAAAATTTTATAATAGAATTTTTTTTTTTTTAATAGCGCAAAAATAAAACACCCAGTGGTGATTAAATGCCATAAAAAAAGCTCTATTTGTGTGAAAAAAAATTGATAAAAATGTCATATGATTACAGTGTTGCATGACCGCGCAATTGTCATTCAAAGTGCGACAGCGCTGAAAGCTGAAAATTGGCCTGGGCAGGAAGGGGACATAAGTGCCCAGTAGGCAAGCGGTTAATTGCTTTTACTTGCTCTCCTGTGTTTGTGTGCTGTGGAGAACTGTTTGTGCTAGCTCCCTGCCATATAGCATGTCTACAGTAAAACAGACTGGTTATTGTACTCTATGGTAGAGGACTTGCTGCATTCACAGTGCTGCACAGCCACAGGCTCCCAGGAGTTTAACATTTCACTTCTTGTGTTAATGATATATTTAATAATCTATAATTATAGCTAGTTATGGTTACCTTAGATGTATAGATTTATCCCCAGGAACAATAGCTGGACATTGAAACATCTGCTCATTGTCAGTAACATTTCCCACTTGTGTTGGTACTTGGTAGACAAAATAGCAGTAGCATGGTTGCTTCCTTAATCATTGGGCATGTTGTGCAGTGATTTTTAATTTTTTTTTATTTTTTTTTCGTTCGTGAGGGTAGATGTACTTGGTATGGCCTCCTAAGCTTGCCTTAAATAGCCTTCTCTCACCACAGCAATTTATTGGACTGTTGTATTAAAACTAATTACTGCAAGACAGTTTAGGTCACTTCATCGGGTATACTATAACAAGGTTTAGAACCACAACTCAATAATATTGTGTCTTTCTTTCAAAGGAGGAAGGAGTGGATCTGATGAATCGAGAGACCGCACGTGAACGGTAAGAGTATTCCTTTTTTGACTCTCCTTGCCATGTAAAAAACATTCTAAAGCAAACAACAAAAATGTAATCTATTGTATCTTACCAGTTCTTAGATGTTTAAGACTGCATTTGTTTTCTTTTTGGGGGATTTTTCACCTGATGGAACCTGCCAGTAACACTCTTTCTGCTCTATGGTGACAGCATTCATTCAGTGTGCTGTATTTGTGGAGGAGCAGCATTGTCACCCACCCAAGTTGCTTGTTCCTTATTTGAACTGCAGAACACCTTCCCCCACTCCCCCTTCCACAACCTAGGGAGAGGTGTCCTATAGTTAAGGTTTAAACTGAGCAAGACTGATAACACTGCTTGATATTTTATTGAATGGGAATTTACAAGGACACTGAATTTCTAGCAGAATCGAGCTAATCTTAATAGAATTCTGTAAGGTAGCCTTGGCATGTACATGAATGGCGTTCTTGGACTGCAAGGTTTCTGTTTTTGGCTCTATTCAGGTTTTCATTTTGTGATATTTTGTTTGGCTGTTGTGTGGCCTATTCTAATATTTATAGAATAGTGATTCAGTTCCACTAATTTATTTTTAATCTCTTTAGGGAAGTGCAAACTGCAATGCAAATGAGCCTTTCCTGGGAGGAAAGCTTGAGCCTGGTAAGTAGTTGCACATTATCTGTTTTAATGTACACCGATAAAAAAAACAAAACTTTAAAATCCTATAAACCAGTGAATGTGACAGTTACTGCAGGTGGATCCGTTACTGTAATTTAAAACACATGCACCAAGAAATATACAAATACACCTGCAGTAAATGTTTGACTAGCAAATTTACAACTTCATGAATATACCCAATGAATTATTTCTTTGTTCTGGGTATTTAAAGTAAACCTATCACTTCTGTAACCACTTGCTTCCCAAGCCTTTTCTGACACTTCACTTCCTTCCTACATGTAAAATGTATTTATTACTTAGAACCCCCAAACATTATATATTTTTAAGCAAGGCCCTAGAGAATAAAATGATGGGTTTTGCCATTTTTTTTAATTTCACACCGTATTTGCGCAGATATTTTTTTTTTTTTTTTTGGGAAAAAATATGCTTTAATGGATTTTAGTGAACATGGACACACTATAATACCAATTTTTTTGTAAAATATAAAATCTGATGTTACACCGAGAAAAGAGATACCAAACATGTCACGCTTTAAAACTGCACGCTACTGGAATGGTGACATACTACGATACTTCCATAGGCGACACTTTAAAAGTCTTTACAGATTTACCAGTTTAGATTTACACACCATTTTATTTATTTTTACACTTTCTTTAAAAAAAAATAAAATTCTGATCACTTTTATTGCTGTCACAAGGAATGTAAAGATCTCTTTTGACAGCAATAGGCAGTATCAGGTACACCCGTAAAAGCAATCCAGTGGCTGCTTAGCCACTTGGATAACTTTTACATGAAACGCAATCACTGGGGCTTTCAAACAATACTGGGTTTGTGGTTGTAGCCTGAACCATGATCCCAGTATAACCGCTTCCCTACCAGGACTTGTATAAACATGCGCGGGTAGGGAAGTAGTTAAAGCAGTAAAGCACTAGCGCGGCGACTGGTATTTTCCTGCATCAGTTCAACACCAGTCACTACAAGGGCACATGGAAAACACTGCAACAGAACCCCTGGGTGCTGAGCAGTGTCATGAGAAAAAAAAAATGCATAGTGTGTGCATTTTTCTGAAACAGACCGGAGCTTATCTGAAGGCTCCATGCATTACCTGTTTCTACGCACCACAGTGAAGCTGCAGTGCATAGAAATTAATGAACCGTCATTTTGCCATTTCATTAAAGTTGGAAGAATGAAATTGCACGGTGAGGTGTGCTTTAAATGTGCAACACTGCTACCATGACCTTCCAATGACAGGTGCCTGCATAGTAAAACCCTGCTTTTTACTTTATAGGCCCTTTAAAGTCAAGCAGTTGAATACCTTGGTAGCCGTCCCATTCCCAGTAATACATGCACCCATCCCCCACTCTCTCCCTTCTTTTTTTTTTTTTTTTGTCCTTGACAGGACTGAAACATTGTGTTTTGAGGGATGGGGAGGTAATTTACAGAATGTGACTGCTTACCTCTGGCACCAAACTGTCCTGCCCTTGCTATTTTCTACGAGCCAGCTACACCACCCCTCAATTTAGAAGAAATGGGAAGGGTGGAGCTTCCCTTAATTTCCTTTTCACAAAGTTGAGATTTGCATAATCAAGAACCCGAACTGTGGGACTCCTACAATGTTCTAAAAAGAAAACTAACTTTATCCTGGCCACTTCCAGTGGCATTTTAATTTGACATGGTAAAAAAAAAAAAAGCTATGTTCTAATTTTACCTAAACCCTCGAGTTGCCCGCCTGTCTACGCATAGCTTTAGTGCCTTTGGAGTTGATCTGGAACAGGTATGTAGTTCAGGAGTTGTGATGGCTTAGGGTCAGTGAGAGGGTAGTATGTACAGGCAGCCACCATTTTCTAGGTGAAGGTTTCATATATAAACTTTTTTTGGTTGAGTGTGTGTTGTGTGTTTTTTATTATGTTTGCTCAAGTTAATTTTTCCATCTGCTTCTTGTGAGCCTAAAACACTTTCTTTTTACAGAGTGATAATGATTTTGACAAGCTTGATAAACCTTCATCTCCAAAACGTGTTGACTTTACTCCAGTGTCACCAGCCCCTTCACCTACAAGAGGCATAGGAAAGGTAATATCTTTTTTTTTCTGCTTTTGGTCTTGGTCAGAAGACTAGAGCAAAAAGACTTTAACCCCATAGGGACAAATTTTGCTAATTTATTCTAGTCAAATGAGGCATGAGATTAAATCTGTTGCCCCTGTGTTACTATGTGTTCTCTAAAGTCATTGTGCTCTTCCCTGCTTTATATTAGTCTCTATGGTTTTTATTCTGGAATTCAGATTCATTTTGCTACTTTTTAATATTTGAGCATATGAAGAGAAGTTTGGACCTTGAAAATTCCTTACTTACATGTGTAGTGTGTGTCCAAAAAAACCCTGTTCTTCCAAGCTACATCTACACCCTCTGGACATTATACCTGTAGATCTTGAGCTCTCCTGGGCCATGCCATGGACAAATTACTTCAACACTGATTGCTGGAAAGCCAGTAGTATTTGCTTTTGCTGATGAAGTTAACACCTTTTAAGTAAGCATGTTTAATTGGCATTATGTGTCCTTTTCCTATAGGGCACATGTACTTTTACACATGCAATATAAACCAAAGGAGTTATCAGGGCTGCCAGCCTTTAAGAACAGGCTGAGTGGTAGTATAATACTTCTACATGTCTAAAAGTGTGAATACCTTTACTGCAGGTTAGATGTGCATAATTGTATTAATTTTTTTTCCCAATATAAAGCCAAACAAGTTCTGAAGCTGTAACAATGTTGCCACCCTTCAGATGAAAAAATCCTAGTTAAACCTAGGTGTTAAATATAAATACTCTTGTACAGATCAAAGGACATCATTGTTGTTTTTTGTCACCCACAGCAATGTTTCTCACCTTCTTTACAAATGTGTCTGAGCAGTAATGGCTTGCCTCCAAGCCCCATACCTAGTCCCACAAGACGATTTACCACGTAAGTATTATATTTCAAGACTCTGTAATGTGTCTTTTTATTTGTACTTTGTTGTGAAAGTGATGAAAAGGAAACACAAATGTTGTCCAGCAGATGGAAAACAATCTGTTTGCCATGGGCAGTATCTCTATTTGTATAGATTTAGCTTTTTAAGGGTAACCTTTTCTACAGAGCATATTATTGGTGGGCCTTTCTCAGAATTGGATGCGTACAGATTGGAAAGTCCCAATCAGACTTTCACTGTTCACATAGTATATAAAACGTAGTATCACAGGAAAAAAAACAATTTGCATAGTCCATACACTTGAATGTGAATGGGTTATTGAAACCTGGGCACTTTCCATCTTATGGAGCCTCGATCTACTAATCTATGCATAATAGCTGAGCTATATATTTACCGCATTATACCATGGAACCCTATTAGCTTGTATTTCATAGGACATTATATTTGAGGAGGATTGTTCTATTAGGCCTTGAGTTTCCTAGCTCTTTTCTGGTTTGGTGGTTTCATGTGCAGTGTCCCTGGTTTGTCTACTGCTTTTCTTGATGCTGGTGAGAGTTATTTTCCTAGGGGTGTGTTTTGTGCAAAGTTTTTAGCAATATTTGATGTGATTACACTGAATACAGTTTGTTTTTTTTTCCCCTCATTAGCAGGAGGAGTCAGAGCCCAATAAACTGCATTCGCCCGAGTGCACTTGGTCCCATAAAAAGAAAAGGTAGGGTATATTATGCGTTTAATCTTATTAGCTTGTGTGAGTCTTGCAGGATGCATGACAGATATTTAGGTGTACCATTTGGTGGGACATCAGTATATCTAGGTCATGCAAAAGCAAACTGATGCAGAGTCATCAGGGCTGCCAGTTGTAAAGTACAGACTGAGTGGTAGTATATGACTCCTACATTGCTTGTTTTTTTTTTTTTTCTGTAATTCCAAAGGAAAGACTAGAACACACAAACACTGAGAAATCATATGTACAAGCCCAAAGCCAAAATCTTTCCTGATTTTAAACCAAACACTAACTAAGGTTTATTTGTTTTCAGTTGAAATGGAAATCGAAAACCAACCAAAAAGGCTGTTTCAAGGAACTACAAACATGCTGTCCCCTGACACGACTCATCTATCCGATTACAGTTGGTAAGATTACATTCTGGTTTTCTAGAATTATTGAGGGGCTCAGCAGCAGTACCAGAGTTTAGTGGTGGGGTGCACTATGGAAATCTGTCAGGTCAAAATTCAAAAATGTGAGCTCTTTTGGGCTTACAACACACATGGATTGGTTTACTAAACCTGTAATATAAACCTGCACCTTAAGATATATCCCCACTTCCTAGTAAAGCTGCTAACACTAAAAAGACTTGTGTACTAAGTTTAAAATGGCAAATAATAATGTAGCGCTAAATCCCAAACCAAAATAATGCCAAAAATTCTACACATTGTTTTTTACACATTGTTTTATCAGCGTCTTTTCATGTATACAATTGTTTGTATTATTTTGGTTTGGAATTTAGCGCTACACTGTTATTTGGTTTACTAAACCTGAATGGTGCAAAATCTGGTGCAGCACTGCACAGAAATCCACTTCCAGAGTTTATTGCCAAAGCTTAATTGAACAAGCTGAAGTTGGAAGCCGATTGGCAACCATGCACAGCTGTAACACATTCTGAGTGCTCCAGTTCTAGTAAGTATTCCCCAAAGCATTGTGCGAACTTGGTGGTATCGGCCCTACCCAGATTTCTTTTGCTAAACTACTTAAACCCACCTACTCTGCTATCTCAAAACATAAAGGCTGATTATTCTGTAGTCCAGAGTATGAATTACTTTTGTGAGCAATACACAGGAACACTCTGAACTTGTGACATAATCAAGTTTGTTTTTTGCAAGGGATCAGTTCACCTTTTTGGAACATTACATGTTCGGACAGTATTTAGGGTGGTGTTAGCATGTAACATATTCCAGTTCCTGCAGCCTCCCCCTCTGATCCCTGCCTCCAGTGTGACAGCGGGCGGGAAATCCTTTCCTTGTACCTTCTGTCACAATTTGAATAAAAACAACGTGGCCTTGCAGGACTTTGCCTACACGGTCATGTCATTCATTCAGTGTCCTGTGAATGGATGGACAACTACCGTCAGCCACCATGGCTGATGGCTTGTCATTCTGAATGAACTGAGAGGGTGCTGGTGAGTTCCTTTTTGTAGTTCATTCGCAAGCTCTGCAGTTTTGTAACTGACAGCATGTACTGTATGTGGGTATGGGCTATAAGCTGCAGGGCTTGTATGAAGAAGCCTGACATTGTACCCTTGATCATGGGCGCAATGCGTTTTCAGGCTGCTGCAGAAAAAAATAAATGCACTGTTTTTTTTTCCCTGCAAAAATATGTGCATTTACTATAATATTTTGTGTTTTTGTTTTTTTAAGGTGAAATTATTCTTTTTTTTTAAAGCTCTGGAGCAAAGTGCACTTAAGAGTACACGGTCTATTTATCTTGTATAAATCAGCCACATTATCTGTCTACTAATTACTGCAGAGAGTCTGTTTTATTCAATCAGCAGTGAAATAAAAGGATCAAAAATTGCTCCTGTTTTTTACAATAATTACAAACTATACATAAAACCAAGCTTGTTTTTTTTGTTTTTTTTTAATGAAGTAATACAAGCTGGTTACGGAAAGAAACTATAGTTTTCAAGAAATGCTTTGACAAAATTCATTACTAAATGCCATACCCTCTTATACTTTCATATTGGTTTTGGCAATTGCTGTGCAACATTTTGCATAATGCACTTCTGTATTGGAGCTGAACTTGTGCATTTCTTTTGGTAAGGAAAGGCATTGTAATGAGTTTTTAAGGAATGTATGAATAGGGTGGTGAAAAAATCTTGGCCGTATTGCTACTTCAGCTCTTGTACTGGACAGCAAGTTTATTGGGGTTTCCCCAATTCATTAACACTTCTTCTCCATTTCCAGCCTTTCCTCAGACCTTGATAGCAGCAGCAGCATTGGCTTCTCTGACTCAACGGCTAAAGATGGTTGTGTGACTGACTCACCCGTGGCTTGTTCCAACTCCAGTTCTTCATTCATATCATTAGATGATCTTTCTCCAAAATGAAGGTCCCAGCCCAGATTGTTAGGAGACTGCATGGCGGAGTAAATAAAGGAGCAAAACGATCTCTACACTTCAAGCCCAGTCGCTATGTGTGTATTATTTAAATTTTTTTTTTTTTTTATAATTATGTATATAATAAATGCCCTGCCTGTGTGGACTGTTACAGAAAAGAAAGTGGGGAGGGGGCTGTATATTTTATGTACAGAATAGTATGTACAGTATGTGTACATATTGCCTGTATCTGCCAGGTCTTTGTGAATTTTTTTTCTTTTGATATTTTAATGTGTATTTATTTTAAAATTAAAGGATGTAAGGTCTAATTGCGGTCTAAGAATGTACTTAAACTTGGTTTGGTGACCAATTTTTGACCAGCATTGACTGTTGGAGAAAAAAATTGCCAACCAGTAATCTGTCATTGATGGCTCTTTCATTCATCATTTTTTTTTATTTTTTTTTTTGTTTGTTTTTGCGTCAACTTGAGAAGATTTTCACATTCACTTGAAATTGACAAATTGAATTGGTGCTGTTAGGCTACTGTTCATGTCCTCTTATTTTTTTTTTTTTTTTCCTGGCCACTCCAGGTAGTCTCACGTTACCATTTATGTACTTGTATGAACACATGTCCCATGGCAGCTTGGTCTAGTTGGTTGTTTGTGGCTGAAAATTGCAGTGTTGGTTTATGCTGTGCATATGGCAGTCTGTTCTATTCCTTCCAACCACGGCAACCTTCCTCACTGTATGTTCATTTGTATCCCAGTTTCAGGTGACCAAATGATAGAAATTGGTTGGTGCAGTTCATCTGGCACTGGCATCTTTTTTCTAATACAGTTTTCAGTCATGTGGTTACTGAAAACTAAGAGTGAAACTGTTCTATGGACAGTTTCTGTGCTTTAAAAGCTGGATAAAAATCAAAACCAGTGTCTAGCTTAGATAGATGCACAGGACAGCCTGTAAAAGAAGATTGAATATACTTGCCTTTCCAGCAGGCTGTGTATTAAAGCTGCTGTTCTCCACTTGCAGCTTGAATTCCACACTTGAAGTGTGTAGAATATCTGCTACCCCACTGCAAGCTGTAGTTATAACTGGCTCCTTACCTCACTACAGTACGCACAAGAGAACCCACTGTGAGCAATGAGGTAACAGATATTCCACCTATCCAATGGGACTAATACCTGCAGTATCCAGAAGCAGTAAGTAGCTTCTTAACACAAGGACCACTGGAAAAGTAAGCATTACTCTTCACAGGCCGCCTTGTATTTAGAAGTAACCCTGTGGTGACAGGGTCACTTTAAGTCTAGATGGTATAGGGATTTAGAGGCAGCCAGGTGCACAAGATGAATATTCACATGAAAAATAATTGTTCCTTGCCATGTCTCTGTCATGTTTGACTAGCATTATTAGCTTTACTAGCGAAAGTGTGCCTGTTTCAGAATGGGAGATTTATATGTTCTTACAAGTGTGTGAAACTTTAAGAAATAAAACCACTTTTATCATTTGAATTAATCTTTAGTTTCATGGTGGATCAAGTTAAAGTGTAACTATGGCCAAAATCTAAAATTATTTTATTACCTGGTAGTCCAGTCAGTAAGTCTGTTTTTCTGCTTCCCAAAACTAGTTTACCCAGGCAGGGAGTGCTTACAATTCTCAGCTTTTATTCAGTTACATATAACCTTTAGCCCCAAAGGGGGGGAGGCTTTTGCTGTAACTGCTTGAAGTGTTAGCTGGACTTGGGATTTAGATTGTTAGTCACTAATTCTACTAGTCCATCCAACACCACCCTCTCCATTGATTGATAATGCTGCTGTCGAAAGGTGGCTATTGTTGCTCCACCATAGATGCAGTGGAAGAGTGAATGTAGCCACCAGAAGATGGGGGAGGTATTCCTGGAGCGTCACCAGGTTAAAGTGGGATAAATGCCTGGAAAAAAAAGTGGTTTTGCACAGAGCAGTCCGGATCCTCCTTTTTGTCGGGTCCCCTGCCAGTGTTCCTGGCCCCTCCCCCTTGCTCAGTGCCCCCATAGCAAGCCGCTTGCTATGGGGGCACTGGTATGTGTTCGCTCCCGTGCTGGCTCTGTATGTCTGAGACACTCTTCACTGGGTCTAAAACGAGGTATGTAATGAAAACAAATGTTTTTATTCAAACGTTTATTTAACTTATTGATGAGGATAGAAAGAGAGGAAACCAAGGAAGGCAAAGTATAAGCAGAGGGGGAACCAAGGAAGGCAAAGTATAAGCAGATTAAACTTCAGCTTTATTATGGACCAACTAGGGCTTTACTGTCAGTCTGACACTGAACATGTTTATGGGGAAGGAGCGAGCACAAGCAGTGTGCTCCTGCCTTCTCCATTGTCCCTCCAGCAGGCTGTGTTTGGAGAATAGACTAAGGAGGTACAAATGCAGCAGTCTCTTCTAAACACCTGTCAGGAGGACATGTACTACTACTGTGCTTAGGAAGGGGGGTGAGGTGTTTGCAGTGGTGAGCAAAGTTTGGCTGACCTCTCACTTTTACCAGAAACTGGGCGCCCATATGTTTTTTTGGACCGTGAGTATTCTGGGAGGTATTTTTAACAATGTGAGAAAACTACAGGTGCTAACATGCCCAGCTATAGCGTGTATTTACTTCAGCTATTGCTGAAAAAAAATCTGTTTTCCTTTAAGTCATGTATGTAACATAGTGTGCAGTGAACTGTATGCATTCTACAGGCGAACGTTCCAAGGTTTTTTCAAACTATTGTAAGACCACTAAAGTTGCAGTGTAAGTGCCAAAAAAGACTGTAGAAAACAAAGTACTTTTATAGAAGTACATATTCGCTTTAGAACACATCTGGCTGCATGGTGACTTTATTATCATATACATCTATCAAAACCCTTGCAAAAGTAGTGCCATTCGCTTAAAATGTACATTGGTTTGTTTTTACCACACTGGGTACGTGAGTTTTATCAGAAAGTTACCAGCAGGAAGAATCCCTTTTAGCAATAATCACGTTTGTGGATTTTGTCCAAAAAATGCATAGCCAGAACTTTTTTTTTTTTTTTGGTAAGTAAACCTGTCACAAGATTATTATTATTATTATACAGTATTTATAAAGCGCCAATAGTTTGCTCAGCGCTGTACATTACAAAGGGGGACAGAACATGTGACAGAACAATACCAATACAATGCAAAACATGAGGGGATCGAGGACCCTGCTCTTTCAAGCTTACAATCTAGGAGGGAGGGGATGGTGGCACAGGAGGAGATAGCTGTGGGGGATGGAGTGGATGAGAAGCATTAATGTGTGCTGAGTGTTTGAGACCAGGGCAAATTGGGTTGCCGCACATAAGAATATTTCAAATTGCAGATGAAGGCAAATTGATATAGCTGATGCAGAAAGATGAAAGAAAGCTGCTCGATTTCCCCATCAATACAATGTGTTGATGGGGGAATCCCTCTCATGGAGCAATTGTGTTCTGGCAGGGAGAGCGGGAGCTATCCTTGAACACAATAGTTACTGATAGCGGCTATAGCCTCTGGCAGTAATCGCAAGCTGAAAATCTGACATGGTTGTACCCAAGTCTATCCAATCAGCTTTCCCATAGTTGGATTGAATCTTGGCCAGTCCCCTTTGAGATTTGAACCATCTATGGCCGGCTTAAGTTAAGAGCAGTGAGACACTCCTGGATCCCAGAATGCAAAGTCATTGTTTTTTTTGCTGCAGAGTATAAAGAAGTGTGCATATTTTTCAGTGCTGGATGCACAGTTGGTTCAATGCTTTACTCTGCTTGTGTTTTAGATTTGTGTATAATACACACATTTTTTTTTTTTTTTTTTTTTGTTCCTGAGATCCCAGGAGGGAAATTATTGTGTGGGCACACTGATAACTGCTGTCAGACAAGGTGTGTATGTCTAGACGTTAATCAATTTTACACCGAATCTTCACTCTCCTCTATAGCATGTCCCAGCACAATCTGTTCCTTCTTCCTTTTTTTTTTTTTTTTCAGTAGCTAAAAAGTGCTTGTGTTGTCAGATTTTTTTTTTTCTTTTGCTTTTTATTTGACAGGTTTACTTTTTTACACCCCTAATTGTATATTAAATTTGTTGGATCATCCTGGAAAAAAAACAGTGTAAATTCTCTGTAAATGTTTGAATGTTAAGTTTACTTTCAGTTATGGATCTTTTTCCAGTCAGTAATGTATATTTAAGCTTGAAGCTTATGTCTGTGTCATTTTAATGTGTTTTTATTTTGACACTATCATCAACTCATTACTTTGTTAAAATAGAGCTTTAAGTAGGCTAGCCATCTATTTTGTATAGATAAGATTTTCACAAATGCCTATATTTGTAATGTTTTATTCTTGGAATAAATGTATATGTATGCATGTCTTGCATCTGTGTTGTCCTCCTGTTTATTGAGTGTTAACAAAGCTGATGATTTTTTTTTTTTTAAAAGATGTAGACCTTTAAGGCCTCGTGCGCACTGGATTTTATAAAAACACCAGTAGCGTTAGCTGTAGAATGCTGCAGTAACGTGAGGTTTTGTAGTGTTGTTTTTTTTTCAGTGTTTGCGTTTTTTAGCTATACTCCCACAAAATCTTCAGGCTCAAAAATGCTTATAAGCGCTGGATAGTCACGTTTTTTAGACTCCACGCTGGTAGCGCTAGCTGTGTAAAGTCACATTAAAAACGCAAGTTTTTTTTAGTGTTTTTGCACAAGTTTTTTTGCTGTGTCTGTGGGTTTTTGTTTTTAGCGTTTTTTACAGACACTGCCATTTTTGGACTTTATTCAGCAAAAATGTTTGTTTGCCACGTTTTAGGCTCCATGCACACTGGGCGTTTTTAATAAGCAGAGAAAAAAACACTAAAAACTGTCGCAAAACTCTGAAAAACTCACGTTTTTAAAGTTACTTTACATAGCTAACGTTACCAGCGTTATTAAAATGCCCTGTGTGCATGGAGCCTTAGCGTGTAATATGGTACAGATGACTTTCCTTTAAGTACTTCATTACAGGGCACTTTTACTCCCTTCCTGCCCAGACCAATTTTGAGCTTTCAGTGCTCTCACACTTTGACAACTACTCAGTCATGCTTCACTGTACCCCAACATTTTTTTTCAGAGAGAGCTTTATTTTGGTGGTACTTATTGGTCACTGGGTTTTTTTATTTTTTGCGAAAAATAAAAAAAAAAAAATCCTATTTTATTTATACCGTTACATTTATTAGACTAAATAATATACCCTGGTTTGGGTAATTTTTACCAGTGTGAAAGTTGGTCTACAAGCTATGGTACCAATCATTGAAAATTGATCACACTGATGTACAGACTGCCTATCATTTCATGAGGCCCTAACATGCCAAATACAAATACTCCCCAAATGACCCCTTTTTGGAAAGTAGACAGTCCAAGCTATATAGTAAGAGGCATGGTGATTTTTTTTTTTTTTTTTTTGAAGATGTGTTTTTCTCACACACGGTATATGCATACTTGCAATTACACCCCAAAACACATTCTGCTACTCTTCTTGAGTATGGCAATACCACCCATGTGAGACTTTTTTTTTCTTTTCCCACAGCCTGACCACGTACAGATGCCCAAAATCCAATCCAAAATCCAAGTACCACCATCAGGTATTCAAGGGGCATACATTGCACTTTTTAATTTCCTGATTTACCTATCAAATTTTTAAAGGCCCTGGAGCTCCAGGATAATGGAATTACCAACAAAATGAACCCATTTTGGAAAGCACACCCCAACCAACGTATACAGTGAGGAACAGAAGTATTTGAACACCCTGTGATTTTGCAAGTTCTCCCACTTAGAAATCCTGGAGGGGCCTGAAATTCACATTGTAGGTGCATTCCCACTCTGAGAGACAGAATTAAAAAAAAAAAATTCAGGAAATCACATTGTATGATTTTTAAAGAATGTATTTGTCTTGCACTGCTGAACATAAGTATTTGAACACCTGAGAAAATCAGTGTTAATATTTGGTACAGAAGCCTTTGTTTGCAATTAGAGGTCAAACGTTTCCTGTAGTTCTTGACCAGGTTTGCACACACTGCAACAGGGATTTTGGCCCACTCCTCCACACAGATCTCCTCTAGATCTGTCAGGTTTCGGGGCTGTCGCTGAGCAACATGGAGTCTCAGCTCCCTCCAAAGATGTTTTATTGGATTTAGGTCTGGAGACTGGCTAGGCCACTCCAGAACCTTGATATGCTTCTTATGGAGCCATTCCTTGGTTATCCTGGCTGTGTGCTTCGGGTCGTAGTGTTGTGTTCTACCGACAGTGACCTTTGAAACTGTGGTCCCAGTTCTCTTCATGTCATTGACCAGCTCCTCCCTTGTAGTTCTGGGCTGATTCCTCACCTTTCTTATCAGTGATACCCCACGAGGTGAGATCTTGCATGGAGCCCCAGTCCGAGGGAGACTGACAGTCATCTATAGCCTCTTCCATTTTGTAACACTTACTCCAACAGTTGATCTATTTTCACCAAGCTGCTTGGCAATTGCCCCGTAGCCCTTTCCAGCCTTGTGGATGTCCACAATTTTGTCTCTGGTGTCTTTTGACAGCTCTTTAGTCTTGCCCATGGTAGTAGTTGGCGTCTGACTGACTGTGGGGTGGACAGGTGTCTTTAAAGAGCTCAGACAGGTGCTACTAAGTTAGATTGATGAATGGAGTAGAGGTGGACTTTTTTTTTTCAAAGGCACAGTAACAGGTCTTTGAGAGCCAGAATTCTTGCTGTTTCTTAGGTGTTCAAATACTTATGTTCAGCAGCGCAAGACAAATTCTTTCAAAATCATACAATGTGATTTCCTGATTTTTTTTTTTTTTTTAATTCGGTCTCAGAATGGGAATGCACATACAATGTGAATTTCAGACCCCTCCAAGATTTTCTCAGGTGTTCAAATACATATGTTCAGCAGTGAAGGACAAATAAATTCTTTAAAAATCATACAATGTGATTTCCTGGATATTTATTTTTTTAATTCTGTCTGAGTGGGAATGCATCTACAATGTGAATTTGAGACCCCTCCATGATTTCTAAGTGGGAGAACTTGCAAAATTGCAGGGTGTTCAGATACTTCTGTTCCTCACTGTATGCTATGAGGCATAATGAGTCTTTTTGAACATGTAATTTTTTTTTAAATGTGGAAAGAAAATGAAAACTTGGACATAGCCAGAATTACACCCCAAAATACATTCTGCTCTTCCTCCTGAGTAAGGCAATACCACATGCATGAGACTTTTTTCACAACCTAGCTAAACAAAGGGTAAACAGAAGATTACCTGTGGTTATAGTAGAACAGTTGTCTGCAGAGGAGTGCTGTGGTCTGCAATAGCCAAACAAATAGTCCAGACAGCAGCCAGGGACATAGTCCAAAAAAAAAAAGCCCTGGGTAATTACAGGCAGAGATATGGTCAGCACAGTATTGGTCAGGCACCAAGAAGGAACATCAGGCTTAGGGCCTCGGTCAGATAAGACCTGCCCACAGGTGTAGAGGCTTCGTCCCACCCAGCCTCTTTGATGCTTATGGACTAACAGACCCTGATCCGAGAATTACATAACCTGGTGAAAACAAAAAAATTGTTTTTTCTCTACTCTGAAGCCCCTCACATATGCAAGACCCTGTGTTCTCTTTTATCCCACTACTACAAAAGCAGATTAGTTCAAGTGGCAGGCAAAAAAACATGGTCGATTAACAGGCCGAGGTCAGTGCAGGTGGGTGGCAGAAACGTGGTTTAGAAACAATCCAGACAGCAGGCAAAAGCATTGTCGGTAAACAGGCTAGGGTCAGGTAGAAGGCAGAAAAGCGGTTTAGATACAATCTAGACTGCAGGCAGAGACATCATCGGTAACCAGGCCAGGGTCAGTTAACGTGGAAGGCAGAGGCATGGTCAATCAAGGCAGCAGGCAAATGATCACAGATTTTAGGAACTGAAATGGCAGACTGTTAAAAATAAGGGGAACTAATATTTTAGTGACGTGTGATAACGTCAGAAGCAGTCTCTGATGCATAGGCCAGGTTAGGAGAGACACTGGGGACAATGAGCACCGATGTCTCTCCTAACACCTCTTCTGCTACATACCCGACCTTTTTTTTTTTTTGGTGTCTTCTTCCTTATTCTGTGGGTGGAATGTTTACTGGAAAATGTTGCTTGTGAAATCTGCTCACACAATTGGAGCGAATGTTTTCTGGGGAGGGAATCCTTGGTGGTAGATCAGGGCAGTCATAATTTCTTCTATATATTTGAGGAAGGTGGTGGGTCTTTCTGTTGACTTTTAATAGATTACAAATGCATTGTAAGTGGCCAAATGTAAAAAATAAATTGCCCCCCCATGAACCGATCATAATCATGGATACATTCAGGTTTTTGTTTGGGACCGCGTCTTCCATGAATTTTCACTGAGGTATCGTGTATGGTGGACATGATGTAAACATCTCTCTTATCCCTCCACTTCATGGCCAATACTTCCTCGTTTCTCAGACTTGTGGATTCCCCCCTTTGTAGCCTTGTGGTTACTAAACTTTGTGGGAAGCCCTTTTTTTTTTTTTTCCGGGTGGTACCGCAGGCTAAGATTTTTCCATGGTACAGGTGCTGGAAAAGGGGCAGACTGCTATAGTGGAATGTCAGGTCCCAGACAATTTTGCCACTTGTGTAGATGAAGGGCACTTAGGGGGCTGGAGCTGAGAGTCTTTGCCTTCATACACGTGAAAGGCATGCACATATACTGTAGCTCTTTCACAGAGCTTGTTCAGCTTCAATCCATACCTGGCCCTTTTACTGGGAATATATTGCTTGAATCCCAGCCAGCCAGTCAAGTGGACAGGGGGTTCATCCACACAAATATGTTGCTCAGTAACATAAAGTTCTGCAAATCTCTTAGCAAAAGAATTTATTAGGGGGCTGATTTTGTACAGTTTGTCATAGTTTGGATGATCTCGGGTAGGGCACAGTGAGTTATCATTGAAATGCAGGAATCGCAAGATCAGATCATAGCCTGAGCTGGACATCACAGCAGAATGGGCATATGATGGATGGGGTTGGTGGACCAGTAAGCATGCAGTTTTTTTTTTTTTTTTTTTTGTAAGCCCCATGTTAAAACATAAGGC
The DNA here is from genome assembly GCF_062004578.1 of Staurois parvus. NCBI lineage: Eukaryota > Metazoa > Chordata > Amphibia > Anura > Ranidae > Staurois > Staurois parvus. The sequence continues at coordinate 266,333 of NW_028317919.1, read as the reverse complement.
CCAATAACTATTTTAACTTCTCCACTGTGAGACGTCTCCAATGAAAAGTACGGGCATAGGATGTATTGGGGATTGTTATCAATATATTGCTGAGCAAATAGGTTTATCTGGTCCACAATGTATTGAAGTAAATCGGCTGGGGAAAACAAATAAAAAAATAAATTTCAGAAAAATTTTCAGTAGTGGTCTGCACACTTGGCTGTGTGGTGAAAGGAGGGAGTGAGGCTGATCCTGAGCTGGAAGGCAGCCATAGTGGGTTTGCCAGGGCATCAGGAAGATATGTTTGGGCCCTAATTCTTGGGGTCTGGTTATTGACCATTGGGGGTATGGCGTTGCTTGTGGTTGCCTGCTCTTCCTTTTAGGAGGGACTGCTTCCTCTGACCCACTACTTTCTACTGGCTCGTATTCCGAATCAGAATCGGATGGTGAGAGCTCCCCGCTGCTCTCATCTGTAATGCTGAGGATTTTGAGGGCCTTCTCACTAGTAAAGTATTTTTTGGACATTGTGGCTCTGGTGATTGTGGCTGTATGAGGAGTAAACTGCTGATGGGTAGCTCTAGTTGAGTACACTGCTGATGGGTGGCAGTTGTGTCGACTCAGTGACGGGTACACTGATGGGCTGCACTGACAGGTCTACTGCTAGCTATGCACTGATTGCAATCCACTGATGGGGATGCACTGACAGATCCATTGATGGGTCCACTATTGACTCCACTGATGGGCTGATCTGACAGATCCACTGATGGCACTGACAGAAACTCTTTATTAACAGCAGTGTGGTGCATAGTAGTGAAAGTGTTAACTGTTAAACTTGCTATTCCTGGGTTCTCCTCCTTACACAGGAATGGTGTGTGAGAAGAAGACAGGAACAGTCAGTGACCGCTGTGTGTTTATATTTATCATCGGCTGTAATAGGTCATAGCCGTTGTCACATCTCAAATTGTCAGGGCTGTGCTCACTTACCTTTTTATACTGAACAGAGTTGATCGCTGGGAAAAGCAAAACCCGTTGAAATGGCTGACAGGGTTTTTATGACAATAGAGACCCTTTTGGCTCTCCCTGCCAGTTGAAGTTTGTGTACACTGTGTGTGTGTAGCTTGGCATACATTTTGCATCACAGCTCCATTCCAAAACTATGTGACTTTAATACACATGCACGGGAGTGACATCATCCTGCCTTGGCCAATCAAGTGGCTGAAGAGTCTGAACCTGGAAGTTAGACTGAAAGAAGATGGAAATGCCTTTGACTGACTAGAGCACTGACATTGCATCACTGGAGGGGATCAAGCTAAGTCTACCATAATGTGCTCATATGCTGTGCATGCAAACATGTTATGGCAGAAAGCTTCTAAAGGCCCAATTGTGTTGTTGTTGTAGGTTATATATATATATATATTTTTTAATATTTTTGTTTTCTTTCTTCAGAGGTTCAATTCAACTCTGAAACAAACCCCCATTCACCCCTGTTGCAATAACCATTATGAAGAAAATCTTCAAAGTTCACAACAGAGGCATGGCCCCTCCCCCTCTAAATTCATACTACACACAGATAGTTTAGGATTTGTTTTAAAGCTCCTTTGCTGCTTGTTAACCATGTATGTAAACTTTAATATGGTGCTATTGGAAATGGACAAAATCAGTCTACTTCATTGTGTCTGTGTATAACAATTCAGCAACTACTACCAGACTGCTAGTCATTAAGCCCTGGTTCACACTGATGCATTCCAGAATGCATATATTCACATGTCAAGGGAGATAACATGGCTCTCTATGGAGGTTGTTCACACCTATGCATTTAATCAAGTCCTGTGCATGTTTAGTGTGATGTGGTGTGTGCTTGAGCCCCATAGACATTTTGTTATGCTACCCAAGCCCCTTAAGACAACAGTGGACTTTAATCCATTTGAACAATTATTCAGAAGAAGAGAAGTACGAAAACAGGGTACTTCTCGAATGTATAAATTTCTTAATGTATAATTAGGAATTACTCCACCCCCCTATATGGTAAAATGGGAGAGGGATTTCGGAATTGCACTAGATGAGCATCAGAGAGAGAAAATATATAGACTGGCACAGGGAGCTGTAGATATGAAGGTAGTAGAAATGAACTATAAGTGTTTAGCTAGGTGGTATATCACACCGAGTGTGGTGCATAGGCAACAAATAGATAAATCACCCTTGTGCTGGAGGGGATGTGAGAATGTGGGCACAATGGGCACATATTTGGTGGGAGTGTCCTAAGATACAGAAGTATTGGGGTGAAATAATGCACCAAATACAGGGGATCACAGAAATTAGTGTCCTGAAAGATCCAGGTACATGTTTATTCCATAAAACCGAGACCACGGTAGAAAAATATAAAAATACGGTGATATTCCATCTTATAAATGCGGTAAAGGGACTCATACCTACATTTTGGCAAGAACAAGAAGTACCGAAAATAAAGGACTGGATAAGCAGAGTAGACTATGTGTACGAGATGGAGGAGGATAAAATGTTGAGATTTCGGGAAAAATGGGAGGCATATATAGAAAATGATATAATGGAAGAGATAGTAGGAAATTAAGAAATAAAAAAGGGACAGGTAGATTAGGAAGAAGGTGTAGGAAGCTCTGAAAGTATCTTGGAAATAAATAGGAGCGGGGTGCTAAAAAAAAGAAAAAATGGAGGAAGATGGGGCTGGGAGTGGGAGGGAGGAGGAATAGGTTTTTTGGGGGGAGAATTGTTTAAATGAAAATGTCTTTCTATATGTGAATAATATGATTATTTATTGTTAAGTAAAAAATTTGAAAACTAATAAAAAATTTAAATAAAAAAAAAAGAAACAGCGGTGAAAAAGCATAGGTGTTCAAATGCAATGTCATTTAAGTTTAAGAGATACACTTATTAATAATGTCACAAAATTATGCAGAACAGAAATCAAAGCTGTGTAAAATCATTGCTACAGAACAAACAGCAATAACAGCTTAAATATAGTAGAAAAACACCGTCTGCATTTCCCCAAGGTGGTGAGCACTTGGTACACTGGCCTGTAGTGTCCTCCTAGCACCCGGACAAATGTGGAGATAAAAGGATGACAGCAGCTCAGTCTTCCACAATGAATACGTTTATTGATCCAGATGTGCTACAAAATATTACATGGCTTATGTGTTTTGGCATGTAGCCTTAGTCACAGCCAATGGCATAAGTATTATTTTGTATCACATCTGAATCAATAAATGTATTCATTGCAGAAGATTGAGCTGTCGGCTTGATTTTATGTACAAACGGCAATAACACTTTACAGAAGAGGTTATCGCACAAGATTTAGTATAAATGCTACAATTTAGTCATCGAGTCAGTCTTTTACACACTATAGTGATGGGATTTTTGTAGAAAAGTTGGAAATGGTGGCAAATTTGTACATTGAGGCCCTGTTCATACTGGCCTTGGAAACGCCTTTTGCCGCTCCTTGAACATCCAGTAAAGAAGCCTGCTATGGATAAGATGGACAGCGGACAAAGTTGTTCACGTTTGAAAAACATGAAGTGTTTATGTTGCTGTACAGCAAAAATCAAGCTACATGTTAAGTCTGGGAGGAGTTGTCAGCTCCTTCCATTCAAACCTATGGTAACACGCCTGTAGCATTTACAGTGCATTTGACAAGCGTTAAATATCAGTGAGATAAAAGGTGGAATATGAGTGACATGGAGGAAAAAAAAATCACTTGGATGGCGTCTGGGGTAAGTTTTTTTTTTCCATTTCCATTAGGCTATAGGGGCATTGGTGCAAGTTACTGTCAGTGTGAATTTAGCCCAAAACTGTGATACTTTTTGGTGTCTCTCACCCTGTGGGGGTTATTTACTAAAACTGAAGAGTGCAAAATCTGGTGCAACTGTGCATAGGAAAAAATATCAGCTTCTAGGTTTTATTGCCAAAACGTAATTTAACAAGCTGAAGTTAGAAGCTGATTGGTTACAATGCGCAGCTGCACCAGATTCTGAGTGCACGAGTTTTAGTAAATACACCCCTTACTGTACATAATAGAACTGCTTGAAAATATATCAGAATTGTAGGGCCCACTCATACCAAGGTGGTCCATTGCAGTGAGTTGTCACACTTTGTGTTCAGCAACCCATTCATTTGAGTAGGCTGTTAAGGCACTGCAATGCATACGTGTGAATGAGCCTGTAGGGTTGTTTCACATTACATGCCATCTGTATGTCATATGTGTCTGGTGAGGGAAACAACATCAGGGCTTTTGCAGATGAGTAAAACCTGTGTGCTTTCATGTATATTTGGTTAGCACTTGAGACCAGTTCCATAACTGTTTCTTCAATAGTATTCAATTTCCACTATATGAATGGGAGCAGGCAGGCTTTTACTGCAGAAGAGACAGGCGCTGTCTCACAGTGGTGGACACAATGGCTACAGGAGCAGTGCGTGGTGGGTGCGCCTGTGCCAGGCAATGTATTTTTTCATTGCTGAGCCTGGCCATGCTGCCCATCCTGTAGGCAGGTGGCAAGTGGTTAACCACTTCTGGACCAGCGACATACGCATATGTCGTTGGACTTTCAGCACTTATACTGGAGTGACAGCTGCAGGCACAGGGGCGGACTGACCATTTGGAAACTCTAGCACTGCCCGAGGGCCCGGGGTCAGTAGGGAGCCCCATGAGATGCCCCCAGTACCTTTTTCATAGACTTTTTTGAGTTTGGTCAATGACACGGGCCCCATGATCCCCTATTGCCCAGGGGCCCCATGAGTTGTCAGTCTGTGCAGGCATCACCCTGGTACCGTTTCTTAGAGCCGGTGATCAGCTCTGTTGTACAAGCAGCGAGAGGGGATGCCCACTGCCTTCTGCAACTCTCGGGATCCCCCGTCCCACTGGGAGGCCTGAGCGACTAGTCAGTACGTCCCCTGGCTGGCCGGACAGCCAAACAAGGCCAGGATCGGCTGTCTGTTATAGTAAATCGGAAGCAATGGCCTGACATCTGGTTTATGCGGAAACTATCAGTGCCTTTTTGAAAGAAAACTGAAATCATTCAAAAACACTGATCTTGGTGTTTTGAATGCTTTCAAGTGCAGAGGAGGGATTCGGGGTCTTATAGACCCCAGATCCCCCCATAAAGAGGACCTGTCACGTCTATTGCTGTCACAAGAGATGTTTACATTCCATGTATACAATGCATACTAGCACATTATGAGATTACTTTTCAGGGAAAACTTTTTTTTTTTTTCGGAACAAGTTCACTACTGCTTTAAGCAGTTTTCTAGCAAAAAGAAAAAAAACCATTTCCATGTAACTAAAAAGTGTCAGACTAGGCCTGCTCTTCAAGTGGTTAAATGGTAATTTAGTGTTTTATGATCCTGAGATTTGGATATTTAACATGTCATTGTGTTTTATATTGTATTAGTGTTTATTACAGCCATGTACACTGTATATTGGTCCATCTAGGGCTCATTGATCACAATGGGCAGCTGTAACATTATTCCAGGGCTTCCCTGAGATCTCCAGGATACAAAGGCTGATACATTCCGCTCTATTCGGGGGACCGGAGATCAGCAGCTTAGTGTCCCCGGTAAGAAGTCTCCCTGCCCATCACACTCAGCCAGTCCTCGACGCTCAGTCATCAGCTGTGCGCATGCGTGCTGGCCACTGCTCTGTCTCGGCATAGGGAGGCTGGAGAGCTTTTCCTGGGCCTGAGCTGGGGCTTCCTCGGCCTGACAGAGTGTGGAGAGCGGCGATCGTCTTCCCTGGCTGTAGCATGGAGCCCTGAGCTCGGAGCTCGTCTACAGAGGCCTGTACTGGGGAGGAGGAGGAGGATCGGGGGAGCATCGCTGCCATCATGGCTCAGGAGAAAATGGAGCTGGACGTGGAGATCCCCAGCGATGGCAGCCTGAGGAGGTCCAACAGTGCCCCCCATATTAACGGGCTCAGGTGAGGCTGGGGATGGGGCTCAGGGCTGGAATTGATGGTCTGTTTTGAGATGGGAGGTCCATCCTGACCTGTGTGCAGGGACTCTGAACTTTGTAGTGTACTGCCTTCCAGGGCCCCCCAACTGCTGAGGCAGAGTAAGGTGGGGGGTGCATGTAGTCCTCTATAGAGGCACCAGACCCCATATATACCTGCCATGTGTTTAGGAAATCCAGTGCTGGGAATTGAGGGGTTAAAGTGGTAGTAAACTCCGCAGCTTGATTTTTTTATCTACAGGTAACCTCATAATCTAGTTTACCTGTTTATAAAATGAGTATCTCCTAAATGTGCCCCGTGTAGGACATATTCTAGGGAGCAGCAGCCGGTGCCGTCACCGGCACATGCGTTCTGAAAGAGCGGCATACCCAGGTCATTCCGTCAGAGCTGCGTGCCGTGACTCCCGTGTGCATATGCGGGATTGACGTCTTCGTGCCACAGCCCGCGAACCCGGATGGAAGCCCGGGTGAAGATGGAAGCCTCTGCAGCGATGACAGCGCACTGCTGGGGGGGGGCTTTGTTTCTAGGTAAGTCTTTCATATGTGGTGCATGTTTCTAGGTAAGTCTTTCATATGTGGTGCATACTAGCTTATGATATTGCCTTGCAGGAGGAAACTTTGTTTTCTTTTTCCAAGAGTTTACTACTGTTTTAAAGAAGAATTCCAGGTTTGATATTTTATACATAGTTCAATTGATTCAGCTTGGACCAATACACAGTATCTCACAGAAGTGAGTACACCCCTCACATTTATGTAAATATGTCATTCTATCTTTTCATGTGACAACACTGAAGAAATTACACTTTGCTACAATGTGACGTAGTGAGTGTACATCTTGTATAACAGTGTACATTTGCTGTCCCCTCAAAATAACTCAAAACGCAGCCATTAATGTCTAAACCGCTGGCAACAAACGTGAGTTCACCCCTAAGTGAAAATGTCCAAATTGGGCCCAATTCTGCATTTTCCCTCCCCAGTGTCATGTGACTCGTTTGTGTTACAAGGTCTCAGGTGTGAATGGGGCACAGGAGTGTTTAAATTTGGTGTTATCACTCTCACTCTCATACTGGTCACTGGAAGTTCAACATGACACCTCATGGCAAAGAACTCTGTGAGGATCTGAAAAAAAAAAGAATTGTTCTACATAAAGGTGGCCTAGGCTATAAGAAGATTGCCAAGACCCTGAAACTGAGCTGCAGCACAGTGGCCAAGACCATACAGCGGTTTAACAGGACAGGTTCCACTCAGAACAGGCCTCGCCATGGTCGACCAAAGGAGTTGAGCGCACGTGCTCAGCGTCATATCCAGAGGTTGTCTTTGGGAAATAGACGTATGAGTGCTGCCAGCATTGCTGCAGAGGTTGAAGGGGGGGGTTCAGCCTGTCAGTGCTCAGACCATACGCCGCACACTGCATCAAATTGGTCTGCATGGCTGTCGTCCCTGAAGGAAACCTCTTCTAAAGATGATGCACAAGAAATCCCGCAAACCGGTTGCTGAAGACAAGCAGACTAAGGACATGGATTACTGGAACCATGTCCTGTGGTCTGATGAGACCAAGATAAACCTATTTGGTTCAGATGGTGTCAAGCATGTGTGGCAGCAACCAGGTGAGGAGTACAAAGACAAGTGTGTCTTGCCTACAGTCAAGCATGGTGGTGGGAGTGTCATGGTCTGGGGATGCATGAGTGCTGCCGACACTGGGGAGCTACAGATCATTGAGGGAACCATGAATGCCAACATGTACTGTGACATACTGAAGCAGAGCATGATCCCCTCCCTTCGAAGACTGGGCTCCAGGGCAGTATTCCAACATAACGACCCCAAACACACCTCCAAGATGACCACTGCCTTGCTGAGGGTAAAGGCAATGGACTGGCCAAGCATGTCTCCAGACCTAAACCCTATTGAGCATCTGTGGGGCATCCTCAAACGGAAGGTGGAGGAGCGCAAGGTCTCTAACAGCCACCAGCTCCATCATGAAGGAGTGGAAGAGGACCCCCAGTGGCAACCTGTGAAGCTCTAGTTAACTCCATGCCCAAGAGGGTTAAGGCAGTGCTGGAAAATAATGGTGGCCACACAAAATATTGACACTTTGGGCCCAATTTGGACATATTCACTTAAGGGTGTACTCACTTTGGTTGCCAGCAGTTTAGACATTAATGGCTGTGTGTTGAGTTATTTTGAGGGGACACCAAATTTACACTGTTATACAAGCTGTACACTCACTACTTTACATTGTAGCAAAGTATCATTTCTTCAGTGTTGTTACATGAAAAGATAGAATAAAATATTTACAAAAATGTGAGGGGTGTACACACTTCTGTCAGATACTGTAAGTAGTATATACCATTCCCAGCCGATCCGCCTAGAAGCTGGAAATCTCTGAAGTGGATTCAGCAACTCCAATCATTTCCACTAGCTTCTGGGTCCTGCCATTCAGAGAATGCCTTGCATTTTCTGAATATTATTATTATTATTATTATTATTATTATTATACAGTATTTATAAAGCGCCAATAGTTCGCTCAGTGCTGTACATTACAAAGGGGGACAGAACATGTGACAGAACAACAATACAATGCAAAACATGAGGGGATCGAGGGCCCTGCTCTTTCAAGCTTACAATCTAGGAGGGAGGGGATGGTGGCACAGGAGGAGATAGCTGTGGGGGATGGGGTGGTAGGAAGAGTGCAGGAGGTTGGCAAGTTAGCAGGGGGTGGGGCAGGCTTCCCTGAAGAGGTGGGTTTTCAGGGTGCGCCTAAAGGAGAGTAGAGTAGGTGATAATCTGATGGGTTGGGGCAGGAAGTTCCAGAGGATGGGTGACACCCTGGAGAAGTCCTGGAGGCGGGCATGGGAGGAGGAGACCAGGGAACTAGAGAGAAGGAGGTCTTGTGAGGAGCGGAGTGTGCGTGCTGGGTGGTACTTGGATATTAGGTCGGTGATGTAGTTCGGGGCAGTATGGTGGATGGCTTTGTACGTCAGTGTTAGGATTTTGAATTTGATCCGTTGCGCAATCGGAAGCCAGTGGAGGGATTGGCAGAAGGGGGTGGCAGAAATGGAGCGGTTGGAAAGGTGAATGAGTCTGGCAGCCGTATTCAGGATCGACTGAAGCGGGGATAGCCAGCGGCGAGGCAGGCCAGTGAGGAAGGAGTTGCAGTAATCGAGTCGTGATATGATGAGGGAGTGGATGAGCTGTTTAGTGGTTTCTTGGGTTAGGAATGTGAGTATTTTGGAGATGTTGCGGAGGTGGAGTCTGCATGAGTTTGTTAAAGATTGGACTTGGAGCTGGAAGGATAGGTTGGAGTCCAGAATGACACCAAGTACTCTGGCCTGCGGGGCGGGTTTGATGGTGGCATTGTTGGATGTGATGGAGAAGTCAATGGGGGGTGGTGTCCGGGCTGGGGGGAAGACAAGAAACTCGGTTTTGGAGAAGTTCAGTTTAAGGAAGTGGAGCGACATCCAGTCTGATATGTCGCTCAGTAGGTGTGTGATTTGGGCGGAGACTGAGGTGGTGAGGTGGGGGGTTGAGAGATAGATTTGTGTGTTGTCGGCATATAGGTGGTAGTTGAAGCCGTGAGAGTGTATGAGTTGGCCAAGGGAGGAGGTGTAGACGGAGAAGAGAAGGGGCCCGAGGACGGAGCCTTGAGGGACCCCAACAGAGAGGGGGAGTGAGGGGGAGGTGGTAGCATTATAGGTAACACTGAAAGAGCATTGTGACAGGTAGGATGAGAGCCAGGAGAGCAGAATCTCTGAGGCCAAGGGAGTGTAGTTTTTAGAGGAGGAGGGGGTGGTCGACTGTGTTGAGGGCCGCAGAGAGGTCAAGGAGTAGGAGCACTGAATAATGGCCATTAGCTTTGGCGGTTAGCAGGTCATAGGAGAGTTCAAGTAAGGCAGTTTCGGTGGAGTGTAGGGGACGGAAGCCGGACTGTAGGGGATCGAGGAGGTTGTTGTCGTTGAGGTGAGAGCTTAGGCGGGTGTAGACTAGGCGCTCGAGGTGTTTGGATGTAAATGGGAGCAGGGAGATGGGTCTGAGGTTGTTCGGCTCATTGGGGTCCAAGGAGGGCTTTTTAAGTATGGGGGAATAAATGCAAAGTGTTTTCTGATTGGATGAGGTAGAGCAGCAGGGTGGTGATGTCACACTTTTCTTGTTCTCTAATCAGAGATTGGCTCCTGTGCTAAGCAGCCGACCACCTGTGTTTTAATAAGCAGAGTTGCAGCCGCTTGCTGTGGGACCCGGAAGCTAGTGGAGATGATTGGAATATCTACAGTAATTTCCAGCTTTTGGGGGCATCAGTCACGTATGGTATATAGATAGTTACATTGGTCCAAGCTGGTTTTGGTTCATTTGATCCACTTTTAAAATTAGAGACATTGAGCAATAAATCCAACATTGTCCTTGGAAATGGGGGAAGGTGTAACTGTTGGGGCTTTTATTGGTGGGAGTTGTAGTCTTGTATTTAATGGAGATTGGGATATGAAAAACCACACACACATACCTCCCTGCTGCAGCATTGCTATGATGCTGCGGATGTTCCCCTGCTGGCTATTTGCGTGAGAGCTGAGCGATCACAGGACTGTCGATCACTCGGTTCTCTGTGTGCCTTCTGCTCTGCCTCTCCAGCACTCCCTGGAGAAGGGGACGAGAGCAGCTGGTTCAGGCTCTCAGCTGTGCACTGAAGCAGCAAAGAAGCATCAGGCATCTAGGTAAATCCTGAAAAAATGGTCCGGATCCTTCCCGAGTCTGGAGCGCCTCTGTGACGTCGTCCGCTAGCAAAGATTTAGCCCACTGTCAGCTGATTCTCGGTCACAGGAGGCAAAAGTAAGTGCACTCATGTGACCCAGAAGAGAAGTATGGCTAAAAAACGCTTAAGCAATACTTCTCTTTTGTGTTTGGAATTCACATCAAATGCAGGTCAGCAAAACCCCATTGACTTTAATGGAGCAGTACCCATGGCAGTTCAGAAGCTGCCTTTGATCTGCTTTCTCTTGTACTGCACCTCTTTGAAACCATCATGTCCTGTTGAGGGACATCTGCACTGTTTGTAAAGCAGGTGAAAGTCGACTTCTCTTGTGAAGTACTATGTTTGCTATTCAAATGCTTGTAGTTGTATTTGAATAGAATTCCCATCAACGTGAACCTGTATGACCTGTGTCAACGGGCTTCGGTTGGCGTTTTAAGCAGAACTAAAAAAAACTGCAAGCAGGCAGATTCTTTATTGGAGATTCTATATCTGTTTTGCAATAAAACTTATCTGCCTGTTGACAATCTTGTGTAGGATGTACATGTGCACTGCTCAGGGTGCATTCTTGTCACACCTCAGTGCCAGAATAAATGAATTCCAAAGCTTTAGACTTCAGTTCCAATTTAACTCCTACCTGTGTCCCGGTATCAGTGGAGATTACAGGGCTGTTTCTACTGACTTTCAGTCTATTGTGTACAAGAAAGAAGCATGATGAGTGCTAAGGAGGTGTGATGTATGCATTACAGGTGTTTTACACTTGAAAATTACCTTGCCTAGTAACAAGAAATATATAAAAGGAAAAATGCTTACACAATGTAATGAATAATAACATTTTAAGAAGGAAAGTGACACAGTCCAGTAAAGGGCAACCAAGTTTATTTTATATTGTCACAGTAACAAAGCCCACTTTAGAGTTAAAAGAGAAGATTGAGAGTTTTTTTTTTTAAATTCTACTTCCCTAGGTGGATGCAGCATCAATCCAGTGCTGCATCTGTCCTCTGCCGCCTCTAAGGCTGAGACCTGAGCGATCAGACACCTCTGATTGCTCTGTCCTCCCTGCTGCTCTGAGCAGAGAGTGTTGACTTGCAGTCAATGCCGTCTGCTCTGTCTCCCTCCCAGTACTTACTGGAGTGCTGGGCTGTGGAAGGGGCGGGAGCAGGGGGTCCAGGCTCTCAGCGGATCACTGAGAAGCTGACCTAGATGCCAGTCCATAGATCTGGGTGGATCCCGACTTTAAAGTGGACTGCGTGAGTAACGCCAGCCGACAGCAGACTTTAGCCCGCTGTTACCTAAAATGGGTCACAGGTGTGCAGAACAAACTGCAATTTTGTGATCGTTAGGAGAAGTACAGCTAAGCAAGCTTTGGCTGAACCTCTCCTTTATTATACATCCTGTATGTGAATAGGCAGATTTGAGCAGAACAGGGTTTTTCTGTGTTAGGAAAGCTTCAGTTGGCATAGTGCCTCTTAGTCCATCCAAAAATGTCTTCCTTTTTACTGCTTTTGGATTCAACTTTGTCACTCAAGTACTTGATCCATTATGCAACTCGGTTCTTTTCTAACATCGCCACAGGTTGGGTTAATTCTCAGCAATCAGACTTCATGTTGGGTCAAATCGCATCAGTCAGGACCACCAGGTTCTGTCCTGTAGACTCCCACAAGCTTGATTCCTAGGGTTTTGTTTGCCTTTTTAAAGCCTAAATCCAGGTTTGGTTTAACTTTGAATGGTTTGTTTGGACAAAGCTGGTCCAAACAAACTATATCCTTTACTAACAGATGTGCCCATTGGGAGAGCTGTATAAACTCTGTAGCATCAGCTACTGTACATTCAGTATACAACGCTGTGTTCTGTCAGCAGTACGGGGACTAAATTGGGAACTGCTGCCAGAATACAGCACTGCATACTGAAAGTAGCTGATGCTGGAATGAAGTAGAGTTGGATGAGCGCTGGCCAGCCATTCCAAGGAAGCTTTGTATTTTTATGAATCTATCGCTCAATGGCTGAAGTTGAGATTGTGATGTCATTCAGCTGCTTCTTCATCTCATGCAATTGTGTTCATCCATAAAATATAAAGCTTTGTGTGAATTGCTGGACAGCTCTCTGCCTGACTCTATTTTGTTCCCGGAACAGGACAGAAAGTCCTTGTACTGCTGTTGAGACACATTGCAGTGTGTTGTACATAGCTGATGTTACATACAGATTATATAGCACTCCCAACAGGCACATCTGTTAATGAAGAAAATATTTGGTTGGACCGCCTTGGTTCAAACAAACTATTTAAAGGTATCGAACCTGGAGTTCATCTTTAATATTTAGTCCTCTAAAGTTATGTCCACAGAATGGAAGGAAGGATACAGTGTTCTTTTCTGGATTCTGGTGTTCCCAGAACCAGATTATGTAGTCCTGTCACCCTCTGTTGCAGAAGAGACATGCTATGCAGTCTTCTTTAGAATGATTGAACTTCCATCTGCATGTGTGGGAGTTGCATCATTCCCTGATGGCCAATTAAGATGGCCAAAGACCTGGTAATTGGTTGAAGCCAAGGAGGTGTCTGTAGCAAATGGGGCAAATGTCTCAGTACATTAAGGTCTGTTTAAGACCTTAATGTACTACGACTCTCTTTTTCTCTTCCAAGGTTGTAATGTGAGAGGAATGGAATTTATCATTGGACAGGCAAACTCTAACTTTCCTGGTGTAACAGTATTTTTTACAGGTTGTCATCTCCTTTTAAGGTGTCCATTTATGGATCAAAATGCATCCGGTTCAGCAAGGACTGACTAAATTTCAATCGTGTATGGACTAGCAGTCGCTCTTTCGAACGACTTGTGTACAACCAGCCTGTTGTGTTTTTCCCAAATGGTCAGTACCGCCGGCTACAGCTAGCAACACTGAACATTATATTCTGTCAGAGGGGAAGACTCCCTGCCATCAGTATATAATAGCACTGCGTGAGTGATTTTTTTTTCCCCCATCTACCTCAGTTGTGTTGATGGGGAAATGGCACAATTTTGTTAGTTTTGGTTGAATGAAAAAAAAATAAAAATTATAGCTTGTCTTATTGCGGTGTATGAAAGAGGAGAATGTGGTTTTGTTCCAGTGAGTGTTCTATAGAATTAGACACAAAATGGTGTGTCCTGTATCTGCAATTCAGACTGTATTTCCATCAAGTCCTCTACTAGCCACTGAGGCAATTTCATTGGATGGTCAAATGGCAGTTGGTGAGCTTTGCAAATGATGTTTGGGAAAGATAGGCATTAGTAACAATGTGCAGATTCACATTAACACTGTTCGGTGAACAACATACACATTTCAGAGTGGTGGATTTACCACATTTTTATATTGTATAGGAAAATAGTATGAAGGTAAATTCCCAGTGTAAATGGAAGCTGTCACAGAAAATGATGGTAATGTGCATGCTGGCGTGTTGATTGAACAAGGCTGTCATGTTTATCCTACTCATTGAGCCATTGCCGTAGAACTGCTAAATACCTCAGGAGTCACAGCTTTAATAGCTGCATACCTGTCCCATTGACTCACAAAGTATTGCAGCAAGGAGGATGATGACAGCCCTGGCACCAGCAGCTCTACAAATTAGCTAATAGCAGATCCATTAGTTTTCAAGGAAGGCGTTAAAGTAACTTTATTTCTGTTTTCCAGTGATCACTGTCAGGTATTTCAACCTTATGGACCCAGAGCTCGTAGAAACAGCACAACTGTGGTGAATCGTCAAAGTCTGGTAAGAATAGAGAAATAACAGAGCTGAAGTACTTTCTATCGTGTCCAGTTAGAAAATAGTAACAAATAACAATCCCCCCTAAAAGTCCCAAAAAAAAAACCAGGCAGATTCAATGGATCTCTGTCTTTTTCTGCTGTCACTTTTCGATTTTCCTGATATTTACATACATTTCTCATCGTAATCCATAGTTCACTATTTTGGGAAATTTTGTAGTTGAGCTCTGATCTGTAATTGCAACCATGCATGGTAAAAGTTCTACTAACAGATCAAAATGGGGATAGGGAGTCAGGGGGGAAATGTCTTCATTGGCATACACACTACTGTGAAAAAAATGACTTTCTATTTCCCACTCTGTCTAAAATTTAACCTCTTGGCGCCGGCGCCTCCCGGCCCTTTACGAGTTTTGGGGGGGTGGGGTTTTAGGGTCACGTGACCGCTGTGATTCGCCATCATGGCGGTCACATGATCGGAAAAGGTCGAAAGGGGAGATCAGGACCTTTCCAGGAGTAGTGGACACGTGCTGGGAGCGCGCAGGGCGCTCGCTCTCAACACGTATGTATGTTTTAATTGCACGCAAATATGCGGCTGCTCGGTGTCAAGGCCCAGAGGTCACATATTTGCGTGCGATCGGCGTCAAGGGGTTAAATCTGAACTAAATGTTTATTTTTTCTTGCAATACCTGTAAAATAGGGGAAATCGTGTATGCATTCATACCTGCAAACCTCTCTTACCTGTAGCTGTATCAAAAACCCACTATCTTGCAGAAAATGCTTTTGTTACTTTTTCTTTGGGCTGATGGCTCCCAAGCCTCACTGTCTGCGTCTATTGATACAAACAGCGGGACTTGCCCCTGCCTCATGCTTGCTGATCACTGGCTTTGATTAGCAGGAGCCAATGGTTCCCACTGCCTCAGCAAAGCTTTTTTCAGTAAGAGTACTCGGCACTATGTATGGCACAAAAAGAGCACAGCTTACCAACATCAAAACAACATCCCAATGGGCAATTATTATGGACGGAACATCATGATTTAGGCTTGCAGGGCCTGGACCATTTGCCATCATTGAGGGGAAAATAAATTCCCAATTTACCAAATTATCCTACAGGATAATGTTAAGGTGGCTGTCTGCCAACTAAAGCTTAGAAGACATTGGGTGATGCAGCAGGACAATGACCTTAGGCAACAAAGTAAATTCACCAGACTGACTTCAGCAAAATAGCAATTCCTAGTCTTCTGGCTGGACTACTACTCCAAAACGGCTGGTCTTAACAAATGGGCCAAGATTCCCCCAGCTAAAAGTTGACACTTTGTTAAAATATGTATTTATCCTGGGGAATCTAAGCTTTACTGAATGCTAATGAGTTGTGCAAGCTGTGAGACAGAATTTACTTTTTCCTTTTTTTTTTCTCTCTCATAAATGTATTGAAATGTCACAAGTGGCATCTCAGTAGAGTTCTATTTACCACGGCAACATTGCAACCCACTGAACTGAAAAAAGTACTGCATGCAGTGCTTTTTTTTTCTGCATGTACTGTAGCTGGGGTGTGAACTGATAACATAAGAAACTAAGCATTTTGCGTGGTCTATGTCCTGGGGAAAACAGCATAGCTGGAATGCATCTAGTTTGAATGGGCCCTAATGGATAAAAATTCTGCAACATTTGTTAGCCTTGAAGGGATTTGACGTTTTGCTTATCCGTCACAGATTGGTTCCAGTTTCTTGGATATCTTGTCAGAAATATTGCATGATGTACATACATGTACCATATGGTGAATTAAAATGTTTTCAAATTACCAACTTTTCAGACCTCTTGATTGCAGTGCAGACAGGAAGCTTTATGTGTGTTGGGTAAAACCATCTGCCATAATATTAAGTTGAGAGTGAGATCTATGTTCATATTAGGTCCTTAAAGCGGAATTACACCGTATCATCACAGCACCACAAACAAAAATGCTGTTTTAATTCTTTTTTTAATAATTAAAGTAAACTCACCCATCCATGCATGTCTCCATGCTTTATTTCTCTGAGAAATCACTGTTTAAAACACCCCCTAGTATTTTTTACCATGACCATATTGAGTAATGCTGGATAAACATGATCCAAATATTTGGACAATATGTATAGCTGCCTATCTGAAAGCATTCGGTCCAACGATCGGCTTTGTTAAAGAGACATGCTGGAAGAGCAGCATCCAACCAGCAACCCATCAGCGCCGGCAGCCAATGGCTGCCAGTGCTGATCAGTATGTTCTGATGTGGGTGGGGGGCAGTTCACTGTCATAAAACAGTAGCTCAGCGGGGGAGATTGCCACACTAGCATCGCATAGTTAGTATGGCAGGCTCAGTTGTTTTTTTGTTTGTCGTTTTTTTTTTTTTTTCATTCAGCTCTCTGGGTTGAACTGAAAAAAAATTAACGTGTGTACTAGATTTTGGGGGAAGATGATTCATGTAGCTTTAACTACCTGGAATCCATCTGCCTTTAGCTCAGGCATGCAGGCAGGAGGGTGTGCTTAGCTGGGAAAACCCCTCCTTTCCTCCTGGAGACTCCTGGAATGTGTGCAACTATTTTCCTAGGCATGGAAAACAGGAAGTAACTAAAAAAATAAAAAACAAAAAAAAATTATATACAGTACTTTGCAATCTATTTACTAATGCCAGGAGCATAAGGATTAAAAGTAGTCGACATTGATTGAGCGAGTGAATTTCTTCTTTAAGCTTAAAAATTTGTTTGCATATGTGAGTCAGATGTCTGTGAGGAGGCTGCAATTACCTCAAAAATTGCTGTGCATTAATCATCATTTAATAAATTAGGAATGCTAAAAATTATTTTTTTTCTATCTCAAGGCACCATCATCCTCTCCTATCCGAATCCCAAGCAGCCGTCTGTATCAGCTGAAAAGGGTAACATAAAAGTTCTAGAAGATTGTTTGTTTGTTTGCTTTTTACCAGATCCAAACCCTAAATAGGTTGGACAAGTGAATATACCTTGAAGTGCCAATTTGGAGCCAACTTGCATTTCTTAACCACCTCCCGCCAGCCATATAGTAATATGACAGATGCAAGGTGGTGCTCTCGTTCTGGGAGGACGTCATATGACATCCTCCCATTCTCACAGCGCATGCGCGGCTCAGGGAGCACGCGGTGTTTAGCGGTGCGCTGTGTCCCTCAGACACAGCGGATCACCAACCACGGAAAGAGCCGAAGATGTCGGCTCGGTCATGTAATCAGCTGTGTCCAGTCACAGCTGATCACATGTAAACAGGGAAATGTCGGTTATCGGCATTTCTCTCCTCTCGAGCTGTCACGCTGACCGCTCGAGAGGAGAGACAGTAATTGGCTTTCCGTGGAGGGGACATGTACACTGATCATCAGGGCGCCCTGATGATCAGTGTAGCCCCAGCAGCGCCACCTGTCAGTGTCCATCAGTGCCTTGTGCCAGTGCCCATCAGTGCCACATATCAGTGAACATCAATGCCACATATCAGTGCCCATCTGAGCTGCCTTTCAGTGTCACCCATCAGTGCCGCCTATCAGTGCCAGTCAGTGCTGCCTATCAGTGCTATATATCGGTGCCATGTATCAGCGCTGCCTTTCAGTGCCCATCAGTCATGCCTGTTAATGCCCATCAGTGCCACCTACCAGTGCCTTCTCATCAGTGCCCATCACTGCAGCCTCATTAGCGCATATCAGTGAAGGAGAAAAATCACTTATTTACAAAATTTTATAACGAAAACTAAGAAAAAACTTTTTTTTTTCTTCTAAATTTTCAGTGGTATTTGGTTTGTTTAAGAAAAAATAAAAAAACCAGAGGCGATTAAATACCACCAAAATAAAGCTCCATCTGTCACAAAATGTTTTTAAAAATTTCATATGGGTACAATGTTGCATGACCGCACAATTTTCATTCAAAGTGCGACAGCGCTGAAAGCTGGAAATTGGCCTGGGCAGGAAGGGGGTATAAGTGCCCTGTAGGCTAGTGGTTAATAATACAGTTACATAGTTAGTCTGGCTGAAAAAAGACAAAAGTCCATCCAGTTCAACCATTTACAAAAAAAAAAAAAAGTTATAATCCTATACCCACAGTTGATCCAGAGGAAGTAAAATAACCCAGCTCCTGTAGGGGGAAAAAAATTCCTTCCTGATCCCCCCCAGAGGAAATCGGATATTCCCTGGATCATATTTACCCATAAATGTTAATATCTAGTTATATTCTGTGTATCTAGGAAAGAATCGAGGCCTTTTTTTAAAGCAATGCAAACCTTAGGTTTATATATACTTAGGACAACTATTTCAGATGTACTGTCATTTTCCAGCCTAGTACTCTAGCATTTTAATTGTACTTTACTATTCCCCATCTCTATGGGCAGAGCTCTGTCAATAAGCTTTTACTAATTAGTAAATTGATTAAAATTAAGAAATTTTTTATTACTTTTAAATGGTCTATAAACAGTGACTCAAAATGAGTTCTCAACAAAAATTAATTCTAGCATACTAGTCTCTCTTTTAGCAGAAATGACCTCAGTGTGGCACCAGACAGGAGTTCTCGATATCAAACACTGTCCCAAGTTTCCAGAAACAAGAATGTTGTTCCCCTTTGTTGCACAGTTTGTTTTTAAAGTGTACCATCCATGCTAATGGAAGGTCCACTTGCAACCTTCAACATACAGAAAAAAAGAAATCTCAGGCCCTGTTCCCTTTACTTCATGAGCCATGAGTGACATGACTGTGCCTCTCTGTTTCTCCTAGGAAAATTGGGTGCTGCGAGAATGTGTTACAACAAAAGGCTAGATATTGTGTTTGTGGATGAGGGTCTGTCAGAAAAGTGGACCTTCTGCTTTAACCACTTGCCGACCGCAGATAGCCGAATGATGGCTACACTGCGGCCGGCCAGTTCTGGTAGGGTGTCATATGACGTCCTCCCAGAACGCGCTCTCCTGCACGCCCCTGGTGGCGTGCACCCGGCGATTTCCATGATCGCTATGTCCTACCCAGCAGTGCGCCCTCCTGTGCCACCCAGCAGTGCCACCAACCTGTGCCCACAAGTGCAGCCCAGCGGTGCCGCCAGTCAGTGCCGCCAGTCAGTGCCCAGTGGTTGTGCCAGTCAGTGCCCAGCAGTGATGCCAGTCAGGGCCACCTATCAGTGCTGCCTATTAGTGCTGCCTATCCTTGCCACCTCATTAGTGCTGCCTATCAGTGCCGCCTATTAGTGCCCATCAGTGCTGCCTCATCAACTCACATCAGTGAAGGAGAAAAATTACCTGTTTGAAAAATGTTATAATAGAAACAAAGAAACTTTTTTTTTTTTTTTAATTTTTTTCACTTTTTTTGTTTATAGCGCAAAAAGTAAAGTGCCCAGCAGCGATTACCACTAAAGGAAAGCTCTATTTGTGAGAAAACATTGATAAAAATTTCATATGGGTACAATCTTGCATGACTGCGCAATTGTCATTCAAAGTGCAATAGCGCTGAAAGCTGAAAATTGGCCTGGTAAAGAAGGGGGTATAAGTGCCCGGTAGGCAAGTGGTTAAAGAAGTTAAGGCTTGTTAAAGTTCCCCGGGGCACCCAATGCACATAGCACTTGTCCCCATAAATATTTGTGCTTTGATTGCTGATCTGCGTTGGATAGCCTGCCTCTATCCAACCACACTGGTACTAAAAGACAAACTTCTGTCTGTACACAAAGGAGAGGGGACTTACAGACACCGAGCTCACCCCCATCTCCTCTGAACACTTTCAGATGGAACATCTGCAGCCCTGTGCCTTCTCTGCTTCCTTGATTAATAAATGACTGTGCCAATAACCTCCTGCACCCTCCAGCTAGTCTGAAATAGTAGTTGGTTACCTGTGTAATGAATGATGTTGGCTGCATAGGAGTGTCTTCATTCACAAAGAACAAACCTAGAAAGGTCCGTGGCTTCAATGCTGCCTCTGCTTTCCCCATAGGAATGCCCCAAATTTTGAGCTTCTGCCTGAGTGGAGCTGCAGCACTGAAAGAATGAAAAACATTTTATTTCTAAAACACAGCACCTATTTTAACAGGGACAAGTGCTATCTGCACTGGGTCCACTGGGGGATTTGACAAACATTTGTAACTTCTGCTGAGAGTTCTTTAACCACTTCTAGTCCAGACACTTTTACCCCCTTTCTGCCCAGGCCAATTTTCAGCTTTCAGCACTGTCACACTTTGAATGGCAATTGCGCGGTCATGCAACACTGTACCCATATTAATTTTTTAGCATTTTTTTTTTTACAAATAAAACTTTATTTTGGTGGTATTTATTAATTAATGGGATTTTTTTTTTTTTTGCTATATAAATGAAAGTCCAATTTTGAAAAGTGTTTTTCTTATAAAATTTTGAAAATAAATAATCTTTCTTCATAAATATTGGCCAAATTAGTTTATAACCAAAAATTATTTTTATTTTTACATTATTATTATTTTTTTATATTGATTTTTTATTTTATTTTTTTTACATACTGTCACCCTAGCAGTACAGTGTCACCATAGTGACACTGTACTACTAAAGGCTGTAAAAGCAATAATTTCTCATTCTCTCTGGCTGCATTCTTGCAGCCATTGAGAAATACTGCGTGAGCTGTGATTGGTCACAGCTTGTCACATGGTACAAGGCTGTTGTGAATAGCCTTGTACCATGTGACCTCTATGATCATTTACAGATTTCACACGTAGTAAGCAATGATGTCAGAAGTGACATCTTGCTTACTACTCTGCATGTGATGACTGATTGGCCAATCAGTGATCACATGATCGGGACCTCACACAGAGGTCCCGTACAGCGATCAGTGTTCCACTGTGTCCCAGGGAGCGCGCACAAGCAGGGGACGGGGAGGCCGTTTATAAACGGCCAACCGCCCCTGCACTGCTCCCGTCCGGCCATTTATATACATGGGCCGGACGGGAAGTGGTTAAAGAACTTGGGGACAATTTATGTAAACTAGAGCAGAGAACAGTGAAGAAAAAATGAAGCAGCTGCTAGTGGCAACCAATTGGGCTTTATTTTAATTTGTGTTGGAAAATGTCAACAATGATTCTGATTGTTATCTGTAGTTCACATTTCCTCTTCGTTTCACAAATCAGTCCCACAGTGGTTTAGAAGTAACTAGGAGAGGAGCGAAGAAGTGTGCAATTACCCAAGTCAAAATCCAGAGTATCTTTTGCATATTTTTACTTCTGTACTTTTTTTCCAGTTGAGTTTTCTTACCATCATTTTATATATTTATTTTGATTAGGAGGAAGGCGTTGATTTGATGAATCGTGAAACTGCACGTGAGCGGTAAGTGTATTTCCTACTTCAATAAGAAATGGTATACTTCTCTATCTTTTCCATGTTATAATGTAGAGGTCTATCCAGCCTGTTCCAGTATTTTGGTTGAACTTATAAATGTTATATTTCACTGGTTAAAGCTATCATTGTTGTCAAGTTTATGGCAATATGGGCTTTCTGAAAATGGACCCATTCACACTGGATGGACAGCTGCTGGAGATTTAAAGTGTTACTAAATCCAGGACCCTGCATTCACTATATCTGGTCTCCTACAGTACACAGAACATGGAAGTGCACTTGTCTGAGTAAATATAAACTGCTAAAAACCTATTCTCGTCAGCAGTTAGAGCAGTCTTAGGACTTCTGTGTCCAGCAGAGCACATGTTAAAGATTGTAGGAAGCGTTTTATATTCTGCTCTACAAGGATGCAGAACCCCTGACCTCTGTATGGACAGTGCTGATTGGCCCTGTGCTGATCACATGCACTCTCTCAAGGAAAAAAAAAAAAAAACCTTTCTAGCAATACACATCAAACTGAGCATGTGCAGAGTAACTCTACACTACATGTCTTATCAGGAGATAAGAGGGGGGCACTGGAAGAAGGGGAGGATCAGAGAAGTCAGGATCAAACAGCCTTTTCACAACATGCAGAGGATTGACCCCTTAGGTTCCACAGTGAGTATACCAAGCATGCTTTACTGCATATACAGACTGATTTTACTGTTGTGGGTTTAGTAACACTTTAACTGCAGCAGTTTAGGGTCAGTAGGGGTTGATGTGGCGTACGATTCTATGAACTTTATTTGAATTGTACAAAAATGACACTTCATTCATGTCACTGTACAGTAGCACAAGGTGCTATGCTGTTGTACTGTGACATGCCATTCTGTACAATCGGCTGCAGTGTAATGCAGCCTGTCTTTATTTTATCATAGCTCCATGCTGTATTGCAGTGTGAATAGACCACACTTTGTTTTCTGTGCGTCTTAGCAATGACTGGTGTTTTACAGTGCAGTAAAACATCGGTCACCGCACATAGTGTGAATTAGCCCTAATACAGGTTGCAACACTGATGGAGTATAGTATCTCATAGGAAACAGTGCATGCAATCCTATTTCAGTTTATGACATATCGGAGGTGAAATGGTTGTTTTGAGATACAGCACATTCATCTTTGCCTTACTGATAAATACCATTGGTGTTCTGTAAGGACCATTGTATCCGAGTGCTCATACTTCATTCTAACAGGAAAGGTAAAATGCAGAATGACGGTTCAGTTTAACTGGAACTCTCCTTTGCATTTGCTTTGGTCTCTGCCAGGAACCCCAACAACACAGCAAAGATATCTTGCATGAATAAAGAAAAGACTTTTAAATCTAATCCCAAGGACAAAACTATGTTGCATCTTACCTGTTCTTAGATGTAGTGGCTGCATTACTTTACTTTTTCAGAGATTTTTTGTTACTTTTATTTCTGATTCTGCCAGTAAGGGTTCTACCTAGGGTCAGGATGCTCACGTTACCATATCTGTGGAGGAACAGTGTTACCCCACAACAGAACTGCAGAACACCTCCCCCTCTCCTGTTCTCCATAACATAGGGGAGCACTATTCTGTAGTCCACAGAGAAAGCTGGAAACAATGCTGATAACAGCCAGCCCAGGTAGAATGTACATGACATTGGCTCACAAGATTTCTGGCAGGATTAAAAGATTTATTTTTTTTTCTTTTCACTTATCGGAAAACCCCTTTTCAGTGGTGTAGTTAACAGACCAAAACCAGGGAATAAAACAAGTTTGTTGTTGGGGTTTACATACACTTTGAGTCAGAACCATCTTACCTTGCTTTTATGGGCACATTGATTATGTGTGTTTTCAGTAGCTGTAGGTTTAGCAGGAATAAGGTTTTAAATAGCTAAAGGTGACCTTAAGGCAATGGGTTGTTTTTAAGATTTACTTTTACTGTGTTTGTACACAGCATCCTTTGTTTATAGCACACACTGGTGCTGTAGTATGTGTAAGATTTATATTTATTGCTTTGAGCTTTCTAGTACCCTCTTGGGATGTGGTAAACCAGAATGCTTTGTCATATAAACAGTGTTGAAGCAGTGTAGGAAAATATCCATCCAGTATCAACATGGAAATAGTTATTCCCTATGTTTATACAGTGCAGTGGTTCAGAATACATGAAGTCCCTTTTACATACAGTCTATGTGCCTAAACATTAACTATTTCAGTGGCAATGTATGCCACCCTGCAGAGTATCTAGCCAAGTTTGTTTTGAAAATGACTTTTCCCTTAAGCTGACCATAGATTATGATTTTTTTTTTTTTCTTTCAAGGAAAGAAAATTGCTCGATTTTTCCCTTCAACACGGCCAGTGCTCAGGGGGAATCCCTCCTGCTGTGCTATTGTATTCTGACAGTAGGAGACTTCCCTGCCGTCAATACAATGATCACTGTTTGCAGCTGTAGACACTGGCAGTGATCATACAGAAAAAAAAAAAAAGTCAATGGATTGACTTTAGCACAAACAGCCTGCCCATAGATGGAATGAAATCTGGACGGTTCCTGCTGAACCAGTTGAATTTTGATCTGTCTATGGCATACTTTTATTCTGTATTCATAAGTAAAATGAGAAATAAACTTGTAGGAAAATAATGCCTGAGAATCTGTACCATGCGAAATACAGAAAGCTGCCATTGTTGTCTGTCTTTTTGGCTTCACTGCTTTCAGTCAAATTAGAAATCTCTTAAAATGGAGTCAAAATGTCTGATCCACACAGTGTTTCCATGTCTTTGCCTCCGAAAGTATTGAAGCCACTGGATTGATATGACATCCAGGCAGCAAGTATATTTAGAAACTATTCTCTTGGTTTAGGTTCCCTTAAACCATGTGTATCCTTTTTACTGTCTCCTTGAGATGCAGAAATCTATTTGCTTACTCATCTTGTCTTGTTTGTGTATGGATAAATCTTTTAAAGCAGTAGTACCTACAGGAAAGCCTGTAAGGCGGCTTACCTGTAGGTACAGTGAAGATCTCCTAAACGTGCACTGTTTAGGAGATCTTCACTACTGCTGCAGCCGGGTAAAGTCATCGGCGCATGAGCTCTGAAGGGACGGCATACTCATGCCATCTCTTAACGGCTGTGACTTCCACACACATGCGCAGACATTCAAGCTAGTATGCTCTGCATATGTTATAATAACTTGCAGGTGGACATTTTTTTTTTCTTTGACTATACTACTGCTTTTAACCAGTTGAGGACCCAGCAAAAAAAAAAAAAAAAACATAATTGAAGTACACAAGAAATGTCAAATAAGACAAGCTTCAGTGCAGTGCTCCTAAAACCAAAACAAAACTACTCAGTCCAGGATGTGTATCTATAATGTCCATACGAAAAAAAAACCTCACCTTGAATAGGTGAAATAATCTTCATATAAATCTCCACATAATAGTGTACAAAACTCCTCCCCAGGTGAAAAAACACTTTCAGTGCTCCCTTAACAGTGCCCAGATCAAAGGCTTACCAGAACTGTATGACCCTCAGAATGAGAAGTCATATAACACTTGAAAGTGACCAGCTCAAATTCTGGATATATAATATCACCACTTCATTCCAGTGTATATATCTACAGCCACTCAGGAGAATGTGCATGGAAAAATGAGAACGCTCCATATAGTGTAAAAACAATTATACCAAATATTGATTAAAAAAAACATGCTACTTACATATCTAAAACATAGACAGTGCTGTACAAATCAAACTCCCCAGGGGAATATGTAGATCATTTCCAGATTCTGTAATACGGGATGATGCTATGAGCATGGGCCCTGCCCTACATGTTTCTTCCAAAATTACCTCTTAGGGCAGCGGTTCTCAACCTGGGGGTCGAATGACCCTTTCACAGGGGTCGCCTAAGACCATAGGAAAACACATATTTACGATGGTCTTAGGAACCGAGACACCGCTCCTCTATCCGTCTCCAGGCGGGTCCGCCCACATGCAGATACGCCCACATATGAGTACCCGGCGTGATGACATCCCCCATCACATACACCCCGTACAAATACAGGTGTATGTGACAGGGTTGGTGCCATAATGTACTTATGTGGACCAGTCACACATGTGTAGAAAGCAGCTACTGTGTAGAAAGCAGCAGTATTGGAGGTAAAAGGACACTTCATGAATTATAATTATAATTGTTTTTGTGATTAATCACTATGCTTTAATTATGTTCAGTTTGTAACAATGAAAATACATCAAGCATATCAGATATATACATTTCGATTCATAATAGTAGCAAAATTACAGTTATGAAATGGCAGCAAAAATAATTTTATGGTTGGGGGTCACCACAACATGAGGAACTGTATTAAAGGGTCGCGGCATTAGGATGGTTGAGAACCACTGTCTTAGGGGGTCATGGAGCCTGTCCTTGTATGGCCTCATAAACCAATGCGTTTGATAGTCGATGATGCTGCTTTTTCAGGGTAAGAATACAGGAACATCTATAGTATACAACATATAATATAATAATCTAATAAACATATCCAAACATGAAATTAATTTCATGTTTGGATATGCGTAGATTTACATTTATGTTTGCCAAACCAGAATACATGAATTAATTTTATTCTTTTAAACCCAAAAGCAACCTTTATTTTATTGCAGCTAACCAACTGTTGGATGTGATCTCTGCATTAGTTTTTCTTTTTTAAGCTTGCTTTTTTTCATCTGGTGAGCTGGCCAGTAAGCCTGTTTCTTTAAAAGAACAAGCTCTCTTGCAGATATATCAGTTACGTGGATGAGACAAACTATTCAGCACTAGCAGGGAAACTTACAATGATCAGCATTTATGTAAAACTTTTATCCCAAAAAGAAAAAAAAACTGTTTGCTGTAACTGTTTGCTGTAAGGGGTGGTCACTTAATTTTCTAAAGGGCCTCATAAGAAACTAGGACTCTTGTTGAGGGCCGAGCCAAAGTTTATTAAAAACATATCTTGATGAAACCAGCAGCCTTAGTTGAGTAACACTGGACTGGGAAGGTCTGTATGTAAACATATGGGAAAATAACAAAACACCTGGCGCTTGGAATAATAGGTACAACTGCTCATGAAATAGTGTGTACACTCCCGATTATTAGAAGCAGTAGTGAAGAAATGTCCTCTTCTGATCTGCTGGTCACAATGTTGGTGTAAGGCAGGCTGGTAAAAGCAGTGATGGAGCTGACAAACACGGGTTAATTACCTGATCTGCCTTTCTTTGTTGATATTTGACTGACTGGTTCAGGGAAATAACTGGCAAGCTACATTCACTCTGAGGTGGAGAAAGCCTGGGATCGGTACAGCGAGGATTTCTGCAGATCCTGACCTGGAGTGAAGGACAGGTGCACGGCTCCTGGGCTTTGCAGCGTGCAGGCGCTAACACAGAATTTGCCTGGGTATCCGAGTGGCGGGATAGCATTAGGATGTCTGCTAGGCAAAGCCACCAGAACTGAGCCTTCTTGCTGCATCAGCTTCTCAGGCTCTCTCCTTCCAGTTCTTGCAACTCTCCAAACAGACATCTGTCAGCATGCTGAAGCTGACAGTCTCAGAGAGGCAGGCAGAAAGTGGAAGCATCACGGGTCACACAGGAACAGCTAAAAGGCTGGATGTGGCTCTGTAAAGTATATAAGTTTGTGAACAATCTTCAATATATTTATGTATTTATATTTTTGCTTTATATAGAGAAGTCCAAGCTGCAATGCAGATGAGCCTCTCCTGGGAAGAAAGCTTCAGCCTGGTAAGATACAAGTGGATTTGGATTGTCAGTTAAAAATGTATCTAAAGCCAAAAGCAAAAATATAAATTATATTGCAGCTTACCAGTCCTTACATGAGGTAGCTGCATTTGATTTCCTTTTCTTCCTTTTTTTTTTTTCTTCTCAAAGCTTTTTTATTTTATTTTCACCTGGTAATCTTGCAATAACACTGCTTTTCCCTGGGTGGCTTTGCTCACTTTTATCTAAGGAAACAGCCATGGTTCCACTAAGGATGAATTTCAAACATGTTGTTCATCATTATTAGTAATGGGCAAATCCTACCAGGTTTGATTCAACAAATCATTTATGAAATTCAACAGACTGGAACTTGGACTGGAACTTGGAGTCTGTAGGGAGTTTTAATCTTGCAGATAATTCCGGACCATTTTTAGAACTACTAACTAAACTACTGTCAAAAAAGCATGGGAAAAGTGGGCACTGCCATGGGTGACATGTATCAGTGCAAAAAAAAAAAAAACACACACAGCAGGTATATGGTCTTTTCATGCATTAAAGCCGGGGTCGGCAACCCATCAATCATGATCTACTGGTCGACTGCGGCCAGGTGACTGGTAGATCGCATCTCTGTGTTGCTGACCCTGAACTAAACTGCTTCCCCATGCTGTCAGAGCAAGAGCTTGACAGAACAGGAAACATTCCGGAGCAGGGAAGGAGAGACCCGGGCAGGTGGACTTGGGGGGGGGGGGGGGGGGGGGGGGAGACACGGAGGGGGGGGGAGACCCGGGGGGGTGGAAAGGGGGAGGACACTTGTTCTCGCATGAAGCTACCTCTCCCAATGAAGCTCAGATCCCGCAGTGTCTCTGCATCTACTGGCAAGTGAATGCCGCCCTGTCACCTCTCCTCTTTCTGTTGCCCCGGTCTTCCCCGTGTCCCCCTCCATCTCTGCAGTGCTGCTAACTTCTCTCCTCTCCAGTTGGCTGCTTAGAGCTGAAGAATAGTAAACTGTCTTTACTATTCTTCACTTTGTGAATGAACAGGATGCAGCTCAGCACAGAGCACTTCCCATTCATTCACTGTCTAATGCAGCTGAGGATGCTGAGAAAGGGACTGGGGAATCTCTGTCCTCGCTCTCTTTCTTGGTCTCAAAATTTAGACATCAGAGGTCTGTTTAGATCCCTGATATTTCACCAAAGCCAAAAAATAAAATTGTAAAAAAATGAAAAAACTACTGACACTGTCCACTGCCCTACTGACTGACGTCGTTCACTGCTCTTCTGACATTGCACTATTGACTGACGCTGTCCACTTTTAAGGTAGGCTAAGTTTTTATATTTTTAAAGTGACATTGTTTTATTATATTTTTCAAAATTGTCCTTGTTATTTAGTTAGGCTTTGCTAGTTAATTTCCTTAGAAAAAAAAAAAGCGTGCTGAACCCCAGTGATCCTGGATCTCTTTCATGTTGTTCAGGTAGACCTCCACCTCTCAGAGGTTGCCTACCTGTGCATTACAGTGTACAAAACCCCTAAATCACATGCTTGGGTGGGTGCCTAAAAGAAAAAACAAAAAAACATACATGGCGATAGAACTGTGGTTTGTTTGTGTTTTTTTTTTTTTTTTTTTTTTTTTTGTGTGTTTGGTTAAAAAAAAAAACACAGTTTGCTTGGTTTACATACAGCAGCAGCACCCCAATCTGATTGATTGATACACTTAAAGGATAAGATCATCTTTAAATAAATGCACATCTTTTAGGAGGTAATAAAAAGTGCATTTATTTTTTTTTTATTTATTTTATTAGAAACCTGTAAAGCATTGCACCCATGAACAGCAGATCACGGGTGCAATCTCAGGCTCCTGCAAATTGTCAGTGTAGCTGTCAGCCCATACCTTGTATGGGCAGTCAGTTACTGAATGACTGGAAGAGTTGGTGAACTACTAGAGTGCTCACCAGTGCCATGGTAGTTCATTGAGATGTACAAGCCATCAGCTGCAATGGCTGACGGTAGCTGTAGTTGTCCCATTCACAGAACTCTCACATTTTAAAATTGTATCAGTGGTTGCAAATCCTTGGCGTGCTGTCAGAACAGGGGCTTGGGGGGAGTGTGAGGGGTTGCTCAGTTAGTAAAATGTTACACGCTGGATACAGGTGTAATATGTAACCTGTTATGAAAGGTGATCTTATCCTTTAAAGCTGGCCATACATGGATTGAAATTCAGCCAGCTCAGCAGGAACCAGACAACATTTTGATCCATGTATAGTGGTTCCTGTTTACAAGAAGTCAATCTATCAATTGACTTTTCGTGAAAGGCCTTGTTGGGGAATCTCTGCTCAATCAGCGCATGCAGCCAATGAGCTGCAGCGCTGATCAGTGCATTTTCATGGCAGGAGAGTCCTGCTGTCCGAATACAAAGACATAGAGGAGAGGAAATCTCCATCCTCCTCAAATTTGTGGAAAATCTGCTCAGTTTTTTTTTTTGTTTTTTTTTCATTCAGATGACATGGCTGGCTTTTGCCATTTTCTCTGCAGTGAAGCCTCTTTTTAAGCCTTTTTAAACAAGCAGCTGTACTTTAACTGCCCAAAGCTGACCATAGACAGGCAGACAACATTTCTTTTAAACAGCTCTTGAAAGCATCAGTGCTGATTTGGAATTTAGCTGTCCAATTCACCACAACAAATTACACAATGAATAATGAGGAAGAGAGGACAATCTGTGCCTTCTTTACACAGCTTTTTTTTTTTTTTTTATCTCCAAAAGAAAACCTACACAGCTGGATCTTTAAATAAATAGCAAAATGGCACAACACCAAAAAAAATTGTAAAATATAAAATGTGCTACACACTCAAGCTAAATGAATCAACCACTGTGCAATGTGATAAACAATTAAAAAATTCATAATCCAATAAAGTGTCCAGTGCTAAAACAAATGGCAATAAAGTGCAATCAATATTTAAATCAAAATGACGTGCTTTCATAAATTTCATATTCCTATACTCAAAATTGTGCCACAATTTAATTTCTTTTCCAACATTTAAAAAAGTGTTAAGTGCTAAAACATAGATTAGAAAATGTGAAAAAAGTCCCAATCACCAAAATCCTTGTTTGACTTAACCACATCACCAGAGGTATTTGGTGGTTACACTAAAAACCAACAAGAAGTGCATTGGCTCAATAAACTTCTGGAGTAATCATTCAATGGATCCCTCCTTTATTTTTTTTTTTTTCTCAGGGCAACGTAAGGCAACATCACTTGTTTCATTATTAATAATAATAACCAGCTCCCAGCATGAAACAATGGGAGGGATGAGAGAAGAAAGCCTTCATATTGTCAAACCATTTATGTATTAAAAAGACGTGTTCTCCAAACACATTACTAGTGTCGAGAGCGACACTGGATAAACCACACACTCTATTCTGTGACCGGCCAGCTTCAGCCGTGCATCCTGGCTGCAAGCATGGACCTGGCTAGCGTGGTGACGTCACATCCACAGCCCCGCCCTGCGCATTCTGTGTCCTAACATCTTCAAGGGCCAAAAGGAAATGTGTAGGGCGGGGCTGTGGACATGTTGTCCCCACGTTAGGCAGATCCATGTGAAATGCGTAGAAAGGGGCTGTGGAAGTGATGTCACCACAGTAGCCGGGTCCATGATCTGTCCCTTGAAGATCTTGGTAAAGCTTACAGTCTCAGCGGTAATGATTTTACAGAGGGCAGGTCGGACCTCTGGAGTAGATCTCTGCCCTTCCTCAAAGTGTAGTTATCGTTATATTCCCCCTGCTGTTGGAAAAAGGGAGTTTGGGATGACTAGGTGAAATTGCAAACTAGAGGCTGTACCGCATTCTCTCTTCCTAGCCTAAATAAACTAGGATGCAGATCAGCAGGATTATTTGACCTGATTTTAGAAGACAATTTATGGTACTTTCACAATTTATTTTTATAGGTGATAGTTTCCTAGGCATGTTTGGGGGATTTCTCTGCTGAACCGAGCCTTTATTCTTTCACTGTTACATCTTAAATGACAATTGCATGCATATCTTATAAACAATGCATCATCTAAAACAGTGGTCTCCAAACTGTGGCCCGGGGCCAGATGCAGCCCTTTGCTTGCGTTTATTCGGCCCTCAAGGCATTATTCCTCCCACTACAAGCAACAATGTGCCATAGTTTCTCCCATTGACATCAATGATGGGGCACTATTCCTCCTATTGAAACCAACAATGGGGCACTATTCCTTTCATTGATACTAACGATGGGGCATTATTTCTCCCATGGATACCAGTGATGGGGCACTATTCCTCCCATTGACAACAATGTTGGGGCACGATTTCCCCCATTGATACCAATGATTGGGCACGATTTCTCCCATTTATACCAATGATGGGGTACTATTTCTCCCATTGATACCAATGATGGAGCACTATTTCTCCCATTGATACCAATGAGGAGGCACTATTTCTCCCGTTGATACCAATGATGGGGCACTTTTCCTCCCGTTGATACCAATGATGGGGCACTTTTCCTTCCGTTGATACCAATGATGGGGCACTATTCCTTCCGTTGACACCAGTGATGGGTCACTATATCTTCCGTTGACACCAGTGATGGGGCACTATATCTTCCGTTGACACCAGTGATGGGGCACTATGTCTTCCGTTGACACCAGTGATGGGGCACTATGTCTTCCGTTGACACCAGTGATGGGGCACTATGTCTTCCGTTGACACCAATGATGGGGCACTATGTCTTCCGTTGACACCAATGATGGGGCACTATGTCTTCCGTTGACACCAATGATGGGGCACTATGTCTTCCGTTGACACCAATGATGGGGCACTATGTCTTCCGTTGACACCAATGATGGGGCACTATGTCTTCCGTTGACACCAATGATGGGGCACTATGTCTTCCGTTGACACCAATGATGGGGCACTATGTCTTCCGTTGACACCAATGAGTGGGCACTATTTCTCCTATTAAAACCAAGGATGGGGCACTATTCCTCCCCCTAATACCAATGATGGGGCATTGTTTACTCCCACTGACGCTAGGACATTTTCTTCTCCAACTGGCCACAGTCCGGCCCCCCTAAAATTTGACGGACAGTAAACCGGCCCTTTGTTTAGAAAGTTTGGAGATCCCTGATCTAAAACATCATTATTTATTAGTAATCTATTGTTTGGAAAGTTGGCTGTACACTGGCACACAAAGGAGGGTCATGGATATCCTATAGGTACGTGTTTTTTCTCTCCATTTCCAGAGCGACAATGATTTTGACAAGCTAGATAAATCCTCTTCTCCAAAACGGATCGATTTTGCACCAGTGTCCCCTGCTCCCTCTCCTACCAGAGGAATCGGAAAGGTAATATATGACCCAGTCCTGTTACCACTTAAGCAGCCACACTGCAAAGAGACAGATGCTGCTGCTTCACAGTTGTTCTCTGCTCCTCTGCACCCTGGGAGTGGATGATAGCTTTACAGCAGAGATTCTGTTTTCTCTTACCTAAACTATTTTTGTATGTGCTTCTGTCAAGAATCTTCTAGAGGTTGCAGGACACAGAAATGCAGTGTGATGCTCCCTCATGTGGATTTTCCATAGAAAATATACTCCATGTACAAACTACTTAGGTTTGTACAATGTTAGATTATTACTTTCCATGCCTGTTATTGAGAGGGAGCTAAACTAAAGGCAAAACATTTTTAATTTTGGATAGAGTACGGGAGGGTTATAACCCCTGTCAGGGTTTCTTTTGCCATCTTTGTCTCATTGGGGTGGTGTTCTTGTCCCATAGCCAATACAGGAAGTGAGAGGATATCCTTTCAAAGTGAAGGAATCCCAGGTTGTCACTAGTGTCCCCATAGGCATATTTCCCCTCTATTACTGCTCTGGAGACAACCCAAAATTTGAGCTTTTCTTAATTTCACTTTTGATGATAACCATAAACAGGACAAATACAGAGGGTGAATCTCCCTAACTGGGGCACAGAAAGTAATAGAAACCTGACAGGTGTTGTAATACCGCTCTACTGTGTCCAAAATGTAATAAAATGTTTTGCCTTTTAGTTAAACTTTAATTTTTCATTATAACTGTTATTCTGAGCAGATGGGATGATTATGATTGGCAGCCAAGTATCATGTTCCATGTAATTGCACATTGGCTGATTTTGTTATGTATTCGAGCTCTACTATTTTTGATCCAAAGGACACACTTACTCATACATGCAATAATTATAGCCATTTTCAGAGCTGTCTTTAGATACAGTAAGAAATGGTTATACTCTATCCAGTGAGTAAAATGGGCCTTCGTTGGTAAAGAGCTGTTATTCTTGTGTGCAGCAATGCATAACATTCAATCAGAACACAACTTGTACTCCTCTGACTAAAGAATGGGAATTCTAAATGCTTGCTATGGATTACTGTGCTTAAAATGTAGTATTTTTGAAAGAGTACTATAACTCTATAATCTGTATATGACTAAGGCTAACTTTGTAAGAGTTTATTACCCATAAAAATATAACAGAACCTGGATTCTTCACTTACTGTATATCTGCCTCTGCAGAATTTTTGTCTGAACACAGAATTGATGCCACATATTTTATCAATTCTAATGCATAGGATGGTAACATCCTGGATTAGTACAATGTTATGTATATGTTTCAATGTAGTGATTTGTCTGAACATTCCTTATACTTGCGGCAGTGTTTGATGGCTTATTATGCGTATTGTGTTCAACTATTTCAATTTGCATCAAAACTGGACCAGACAAGCATGCACCAGGTAACCATTGTTCTAGTACTTTGTAGGTACCTGCAGGTGCCAGACTCTTATGCTGGTCTTTTTTGGCTGGAAGAGAAAATATAATGCTCAAATCACAATGCATTGCATTGACATTAGCATACTTCTGTTGTGTCCTGGATTGCATTAGCAGTTCACTGAATAATTCTGTCCTTCCCTGAAGGGAATGAATGTGAGCACACTGACACGCCTAACCACTCTATTCCTTTCCTGAATATCCAAAACTCTGAGAGCTTCTCACGGAACTGGACCTGAAATCAGGCAATCAATTTGTAATTGCATTTTCTTTTTCACCTACAGCAATGTTTTTCTCCATCTCTGCAAATGTTTGTAAGCAGTAATGGCTTGCCTCCAAGCCCTATACCTAGCCCTACAAGACGCTTTACAACGTAAGTATGATGGCCTTTTATTAAATAAACTGTAGGCCAACTGCAGACAGATGTGAGGCTCCCTTCCTCCAAGTGCCCATTTACTTTGGTGGTTTTAGCCTCACAGGTTTTTTTTTTTTCTTTTCAAAGCACTTTCTGATAGCAAAGTATTCACTTAAGTGTTGGATTGATGTGAAAGTGCTTTCACTGTAGTGCCATTGGCACCTGCCCATTTTATCGCCAACTTTGTGAACTGAGAGTCTTTAGACATAAAATGATCTAGCAAGGGAAAGGGCCCAAAACTTAATTTCTTAGGAAGGGAAACAGCCACATCTTACAAAAAGTGGAAAGCAAACCAAATAGTTTTTTTGTTATTTTGTAAGAGCTATTACATGGTACATCTTCCTTCCAAAACAATTGGTCTGGCATTAGGCTGAAATGCTGGCCTAAACACTCAGGTTACTTGTTCTTCCTATAGGCTGTGATATGTCTCCCCTCCTCATTCACTAGACACATATGCTCATACAAAATCGTCATGAATTATCATTAAGAGTGCCGGCCTTTGCTTACACGCTGATTGGATGTATAATATGCCTGCATTCATCAAAAATGGACATTCTTATCATTTCTACGGCACTAAGTTCTGCTCTGCTTAATTTTACTTTGGACTTTTTTCATCCCTCCTATTAAATTTACTGTTTGATGCAAAAATTAAAACATGGCTGTCATAACATCCAAGTTGATGTACCACTTTTGTGGTTGTAAGAAGGCTTCCAGGGGTACCTGTACATACCTTTTGAAAAACTTGAGGATCCCAGGACATCAGGGTTTTTTTTGTTTTTTTTTAGACGGTATCAGAAAGTCAAGTCCAGCATCACTCCTTCTCGCATCTCTTGGTTAGTGAGGCCGTCTATCATTCTTATGAACTGATAGTGAGGCACAGGAGTAGGTGGATTCAAGAATGAGCTTTCTTAAATTTGTGTTGGTACAAGTTTTCCAGCAGAGATGTAAATTTTTGTGTATGCACCTGTAGGTGCTCATTTAAAAACAATGGTTACAGTACCCCAGAGTTAGGACTCTAGGATATCTTTCCAGTAGTTTAAGAAACTGTTCAGTTTCCATCACCCTCATAATATGGAAATGATCTAGTCTTTTTAGTGTAGTTGTTGTTCGCATGCAGAAGTGGTGAGCTGAGCTTTAATGTAAATAAACTTTATATATATATATATATATATATGTGTGTGTATGTATATATGTATATGTATATATATATATATATATATATATATATATAGAACAAGTAGCATGTGAATATTTACACATCACAGAATAAAAAAAATATCTGTTAGAATTCGTTTTGAGGTATTCCATTTAACTTTACCAAAAAATACATTACAGCAGTATCAGTCAAAAGAAAAGGTGTGAATGAGGCTTTGCTAGACAACTAAACCAGTTCATAATTGGCAGGGTAGCGGTCCACAAGTCTTGTGTAAGAGACCAGTGTCTGGACCATGAACTAAAAGTCTTTGCTGGCAGGGGCAACTGATCTAATGGCAGAAAGTGCAACAATGCAATAAAAATACTTTTTTTTTAATTTACCAGTGTAAACCATTTCAATTTTGATTGTGATATACATCATTTTCATTAGCAGGAGGAGCCAGAGTCCCATCAACTGCATTCGTCCAAGTGTCCTTGGTCCTATAAAAAGAAAAGGTATGGTTAGAAAAAACATATGCTGGCAACCTTTTGGCTGTGTATTTTTTGTGATGCTAAATGTCCCAGAATAGCCTGCCATTTCTGCCATAAATGGTTTGCAGGGCATTGTAGCGGTTGTCATTACACTGGAGCCAGAGAACCTCCACAACAGCAAGAGAACTTCAGATTTTATATAACTGATGTAAAATGTCTTTAAGGAGGTTTCTCTCTAAAGACATTTTATATTGGTTATAGGCAGATTGGACTCTTACCTAGTATGTCACACGAAATAGGCAGATGGTCCTGTTCCCTTGATATCATGTCCTTTTGGTGTTATGAGGACTTGGGAGACTACAGGTTTCAAGTGGCTTTGTTGTGAGAGAGTGTGAAATTGGAGGCACTGAGTATGCTACTAACCCAATAAGGAGGGAAATACAGAGTGCAAAATGCAGATGTAAAATAGCACTGAGGCTGACTATAAGCAATTTATATAATTTTAAAATATACTTTGTCTATAAACATCTATGAATTCCGAATATACTTTGTTCCAAGAGGCATCCCTGGTATAGACATGCACTCCTTGATCAAAAAAAGCACACGGTATTACAATAAAATTTCTCAGTGCTTATAACTGAAACTTTCATACACACCTTCACCATAAGAACAAGTATGAAAGTACGATTTCCATTAATATTGTTCCCAAATGCTTCCCTTTTATTAAAGGGGCTAATGTTAAAATTTTTTCTTAATTTTTACAGTGTGCATCAGAGTCATACCCGGAGTGAATAGGCAGTGTAACAGAGACTTGTATTATCTATGTTTTCAGCCATAATCAAAGTTTCCTAGAGTACTCTTCGCTAGAGGTTCCAGTCAGAAGAACCATCATGTAAAAGACTTGAGTAACTCACTGCTGCTCTCTGTGACACAATTCACTTTGTAAAATGCAGTGTATTCTTGCGCAAGACTGTGTCATAATGTATCTCTGCTGGTGACAATGACAGAGATGGATTTGAGCCCAATGATTCAACCATTTTTCATGGCTGTTTATTCACTTTCCACCCAGCCACTGTACATATACCATCAGGTGGGACAAGCGTCATTCTGGGAGGACGTATGGGTTGGCTTACAGGAATGGAGACTGTTACAGGAGAAGCTACACTAAGCTGTATTCCCTGACCACTTGTATAGACGCAACGATTACAGTACATTGGTTTTGATATAATTGGTTGATTTGTGTGATTACACAAGATACAATGTCTGGTACATAATTATTCTAATTGCAGTGGTATGTAATTAGACTGAAATAGGCTCACGTTTGGTATCATGCACAGGAGGAGTAGCAGAATGTGTTTTGGAGTGATAGGCTACATTCGCACGGACATTTAATTTTCAGAGTTTAGATGTGTTTAGAAGACTTTTCTAAAAGCAGCTGGACTCGCACAATAGTTACATAGTTAGTCTGGCTGAAAAAAAACGTCCATCCAGTTCAACCATTAAAAAAAAAAAAAAGTTATAATCCTATACCCACAGTTGATCCAGAGGAAGGAAAAAAAAACCCAGCAAAGCATGATGCAATTTGCTCCTGAAGGGAAAAAAATTCCTTCCTGATCCCCCGAGAGGCAATTTGATATTGCCTTGATCAACTTTACCTATAAATGTTAATATCCAGTTATATTCTGTGTATCTAAGAAAGAATCCAGGCCAGAAAGCAATCCACTGAGCTGGCCAGAACCAACTCTTGAGGGAGTCTATTCCACATTCTCACATCTCTTACTGTGAAGAAATCTTTCTGTATTTGGAGATAAAATTTATTTTCCTCCAGACGTAAAGCGTGCCCCCTTGTCCTCTGTGATGACCTCAGGGTGAATAACTCTACACCGAGTTCACTATATGAACCACTGATGTATTTATACATGTTGATCATATCCCCCCTTAATCTCCGCTTCTCAAGAAAGAATAAATTCAGTTCCTCTAATCTTTCCTCATAGCTGAGCTCCTCCATGCCTCTTATCAGTTTGGTTGCCCTTCTCTGTACTATCTCAAGTTCCTCAATGTTCTTTTTGTGAATTGGTGCCCAAAACTGAACTGCATATTCCAGGTGAGGTTTAACTAATGATTTGTACAGAGGAAATATATCTCTGTCTGGAGTCTATACCTCTTTTAATACAAGAGAGGATTTTGCTCGCTTTAGAAGCCGCAGCTTCGCATTGCATGCCATTATTAAGCTAGTGATCTACCAGAACTCCCAGATCCTTCTCCACCATTGATTCCCCCAGTAGTATGTATGATGCATTCATATTCTGAGCCCCCAAGTGCATACCCTTACATTTATCAACAGTAAACCTCATTTGCCCCATAGTTGCCCAATTACACAGTGCATTGAGGTTGGCTTGTAAGTTGGAGACATCCTGTAAGGACGTTATTCCACTGCACAGCTTGGTGTCATCTGCAAAGACTGAAATTGTATTTTTAATTAAATTTTTTATTTTATTAATATTCTAAAGTAAGGGTCCCAACACTGAACCTTGGGGTACACCACGAACAACAAGTGCATACTGCACTTAGAAGCGCCTTTCTGTCCTTCTTCCATTACTCAGATTCCTGTTTCTACTCTTTGCTTTGCTGCTTCATTGTCCTTCCCAGTTACTATGACAAGTAATTCTTACTCTCTGCAAGTTATGGGCTGTCCAAGCGGTGGGGCCCTATGACTCTCTTTAAATTGTGCTGTGTGTTCCTTTTTTAGTTTAAAGCCTAACTGCATGTTTTCTTTAAATAGTTTGTTTGGGCCAAGCTGGCCCAATTGAACTATTTCCTTTACTCAGTGATCTGGCTGCCATGAGCAGCAGCTGTATTTTTATAATACTTCCTCTGGCAGAGGTGGAGATTGTGAGGTTAATCCACCCACCTCTCCATCTCAGCCAATCAAAGGAAGCCTTGTATTAATTGATAAAATACAAAGCTTCCTCTGGCTGAGAAGCACTCAGTCCGAATCTATTTTGGTCCAACAGCAGACGGGAAGTTTTCCAAGATGCTGCCAGAATGCTTGCATTTCTGCATACTGTGCGTAGCTGATGTTATATACAGTATGACAGAGAAGCCGCATCACGAAGTAAAGGAAATGGTTTGTTTAGGCCAGCCTGGCTCAAAGAATATATTTACAATGACGGAAAACCCGAGTTAGGCTTTAAAACTGATCTCCAAGCAACATAGGTCAACCACTTCCTGTAGTGTGTGGGTGGGTGGTCGGTCGGTCGTCTTTTTGTACCTGATTACTTTGCAGAGATCTTTCAGCTCTTAACCTGTGATACCATAATAGGTTTTCTTGCACACCCATCCTCAGCCAGTGAGATAGGATCTACGAGCCATGAGTTTTTAATGCTTGGGCCTCATGCACACAAGGCGTTCTTTTGTTTTTTGTTTTTTTCTTGGACGCCTTTGCTCCAGGGGAGGAAAAAGCAGCTTATAAGTTCAC
This sequence comes from Staurois parvus, assembly GCF_062004578.1. NCBI lineage: Eukaryota > Metazoa > Chordata > Amphibia > Anura > Ranidae > Staurois > Staurois parvus. The sequence goes on along the minus strand of NW_028317919.1, from coordinate 226,540 downwards.
CTAAAGCTGCATTTGGCATACACATTTATGCACATTTGGTGTTTAAAGCATTCTCTTGGCCATAATTAAAATTTATTCTGTCCGTTAGAATGCATTAACATGCGAACACTCCTAAAAGCAGCTAGAATTTTTGCGCTTTTTGCCTTTTTTTTTTTTTTTTTTTCCACCGAAACACTCTTCTGAGCGTGCATGCAAAGGATTTCTTTTGTGCTTCTAAACAATCCTGTAGCTATGTGCCTGTAAACGCTTGTGTGTGCACGGACACATAGGCTAACATGGAGGGGCATTTAGAGGCAGAAAAAAAGTGTCAAAAGGCTTTGATGCCCAGTGTGCATGAGGTTTTAGGCGCACACTGCCAGACTTGCATCCCCTAAGATCCAACTTTCTGCTGGCAGTCTGAGGGAATGAATGGCAGTAGTATGGGTTGGGAGATGTTAAAGTGCGGCCATCAAGACTGATACACTGGTGCCATGCTGCAAATTGTATAAAAACAGCTGCAGGATGCTGAACAGCTGAGAGAAGCAAGACAAGGAAACCTCTTGCAGAGCATTGAGCATATGCACCCAGAAGCATTGTCAAAGGCCTGCTGCATTAGCCTTCTTAGTATGACATTAAACTCTGATGGTGGATTTTTACTATAGGCTATTTGCTTTGATTCCTGATCACCAAATTGTAAAAAAAAATATATATATTTGTTTATGTAAAGACCACTGGACTTTGAATAAATCAGTTTTATATTCATACTTTCAGTTGAAATGGAAATGGACACCCAACCAAAGAGGCTGTTTCAAGGAACAACAAACATGCTGTCCCCAGACGTGACTCACCTGTCAGATTACAGTTGGTAAGAGTACAGGCATTTGTCTTAGAATGTTGATAACTCCTGCATGGGAACTTGGGACATATGTGTTTTTTTAATCTCTCCTCACTAATGTCTTTTAGAAATCAAATGAATGCAGGCTGTAATAGTCACACACGTATGTAATAGCTTCGAATTTATAGTCTCTTCAGAGCACAGAAACATTTTAAAAGATATTTGCTATTATTCAAGCAAATGTTGTGTGTATTTTATATTTTCCACCTACAACCAGCATGAGATAACTGAATGGGGGTTCTCTGAGTTCTTCATTTTGTCTTGAATGATCTGGTATAATTTGATTGCAAACTATTATACATCTCTGTTCAGAACACACAAAGTTTTAACCATTTGCCCTCCTGAGGATTTACCCTCCTTCCTGACCAGGAAATTTTTTATATTACGGCGCTACGTTGCTTTAACTGACAATTGTGCGGTCATGCAACGCTGCACCCAAGTGAAAGTTACGTCCTTTTTTTTTTTTTTTCCCACGAATTGAGCTTTCTTTCGGTGGTATTTGATCGCCTGTGCATTTTTTGTATTTTTTGCACTATGATAAAAAAAAGACAATTTTGAGAAAAAAATATTTTCGACTTTTTGCTATTAAACATGTCCAGTAAAAAAATAAAAAAAAATCTAATTTTGTCATAAATTTAGGCCTAAATGTATTCGGCTACATGTCTGTTAAAAAAAAAAATCCCAAAACGTGTAAATTAATTGGTTTACGTGAAAGTTACAAATGGTGGTATACATACTGGGATTTTTTTTTTTTTTTTTAACTGGTAATGGCGGTGATCAGTGATTTATAGCAGGACTGCGACGGGTATTCTGACACTGGGGGGGAGCTGACTTGATGTCACTGACATCCCTAGTGACACCAATAGTTATCGGTGCTAAAAAAAAAAAGCACTGACACTGTGCTAATGGCACTGGACAGGAAGGGGTTAACATGAGGGGCAATAAAAGGGTTAACTGTGTGCTGTTTTACATAGTGCTGTGTCCATGGGCTTCACTGTAAGCTTGCTGATTTGCATGGCTGTGCTGTGCACAGCCATCCAAAGCAATGTGTACGAGCTGATAGGGAGACCTGTTTTGTTTACAAACAGTTCTCCTTCCCGTTGGAGATGTGAGTAATCACTGGCTAGGACCTGGTGATTGACAGCTGCGGCCGCGAATGGCGGCAAGGGTAGGGCTTGTGCACGCCCCCTACCCGGAAATGCAAAATCGTGTGTTTTTATATATATTTTGCGCACCCGTGCCGCCCTGTAGCAGTATTTCTGCTATAGGGTGGTCAGGAAGCTGTTAATATGTCAGAAGTTGCAAACCCCTTCGACTCTCTCTGCTTCTACAAACGTGTGTGAATTATCAATAAGGGCTTGTTCACACCATTATGTTGCGGTAACATACGTTATGTGCATTAGAGCGCTGCGGTGAATTTCATTCTCATCTGCATTGCATAGCATCTTCACATCCCACTTGCAGCAGGTACGATTTCGACAATGCATGTTAACATGTAATCTAGTGCCCAGTAATCCCATCCCAGCTGATAGCTCTTGTGGGAATGGGCCCCTAAAGGGCCAACACAGTCAACGAATTCAGAGCTAGCACTTGGCTTTCTTATTCACTGGTTTGAATGCATAACGAATGTAACTATTATTATGTAAAGTAAAGATTTTCTAATGGATGCAGTGATATAAAAGACCAACAAATAAACCTATAAAAAAAATACATTTACCCTTTAAAGTCTTAATCTGGAATACTAAATGTTAACTATTTTGTTTGGACCACGCTGGTCCAAATGAAGTATTTTCTTCACCAATCAATGAAGCAGCTGTCAGCGCATTATAAACTGTATGTAGCATCAGCACATACAGTATACAGCGCTGTGTTTTTGCAGGTCTTCCCTTCCTGTTCCCAGAACAAAACTGAGTCTGAGTTCTGCCCAGCTATTCACAGGATGCCTTGTATTTTTAATAATGAATAGAAGGTTTCTTCTGGTTGAGGTGGAGATTGTGACCTCCTCTGCCCACTTCTCCACCTCAGCCTTTCACAGGAAGCCTTATGTATAGTGTGTGTTGTGTGGTTTTTGTGTTTTTTGTTTTTCTACTAAATACAAGGCCTTCTCTGATTGGTCAAGGTGCAGTTGTTGGTGGATGACATCACATTCTCTACCTCCGTCAATCAGAGGAAGCCTGGTATTCATTTATAAAAATTACAAAGCTAGCTACCTGTGAATGGCTGAGCAGAGCTTGGGCCAAATCATTTTGTTCCAGGAACAGGAATCAAGTCTCCATACAGCTGCCAGATCACAGTGCTGTACACTGTATGTAGCTGATCCTAAATAAAGTTTACACTGCGATGACAGCTGCTGCATCGATTAGTGAAGGACATAATTTGTTTGGACTAGCTTGATCCAAACAAATTATTTAAAGTCACAAACTTCCTGGAGTTAGGCTTGAAAGATAGTTCATTTATTTTCAGTATTTTCTGAAAGTGCATGTTTAGATGTACTATTGTATCTATACATAAAAACAATAACCTAGCATGTATTTATTTTCATTTATTTATATATATATATATATATATATATATATATATATATATATATATATATATATATATATCTCTGCTCCATCTAGTAGTTACATCACAAAAAATGTTGCTCAGCCACAACAGGCTTTGTGGAGAGTCTGTTTTAATTTGGATCAAACCAGATTAAAGATTGCCATAAACAATCTGATAATTACAAACAAAGCTCCCAGTTTCAACTGCAGGCTATAATGAGGGTTTCAAGCAGTTGGAAGCACTGGTTATTGCAGTGAGACTTCTGAATGGGCACAATCCTTCTCTGTTTGCTATCTCTGGCATTTGACAGTTGATACTGTGTGTGCCTAGGATACAGGGTCCTCCCCAGATGCAGTCTGCAGACTGTTAAATTGGGGAAGCTGCAGTGTATTCCTACTGCTTCTATCGCCCAAGTCAGGGGTGGAGTTTACATTTTGCATGCTGATTCACTGGGCTTGCCTGTTACTATTTAGGTCAGTAGAATTTATAGCTGTTTGCCAGTAAAAAGCATATTGGTTACACGTGTTTCTAAAACTCATAATATGTGAGTAATGCTTGCTTTAGCATTTCCATCTCACCCCTCCTTAGTGGAGTCTCCTTTTGAAGTAGCTGGAGAGCTCACTCTTGCAGAACCAGCTTAGCTGTCATCTGAGCAGAAGGAGAAATCTCCCAGCCAGATCTCTTAGAGCAGTGCCCCACATGGAGGATCACTTAGCCTCCACGCTCCATCTGACATTAAAACCGAAGGGAAAACCATAATTGAATTATTTAATGTTTAGATGTTGATTTATTTGAGAGAAGATGTAGAGGGCTGAATTTTTCAGCAATGGCATATTTTGGCTTACATTATTTCGCAACCAAGTTGCCATTTTCACATTTGACCACATTCCTCCAAAATGACCCTTTCCTGCCAGCGCTGCTCATGTGTATATGAACATGCTTCAGAGTAATTTTTTAGCTAATCAACCTCATTCATATGAATTTGTATAGATCAATGAGGACAATGGTGATTCACCAATTTAGTTTGACAGCTAACTTCTGTGAATAGATTTTTTTTTTTTTTTACGTGTGTTTTTATAAAGGTTGACAAAAGGAATTAGAAATATAAATACATTTTGTTGATAGATGCCTGTTTACCTGAGATTTTGCAAGATCTTGCAGTGTACTGATGAGATATCACTGGAAGGCACCGGTGATATAGCCTTCCCAGGGTGCATCTGCAACCCCCTGGCTAAGTCATTAGTGCCTTAAGAAAGCTGGAAATGCAATTTAGTTCCATGTAAGTAACTGAATAAATATTTTCTTGACCAAATGACTTGTAGATGTTTTGGGTGGTGTGTGTTGCGTGCACCAGGAATTTTTAATGTAGGGGAGAAAAGGTCCCCTTAGAAAAAGAAAGAGGGGCCTTTTTCACTTTTAAACCCTGTAATACTACTAATGTAACAAAATTGCACAAATACATGAACGAAAGAACCTTTGGAAACAATTGTTACATTTTTGGGGCTGCTGCTTCTTTATGTTCCCACTCCCCCTTATCATGCATGATCATTGTTATGTATGATGTGGTTAAGCCACACATCGAACATTGGGGGTTATTTACTAAAGCTGCTCTGCACAGAAACCAATCAGCTTTTAGATTTTATTGCCAAAGCTTATTCGACCAAGCTGAGGTTAGAAGCTGATTGGCTACCATGTACAGCTGCATCGGATTCTGAGTGCACCAGTTTTAGTAACCATATTTATACATTCTTATTATGGAAACATTTTAGGTTGTTTGTTTGTAAATCACCAACCTTTAATGTTATGCAAAGGTCACACTTTTGCTAATCTCTAAAGCATTTTTAGTCTCTAAAGCGTTTTTAATTCCGTGTTGCTGTTGGAGTTTGGAGTCCCTTTCTGCCTGGTGAAACCGTTGTCACTAGTGCAGTAATTGAGGGGAAAGCTCTTGCATGTGTGCATTGCAGTAATTGCATGGTAAATCATTGTGCATTACTGCAATTTGTGAATTTAACTTTCATTTGTTAATGTGCAACTGAACAGTATAGTGTGCAGGGGCTCTGTAACAGAATCCTGGATAGCTGAAAAACCCTACAGGGGTTCTAATCTGTCCCCGCTCTAAACAAAATAAACATTTACTTGGATAGTTAATATGAAATATTGCTATTTAAGCATTTATTAAATATTTCTGTAATTAAATTGGTCTCTTTTAAAATAAGTGACTCATCTGATTTTATTTTATTTTTTTCCCTGCAGCCTTTCATCAGACCTTGACAGCAGTAGCAGCCTTGGCTCCTCTTTGGACTCTGCGGCTAGAGATGGCTGCGTTACTGACTCTCCAGCAGCCTGTTCCAATTCCTGCTCTTCGTTCATATCTCTGGATGATCTATCTCCAAAGTGAAAGATATTGGTGTGACATTCCATTCCTCTCAAAGGCTCCTAATTTTTCTTTGGCTCTGAAATCCTGCACATTCTTTTCTTTTCCTTGTAATATATTTAATGCCCCTTCTGTGTGAAGGACTGTGACAGGACACTGTTGGAAAGCGGCATAGGGGCTGTGTTTGTTGTGTACAGTATAGTTTGGACAGTGTTTGTGTACATTATGCCTGCTTCTTCCAGGTATTTATGCAATACTCATGTTTTGAAGTATTTTTTTTTTCCTATTTATTTATATATGTAAATCAAGAATTGAGAATGTATTTTAATTTTGCGTGCTGTAATGATTGGCATCTGTGAGGAAAATTGGGAAGTCTAGTGCCATTTCCATTAATTTATTGTTATGCTCAGCGTTATCCTTCTTCTATTTTTCTTTTTTTTTAAGAAGTGAATGTGCTATGCAGGCTCACAATATTGTCACAGAAAAGGAAAAGTGTCATGAGCATTTTCTCTTTTCTATGTGGTTTTTGATACAGTAAAGGGAAAATGAATGGTAGGTAGAACTTTTCAACAGAAAATATGTAATATCTCTGTGCACTGATGGACTTCCTATTTCCACATTTACGAAAGGGTGATGTCAGTGTAGCAGGGGGAAATGATGGTTAGAAATTACTCCTTTTTTTTTTTTTTTTTTTGTCTCTCACTTGCCCTCTCCATTTTCTTTTCTGTCCTCTCCTCTCCTCCCTCTCCCCCTTTTCTTTCCTCTCCTCCCTCTCCCCCTTTTCTTTCCTCTCCTCCCTCTCCCCCTTTTCTTTCCTCTCCTCCCTCTCCCCCTTTTCTTTCCTCTCCTCCCTCTCCCCCTTTTCTTTCCTCTCCTCCCTCTCCCCCTTTTCTTTCCTCTCCTCCCTCTCCCCCTTTTCTTTCCTCTCCTCCCTCTCCCCCTTTTCTTTGCTCTCCTCCCTCTCCCTTTTTCTTTGCTCTCCTCCCTCTCCCCCTTTTCTTTGCTCTCCTCCCGCTCCCCCTTTTCTTTGCTCTCCTCCCGCTCCCCCTTTTCTTTGCTCTCCTCCCGCTCCCCCTTTTCTTTGCTCTCCTCCCGCTCCCCCTTTTCTTTGCTCTCCTCCCGCTCCCCCTTTTCTTTGCTCTCCTCCCGCTCCCCCTTTTCTTTGCTCTCCTCCCGCTCCCCCTTTTCTTTGCTCTCCTCCCGCTTCCCCTTTTCTTTGCTCTTCTCCCGCTCTCCCTTTTCTTTCCACTCCTCCCTCTTCCCCTTTTCTTTCCTCTCCTCCCTCTCCCCCTTTTCTTTCCTCTCCACTCTCTGCCCTGGTGGGTGTCCTACACAATGCATACAGATTATGTAAGCACTTATCTTCTCTGTGTGCTTTGTTACTGACACAAAAACTGGAGGAGTAATGTATTGAGATCTTTGGAATGCTAGTTTCAGAGTCGGCTGCAACCATATATTGTATTTTCTGTTATGGTAAGTGATAAGATCAGTGCAGCACCACAGATACTTCTAATCGTAGCTTTATGAGCTCTGTTCAGTGGGCTGTACAAACATGATCTGCGATGACTGTTTTCTTTATTAAATTAGTAGGTCTCTGTTTTCTACCCCAAATGGCAGGCAATGTGTATTCTGATGTTTTGCTCCTATTTTAGCTTTTAGAGAAGCTTGAAAAGAACAGGCAAACACAAAACCATCATCCCATGTTTATAGCATATATGCTTGCTATTGATGTTCATTTAGCTTTTAACTTTTCTATTTGTCTTCAGCTAAGACCAAGTAAACAATATGAGGCCAATAAAATGTTTTGAATAAGAGGGTGCTAGTTGTCATGTAAGGGATTTAACCAGTATTTGGCTAATTTAAAAGGAATTCAGAAAGGAAAAAAAGATGGCTATTTAAAATATTAAAAGGCATCATATATTTTTAATGAATGAAGTGTTACTCCAGGCAAAAAACTAATTGTTTTACCTGTCAAAATATCTTTTAATTCTGTTCAGCTGGTTTTATGATTAGCCGCTGCCACACTGCCTAGCCAGGAAAAGAATTTCACAGTTGCCTTAACTGTGTAGTAATGTTGGTTAAAAACAGTAATTTCTGTTGCAGAGAATATAGCTGCTGCTGTCTGCCTCACCCAAAATCTTTGCACAAGGTATGATTGACAGCAGTGCTGGTGTTGTTGTCTCCATCTCCATGTACACTTGCCTATTCATAAAAGTCACAGTGTCATCACAGGATGCGTTTTGTAAATCGGGTTAGTGACTGATGCCAGAGCTGGTGTCTGTCAGACCCAGAGCATTGACATCACTGGGGTGGGGAGGAACTTCCACAAGAGCTGTACTGTCCAATGAACTGTTTTTAATGCTTTTAGGAGTGCTAACACTACATTACTACACGGTTGCAGCCCTCTTAAGCTATGGAAATTATTTTTCTGGGATTGAGCTTTAACAGTTTTTTGTCACCCCTTCACTCACCATACTAATAATCAGCAGTATGGTTATGGTAATTCATTGTTCGTGTGTAGACTACAGTGTCCTATATTATCTCTGTAACCTCAAAGCTCAACTAGAACTTACAAGGGTCACTTAGCTGATTGTGTGACCCACTAGACTAGGTAAACAGAAATGCATATCTTTTGGCATCTAAAACAGATCATTCATATACATAGCGTGTGTGTATGTAATACACAGGGGCTGACTCCAGTCCCATTGAGATTGAGCTCTGCTGTCACTTTTGCAGCAGTTGTTTTCTTATTCCGGGTCACAATTCTGAACAATGTCCTTTTGTCTCTTTTGGTCAGTTGATCATGTTGACGGCACTTATGCTTATCAGACGACGGTTTCCTGGAAACTGTATATGCGTCATAACTATTGACACTGTACCTCGTGACACGGCAAATAAATTGGCCACTTCAGTCACAAAGGCACCAGCTAAATGGCACCAACAATTTGCCCTCTCTGAAGCTCAGTAAGCTCTGACATGACTCTGTAAGGCCTCATGCACAATGGATGTTATAGAAATGCCAGTAGCTTTAGCTGTAGAATGCCATCTTAAAACACAAGTTTTGTTGTGTTTTTTTTTTTTTTTTTTTAGCAGTTTTGCGTTTGCGTTTATTAGCAAAACTATACTTCTACAAAAGCCCGAAGCTCACAAACGCTCATAAATGGAGGATAGCTTGTTTTCCAGTTTTTTAGCTTTAGAGCGTTTTTACAGCTGAAAAACTCTTCTTCAAACGTTCTGAGTTTTTTTTCCCCCCAGCCTGAAAACGCCCCTACTAAATTGCTGATAAAAGCCTATGTGTGCATGGACACATAGGCTAACGTGCAGGGGAGTTTTTTGGGTTTAGAATAAAAATGCCTGATGTCCAAAACAGCAGCTGAAAAAACGCCCAGTATGCATGAGGCCCTGCTAGCAGCACGCGCAGTGAATGATGAAAGTTAGGCTTCCCACCTGTTAGCTAGGTGTCTCATCACACAGCAGAAGCAAAAGAATGTTACATCACCTCTGCTTTCAACCCGAAACATATCCCATTCACACCTGCAAATCATGTAGTGTTGTTTTTTGTTTTTTTTTGGTGTAACCCTCGTGTGTGTGTGTGTGTGTGTGTGTGTGTGTGTGTGTGTGTGTGTGTGTGTGTGTGTATATGTACACACACTCACTCTAAAAGGAGCACGCAGAAGCTGATTGGCTACCATGCACAGCTGCACCAGATTTCAACTTCCGCTTGTTGAATCAAGCTGTGACAATAAAACCTGGAAAGTGATTGGTTTCTCTGCAGAGCTGAACCAGTTTTTGCAGTCTCCGGTTTTAGTATACCAACCCCCCCCCCCCATTGTGTTTTTAGTGGTTTACCCTGGAGTTGCACTTTAGGTTTTGTTGGCATATCATTTGGACAAATGGACTACTGCGTTTTATAAGCCTTAGGACACTTTAATTGTACTCTTTGCTGTAATGAAAGCAAAACGTTTTGTTATAAATGGGCTTCTTATGATGAGTACATGTGGTTCTGCTGCAGGATGCTTATTGCACACCCACCACTCTTGCCTATATCTTTTTATAGTATGTTCGAATTTCACACACAGATTTATTTGCTAAAACTGGAGAGTGTAGAATCTGGTGCAGCTTTGCAAAGAAACCAATCAGCATCCAGGTTTTATTGTCAAAGCCTAATTGAACAAGCTGCAAGTTAGAAGTTGATAGGCTACCATGGACAGCTGCCCCAGATTCTAAGCACACCAGTTTTCACCCCATAGTACACAAATTGTCGTTAGGAGCACATATTCCACCAAACATTCCTTCTATGTTTGACTATGCAAACTTGTATGTATTTGACAATTTACATTCATAGAATGTGTGAAACAGAGCAGTATACCCTCCCATGTAGTCCTTGTAATGCATATTTTATGGCTCATGTATGCAGGCATCAGATTTTGACATGAGTAAGGTGTTTTTATTTTCAGTTTTCCTTGTAGACGTGTATGGAGGGAAACGACAGTTCAGACTCAAACAAATGGTCATGCAGAAAGTTCCATAATAGAAGCGTTGAGTGTAACTGATTTTAACCCTGTGACCACAGCAAAGGAACACCATTATCATATTCCATTTTTTTTCTTTTTTGTAAATGTTTTATAGAAAAACAACTGTAAAATTAGGTTTGTTTTTTTTTTTCTATGCATTTGTAGTCCAATGTGACCAAACTGTCCAAAAGTTAGTGAACATGCACCATTTTCAAATGTAATATCTTGCCCATGGGGTGTTATGTTAGAACCAGCCATAACTGGATTTCAACCAGACCAATGGGAGAACCACCTATGACTTTGCGCAAAGAGCCAAGATTCACAGTGTGGTAAAGCACCAAAGTTCAGCCTGAAGCACCTTGGAATATACAGTCAAAGCTGCTTTACATTATGTTGTCTGGTCAGTGTTATTAAGAAAAAATGCTGCACCATACTGCTGTAAATGTTGCCTAAGTGAAGTACTCCTATGTCTCACCACAAGGCCATTTGATCTGCTGAACTAGAATTCGGTATGTCCTAGTTCTGGCACTGCTTTCCAGTAGTTGCTATTCATCATCTACTCATGACACTGAATGGCTTTCTGAAGTTTATAGGACTAACAGGTTCTCTTTTTCACTCTAACAACTTGGAATGGTCAGCAGTCATGCATTTTATTTTTAAATAGATTTATAGATCTGTCTTTGAACTTGTCAGAGGGCAGTTTGGTTCATGGTGTGTTACATGTGCTCCATATTCCTTTTAATTGCTCAGATTTGGCTGTATTATACTACATTTTTATTTTTTATTCTGTACTGCCGGCATGTGTAAATTTGTATTCATGTATTGGGTATAATTCTTTGTAATATTTGCATGGCTTTCATTTTTATGTGTATATAGCTGAACAGAGTTGGATTCTATTTTGGTTATCTCAAACGAAATCTTGTCAAATTGTGTAATATATTGTTTTGTATGGCATTGCAAATATACTTATTCATGATTTTTCCTTTAAGTATCAAAGTGGTAAATGAATTATATAATAGAATGAAACTCCTTACAGAATGTAATTAGTGACAGGTCATAAGGGCTGTAAACTTTGACTTTTTATAGATCTTCTACCAGTCTTTTCCCTCGCTTTGTTCTGTCAAGGGTATACACAGGCTGCACAATTCGAGTTAAAGTGTTACTAAACCCAGGACTCCACATTCACTATATCTGGTCTCCCACAGTACACAGAACATGGAAATGCAATTATTTTAGTAAATATAAACTGCTAAATAGTTTGTTGTTTTTTTTTTTTCCCCCATCAGCAGTCTTGTGACTTCTATCAGTGTCTGGTCGAGCACTGGGTAAAGCTTGTAGGAGTTATCACTCTCCTCTGACTGTCCCATGAGGCTGCATGACCCCTGACCCTCTACAGTGCTGATTGGCCCTGTGCCAATCACATGCACCCTCCAAAAAAAAGCAACACGCACCAAACTGAGCATGTGCAGAGTGCCTCCTAGTGCTGTCTACTATCAGCAGATGGATCAGGGACAGTAGAATAAGGGGAGGATCAGAGAACACAGGATCAAACCGCCTTTTTACGCATTGCGGAGTATTAACCCCTTAGGTTCCAAAGTGAGTATAACAAGCATGCTTTATTGCAAATAGACTGATTTTACTGTTGTGGGTTTAGTAACACTTTGCCAGTCTGAATACAGAAATCCATTCTGGTTAACTATATGTAATGTAATCTGCACTGGTCTACTTCAAAGTAGAGGAGCTTAGACAAAGGTCTGTAAAAGTGTCTTCCTTGTCAATATGCATTCTAGGAAACCTGTGCTGAAAGATATACCGAGACATCACTGTTGATCTCCTGAAATGCTAGTTGCCTGACTGTCTGACAGTACTTGGAATCACTGCCCTGACCCACACAACTCCAGGAATATCAGAAATCCTGATCTGCATACCTGTTATGAGTGATTCAGGCAGTTTTACATAATTCATCATGACAGACAGGCAACTAGCATTTTCCAAAGAAGTGGTCAGCAGTGACTGTACTACCACTGTACATACTTTGGTACCAATTTCTTTTTACGGATGTTTTGGACACAAAAAAAGAGCTTTCAAAGACGAGGTCCTTTTTTATGGTGGTAAAGATTATCTACTAGCTACTTATAGCTGCATAGGAGCATCTTTAATCGTTCTATAGCAAGATATTCTCAGGCCTGAGCTAGTTCTGTGACCGTTGCAGAGAACCTTATTAGGTTTGTCTTCATGGCTGCATACCTAGTAGGAAGTCTCGTAGTCCGAGAATGGCCAGTGGGAAGAATGGGGCTGCTTCTCAGTCAGGCATGAGTTTGAGAAATGCATTTAATCTAGATGTGGCAACATTTTATTGCATGTATCCTGTATCTATCCTGCGGTGCCTTATTCATTATTGATTTTTTTTTTATTATTATATCTGGTAGGCTGAGAGGTCTCCAGGTATATGAACCATTCTGTGCCATGGTTGTGTTCAGTTGCTGCTTTATAAACACACCATATGTCTGTTACTTTAGCTTTTGCTAGTAGTGCCAAATTCATATGTGAGTTTTAGGTATTCAGACGATCCTTTTCCAAAAAGTGCAGTGGACAGCTTTTAAAATGAATTGTGCAAATATTTTTATATATATGGTTTTGTTCCTTGTAAGGGTTGCTCCTCTGTAAATAACTACTTGATTAAGTCCGTTCTTTAATTCAGATGTTGAGCGTGTTTTGTTGTCATCCCCTAATGTCAATGGCCTCTATATTGTAAAATACCTGTTGGTAGTGTTCTATAAAATTTTGTATTGTACAGTGTTGAAATGTACAGCTTTGTTAAGGCAGTGTTGCTGCTTCAACAATAAAAGATCTGCATATTTAAGTCACATTTTGTTGTATTTTTGTTCCCTCATTATGAATTTTAATATGACCGATGAATGTGTAGCATCTGCATTCAAATTGAAATGAAGGACATACGATGTCAATTCTAGATGTTTGCTTTTGGAGTAGATCTGGTGCTTGGCTCTACTACATTTAAATGGCAGAGGTCATAGGTTAGCTATACACATTGACATCTCCTGCAGCCCCTTTATGTATTTGTAAATATATGAAACTATGGCTAGCCATATACTGTATGTAAGATGTAAATGAAAAAAAATGACTCTATTCCCACATCCATGTTAAACTGAAGACTTGTCTTCCAGCGATTGTGTTCAGAATATCTGAACAGAGGCAACATCTGATAGGATGCACTCCTTCAGCCAACAATGCTCCACCTGGCTTCTTACATTTTTAATCAAAGTTTGTTGAGGCGGGTGGTGCTGAAAGGGCTGCCCACAACTAGAATTTTAGGCCGATTGAGCTGAAGTCATAACAGCCAGACAACCAAGCATGTCGGAGATTAATAACCACATACAACTCTCAATACAGTATTCCTACAGCAGCGCTCTGTCCTTGGCCAGGCCAGCGAGGGAAATTCTGCAGTATTATTTCAGGTACCTATATAGCGCCATCAATTTATGCAGTGCTTTATATATATATATATTGTACATGCACATAAGTCCCTAACCTTCGAGGGGTGTACAATCTAACTTATTTCATACATACACATACTAGGGCCAATTTAGACAGGATCCAGGTAACCTACCAGCATGTCTTTTGGAATGTGGGAGGAAACTCTCACAGGGAGAACATGCAAACTCCAGGCAGGTGGTGCCGTGGCCAGGATTTGAACCAACAACCCTAGTACTGCCAGGCGGAAGTGCTAACCACTGAGCCAATTTGCTATTATAGTCCGCAATGCAGCAAAAACAAGCAAGTGATTTATTTTCCCTCGCACTGATGCGTCAGAAGCCTACAGCTGCGAGGACAGAAATATGGCGGTTTCTATTGCTGCATAGGTACTTTAGCTTGAAGCCTATGACCACCTTATTTGAGGCATTTTTGGCCCACCTCATATCTTAATAGGGACTGTTGGAGTTTTAGTTTTTGAACTATGAGCTCTCAGCAGAAAAGAGGAGCACTAAATCCAGCTATCTTCTGCTCACTCTACAGGAGTTTAAAATTAAAAAAAAACAAAAAAAATCAAACTGCTAACAGCACACTTTAAAAGGCCCATTTCCATTTCTGCATTATGGTAACATACAGTAGAACACACATTTTAATGCACATTTCTACAGTGCTTTGTGCTGCGGTACCATTTGTTTTAAATGGCACCCAAAAGTACTGTCAAAGTAGCGAGCAATGCAACTGCAGTGCAGCACAACACACATAACGTGCCTAGCAGTGCACTGCTAATAAAAATATGCTCAATTTTATGGCCATTGCCTTGCATTGGCAAGCCCATTCATAATGAACAAGCTGTTACGCAATGTATGTTAATGCTGGTTTATAGTAAGGCTATCCAAGTTTATATCCGTATCCACCCCACTAACTAAAACTGCAAACTTGATATAAATGTAAATATATTAGTCACAGTATACTATAATGAAATGCTCTGAGGATATAAGCAAGTTAACAAAATCAGACTGTAAAATCATAATAGTAATATTGAATATCACACTGAAACTCTGAGCTGCATTTGTTGTGGCGTTTTTTACATTTCCTTGAGTAATTGTGCCTACATTTATTACAGTTTGCATTTCTTGAAAAAGCAGCTTATATTGCCCTCTGCTTTTATCATTAGGCCAGCTTCACACTTTGGCCACAGTGCAGTGTACCTGCGGTTTGGTGCAGGATAGCTGTGCTTTGCCACAGACTTCTTATGTGTTCCGTGGTTTTGATGCATTTTCTTAAAGCGCACCAAAAGTCCTGCATTTAACATACAAATCAAGCCTCTCCGTTCAAATGCAAGAGAGGAATTGCAAAATCTTATCCAGGTGGTATCAATGCCCTGACAATACGAAAGATGCTACCCAATTATCCATCTTATCATTGGTGCTGCATCAAGGAACTTGGGACAGTGCTACATCTGTGGTGGTCATGTCCATATTTGAGACCATTCTGGAAGTATATATTTCGACTTACAGTACATATTACAGGCATTAGAGTGTCTGAACTACCGGAAGTGGCCTTACTTTCTATCTTTCCAGGATCACCACACATGGCCAAAAAGGATTTAACATGCTTTATTTTTGCTGCAGCCAGGGCAATTATACCCAGACACTGGAATTCTAATGTCATACTTGGCATTAAAGAATGGATGTCTGAATTAAATTATATTTTGCATATGGAGAAACTCACAGCTTACAGGAGAAATACCTTAAATTTATAATTAATGGGAGGCTTGGAAGGATTTTTGTACCTTGGATATTTTGAGACTGCAAAAAGACAGAGAGCGCACCAGCCTAGTGCATTATCTCAAGGCAAGTTTAATAAAAAATTGTGGTAACATACTCTTAAACAATTTATAACAAAAAAATGCATATCAGGTTACAACCTCTTGGTACAGTGGTGGATGATAACCCAGAGGACCCTCAGATGCCAAAGGGATGCTGTCCAAAATTCTGTAAATGGCTTACGCTTTTCAAAGGCAACCCTCTTCCTCTTCCTGGCTCTGAGAAAGAGGGTTGCCCTCGAAACATGTAAGCCATTTTCACGATCCTGGACAGTATCCCTTTGGCATCTGTGGGTCCTCTGCGTCTCATCCACCACTGTACCAAGAAGCTGTAACCTGATATGCATTTTTTTTTTTTAAATTGTATGTTTTTACTACAATTTTATTAAATTTGCCTTGGGATAATGTACTAGCTGGTGTGCTTTATGTTTGTCTTTTTGCAGTTATCTGGACCACCAAAGCCATTCGAGAGCAGCAAGGCTTAATATATCCCCTGGTTGCTTCCTTTACATTCACACAGGAGAACTATCCCTGGTCCTCCATACTCATGCGCAGGATAATTTGACACTTTTTATTTTGAGACTCTATGGATGACCTAGCTTTCCACTATATTTGAACATGGGGAACTGAGATGGAAAGTTTGTAGGGAAGGGGTCCTATTTTTTTTAGTGCCTGCTAGTTGCTCTAAAAGTTTATGATGTGGAGAAGCAAAGGTCTATGCACAATAATAAATTTGAAGGGCAAACAGGGTCAAAAGGTATTTTTAAGTTTGTTCATGAAGTTAAAGAATTTTTGGTGTTAGATCTTTTAATGTGATTAAGTGTATAAAAAAAAAACCCTCCAAAAAAAAAAAAAAAAAAAAAAAAACAACAATAAAAAAAGGTCCTGCATGCATAAAAGTCTATGACAAAATGCAGCTATCCTGCACCAAAACCATAGGTACACTGTGGAGCCACATGACCCGGTGGCGTAACGTGTAGGGGAGGGGCTCTGACATCACGACGCTTAAAGCAACATACAGCAAGTATTTCACAAGATTGGAAAACTTTACTGTGAATTCAAATTTTAACATTACAATGCAGATTTAACTTGTAATACATGTGAGTGCATTACTATATTTAATAAATTATGTTTTAAAAAGGATAAGGCACTATATTTTTATTATATTCCATGGCCATTATACCTATAGAGAAAACTTCCTAAGGAAGCAAGGAGACCCCCTAGTGGGAAGAGGGATACTCCCGTCCACCTATCCGGCTCCAGGAGAACCTATAAGGAAGCAAGGAGACCCCCTGCTGGAAAGAGGGAACACTCTGTTCATCCATCCCAGGGAAAAAATAATCATCCCATCCATTATTTATTTACACATTTTTTTCAATTGGTAGTGGAGCATGACACTATTTCTTATTTTAACGCACTGCAGTAAAAGTGCAGCTGGGCAGCATGAAGCCACCCTAAGGCCTCATGCACACTGTATGCCATTGACATTTTTTGTTCTAAGGAGTTTAGCAGCAGCAAAAACATGATAAAAAAAGCTACGTTTTGCATGCACATTAATGCGTCTGGCGTTAATACAGTCTATTGGCTAGAAATCTGCCCATTAGGATGGATTAACGCAGGAACATACTTAGTGTTAACATGCATTAATGAGTGTTATGGAGCTTTTGAGCATTTTTTTTATGCTGAAAAGCTCCTCTCCTGATCTCACAAGTGATGTTTTTTTTTCTGCCCCTGCCCATAAACTCCTGAAACAGCCTATAGTGTTCATGTACACAAAGACTAACATGGAGGGGAGTTTACAGGCAGAGGAAAAAAAGCTTGAGTGCCTGTAGAAGTGTGCATGAGTCCATTCTTTCTTCCCTTTCATGGATACTTTGCTGTAGAGCGCATTGCGGGAGAAACCATGACACAAGGTTCGTATAGTATGTTATAGTAGAGAACATGGCAAATAAACAATAAAAGCAAAAATGTCATCACTTCAAACACAGAATATGGTAATAATGGTTTCAAAGTAAATTGTATAATATGGAAGCTTCAATAATTGTTTTTCAAGTAAAATAGGTAAGTTTTATTACAATCTCTAAACAGAATAAAAGAAGTATCAAATGTTCTAGGGTTAGAGCCTGTGTTTGGAACTTGCCCCCGACAAAACTCAAACTGCTTTTCTTTTGACATTTGCTTACATTTGGAAAACAAAAATTAAATGTTACAAAATGCCTGTACTGCTTGAGTTTTGAGAATTAAGTGTCTCCTGTACATAAAGTAGGGAAATTCTGGAAGTTCATAGTATGATCATTGTGTTTTGAAATATACATATTCCTGGAGTTCAAAAACAAGAATATCTGAGCTCTAGTGCATTAACAGTTTTAAATGTATACACTAGGCATTTGCACAGTACACATTCTGCAAGTTTTCACTAATGCAACAAAGAGTGTTAAAAGATGAAGTATTTTGGCAAAAAACTGGAAAGTGTTTATGATACACAGTGCATTGTATGCTAGTTACAGCTAATGAAATCTAGTTAATGTTTTCTACTGTTTAAATTTGTAATTGAACAAAACAATGTATCGCCTGCTTTATTAACACACAGTGTCCTGCAGATTGGCCTCATTACATCAGAACATTAATGACATTGAACTCATTCACAGCCTAAACTCATGGGTATTGAGACTTCCAAACTACTTTAAACCACATAACTGAAAAAAAAAAAGTTTTATTCCATTTTTAAATTTCAAGATAGTATACAAACGTGTGAATATTGACATTGTAACAGTACAAGGAACTATTAGGATTACAGAGCATAAAATGAGTACAAAGTAATGGGGATTAAAAAAAAAGGGGGGGGGGGGATGTTAAGTGTTGCAGAAACACTGGCCTATAACAAGGTTAGTATAAACTGGCAGATTGGGTAGACATCCGGCAGCTATATTTTAGAATAAAATGGTGCAGCAGGGTAAGAATATGTGTCAGAGGTTATAAAGCTGTAGGTAGTCTCCATGTTCTGGGAATCTACAGTGATTGACGTCCCTGTTGCTAGTAGTAAACTAAAAGCGGTTAAGAACAAGTGTGGACCAAGAGGGTTTTAGCCCAGGAAGGTAGGGAGTGGCGTGTTAAAGAAGAAGGAAGAGGGATGAGAGAAGAAAAGCGAGAGAAGATGAAAAAAGCTGGGGAATTTGAGAGGAGGTGGGTTTGAGGGATGGGGACAGGGACAGCCATGGGGTCCAGACAAGTGCATGGTTGCCTTGCTTTCGTAGAGAGTGATTTTAGAGCAAAAGGACAGAGTAGTCTAGGTTCATAGGGCTGTTGTATTCAAGTGAGGGGACCATATCTTAAGGAACTTAGAGTGGGTGTCATTAATGATTGCAGTGAGTTTCTTGTCTACCATGCTGCCCGTCACTCTGTTTCACTTCTGTAGAACTGAGAGTTGGTTGCTATAAAGTTTTAACCAACTTTTGCGTGACAGCAAACAATGTGAAATCCACTAGTTTCCTTTCACGTTTGGGAAGGTCTGAGACAGGCCTGTGTGTAGTAATGCTATCCAGGGGTTCTGAATCAAGTTACAATTCAACATTTACCTTACTATATTGTATATCCAGAATTGACAGGCCTTAGGGCATTGCCACCATATATGTAGTAAAGTACCCTGCTCCCCCCCCCCCCCCAACCTCAAATGCAGGCTGAGGAGGCTCCCGGGGGTCATGCACCAGTGAGACAGCACTTTGTACAAGTTTCTTCAGCCAGTATGTTAAGTGAACATTTCACTGCAGTGACCCAAATTTTGTTCCAGTCAGTTATGTCTAGGGATTCTCCCAGAACCCCCTCTTATCTCTACACATATAGCAGCTTTGACAAGTCCATAGAGTTGATAAGGGCAGAGTATAGCACTGAAACGAGGGCTGTAGAATGGGCGTCTTTCAGGCAGCAATTTTCAAAGGGGGTAAGGTGTATAGGGCAATCTTTGTGATGTTTGATAAGGGTGCTGAAATATTTCATGAGGTCCCATTGTAGTAAAGCATGTTGCATAGTGGAGTCTGATATTGGGGGTCATTGATGTGAGGGCAGCGAGATTAGGTTAAGTATAGGGAGTGGGGTGCATGCAAGGATGGTAACATGAAACCAGAGGGGGAAGTTCATAAGAAGCACGTAGTGATGCTAAAGGTGTGATTGTGATATGCAGAATAGTGTTTTGGTTTTTTTTTTTAGATTCAGTACAGCTAGGCCTCCTGTTATTTTGTGGTGATATAATATGACAGCTGCTAATCTTAGCCTGTGATAGTGCCAGATGAATTTCAAAAGTTTCCTTTGTTCAGTGCTCATTATATGGCTGGTGACTGGGACCCTGAATAATATAGAAGTTTGGGTAAGTCACTTTAATGCATGGATCCTGCTGAACCAAGGAGGGTGTGCCAGGACGTGAGCGGGTTAGAGAGTTCTTTAAGGAAGGGGGAGACTCGGTCTGTACCAGCCCACAGGATACTCTGGGTATTGGAATGCCCAAAGTCGATTAAACTAGGAACGGCTTGAATCACCAAGTCAGGGATTGAATTTCCGACACCAGCGCATCAGTCCGATCGTGACAGTTCCAATCACTGTTCAGCTATCAAGATCCAGTGCACATAACCATTTGCTGCATTTTTCTGGCATTCTACATACCCCACAAATACCGTTTTACATGCCGATGTAGACCACAGAGTGCCCGATCAGAGGGAAGTATTTTCATCTCTCTGAAACTAATATTTTAGCTTTTATGAGAGATGAAATCTATTCCTTTGATTTGCGTATATTTGTCAGGGCTCCCCAGACAGATCGGGGCCCCCCTGGTGTCATGAAGCCGAAACGTCTGTGTTCTTCTTTTAAATTTCAGGAAGGTAGCAAAGTCTGATTACATATAGGTGACAAAATCTTATTAGCATCCAGGTGTCACTTCCAGCCTGAGGAAGCTCTGTCTCTTTTCAGATGCTAATGGGTGACCATCTGTCTCTGAATACCTATGGCTGAATATTTCTTTACTGACAAGGAATTAACTAGATTGTAAGCTCGAAAGAGCAGGGCCCTCGCACCTCTCCTATATTGTTTTGTTACTGTATTGTCTCATGTACTGTCCCCCACTATAGTGTACAGCGCTGAGCAAACTTTTTGGCGCTATATAAACACTGTATAATAATAATAATAATTTACGATTACATATTGCTACAGGTCACATCTTATCTACTCAAATCTGTACATTTATGTCACAGCAAGCAGGAATGTTTCCACTACGCAAAGTATGAATGGGGCCTAATGCAGGCCATAGTTTGGTCATTTATCGGCCGAATTTTCGTCCACACGAAAAATCGTCAGCTAATCACGCCGTTAGTGTGGCCAGCCCGCCGGCTGTTTTTTGTGGATTTCCTCATTAATTTTTATCGGTCATGCTGTAAAAACGGCCGTTTGTAGCAGACATGGATGACAGCATCAGCAACGGGGCCAACCGATTTTTCATTTATTGGCCGAAAATTCAGCCGATAAACGGCCCGTCTATGGCCTGCCTTAGGGGTGGTATAGATGTCTGTCAGTTGGCGAGAGATGTGTATTCACTGGCCCCTAGCTCTAGTAACTACCTGCAGTTCTAAGCTGACTCCAGCACCAACCCCGCACAGTGTCGAGGGAGGCGAAGCAGGGGTCAGGACTCAGGGAGGAGGTGGAACCTCCAGAGGACTTCTTCCTTCCTTCCTTGCTCTTCCATACTGGCAAGAGATAACACTGATGACTATGGAGCTGAGGGGGTTAGAGATGGAGGGGGTATTTCAGAACCCAACAGAGGCAAATGCAGAGATTCTGCAGCTGTCCCAGCTGCAAAATCGGGACGGCTGGCAAATATGTAGAACCGATCCCCCTGCAGAGCAGCCAAAGGGAGAGCCAGCAGCGCTGCAGGGGAATCCACAAAAGTCACAAGGCAGCACAGCCATCCCTCCTACTTGGCAGGTGCCCAGGCCCTGCTTTTGAACGAATAGGGCTTGGGCCCGGTACAGTAGGGCTGGCTGTACTGCCTTACCAGTGGCCCTAGCAGCCCTGCCTGATGCCCTGCTTTATTGGGAAGGAGTCAGTGAATCCAGTATGTTTTATTGTGGCCATTGACTTGGACATAGGGCCTTGACCATGGATATATGGGCAGTACAGTGGCTAAATGGTTAGCACTTCTTTCTGGCAGTACTAGGGTCATTGGTTTGAATCTCAACCACAGCACCACCTGCCTGGAGTTTGCATGTTCTCCCTGTGCCTGCGTGGGTAGGTTAATTGGATCTTGTCTAAATTGGCTCTAGTATGTGTATGTATGAATGTAAGTTAAGGACCTTAGATTGTACACCCCTTGAGGGTTAGGGATTGATGTGAATGTATAATATATACAGTGGGGATCGAAAGTTTGGGCACCCCAGCTAAAAATTTGTATTAATGTGCATAATGAATGAAAAGAACCTCTGTCCAACTGTTAAGCATGGGGTTGGATCAATCATGCTTTGGGGTTTTGTTGCAGTCAGTGGCACAGGGAACATCTCACGAGTAGAAGGAAAAATGGATTCAATAAAATTTCAGCAAATTTTGGATGGTAACTTGATGCCATCTGTGAAAAAGTTGAAGTTAAAGAGAGAATGGCTTTTACAAATGATAATGATCCCAAACACACCTCGAAATCCATGGGGGATTACATCAAGAGGCGTAAACTGAAGGTTTTGCCATGGCCTTCACAATCTCCTGACCTCAACATAATTGAAAATCTATGGATAGACCTTAAAAGAGCAGTGCGTGACAGACAGCCCAGAAATCTCAAAGAACTGGAAGACTTTTGTAAGGAAGAATGGGCAAAGATACCTCAAACAAGAATTGAAAGACTCTTGGTTGGCTACAAAAAGCGTTTACAAGCTGTGATACTTGCCAAAGGGGGCAGTACAAGATTTTAACTCTGCAAGGTGCCCAAACTTTTGCAGACGCCATTTTTTTGTTTTCTGTTATTTTGAAATTGTAAATGATGGAAATAAAATCTAACTTTTGTTGACATATTATAAGAATGTCTAATCTGTAATTTGATGCCTTTTGGAGATTTTTCCATGTTTCCTTGGCTTCTTTATGCACATTAATACAAATGTTTAGCTGGGGTGCCCAAACTTTCGATCCCCACTGTATATGTAAAGCGCTGAGTAAATTGACAGGGCTATATAAGTACCTGAAATAAATAAATATAAAGTTCTCTTCTAGAACCCATTTTCAGAGAACAAAAAGCATTAATTGCCAGGAAAGAATGTCAAAGCCCTTGTGCATGACAAAGGAAAGCAGCAAATTTTCCACCGACCAGGTTCTGGAAAGATGAATACGTTGTATCGCCCGGTGGACATTGTCACTCACTCCCCTCAGCTCTGCAGGTACCTAGCTTTTCAACCCTCCTCCTGTACAGCATAGGCCCCCAAACTACAGATGCGCTTTAAACTTGCACTGTCGACTTCCACATAAAACGTTCTAGTCAGTTTTCACTGGACGGACGTTTTTAATATACCAGCAGTGAAGGTGAAACAAAAACTACTAGAAAAAATGTTTTATTTTTGCAGTGGAAAGAAGCTAATTCCCTGGCACTATACTATTATTACAAATCATGCGATTCAAGAGGCTGCAAGTCACACCTCTGTACTCCTTCACTGTGTAGTTTTATTCTCAGCTGTTAATGTGTAGCAGTTTCCTCTAATCGTTTACAACGGTTTCCAGATGAGATCAGCCTGCAGATGTCATTGTGGAGCTAGGCATGCAGTGCTGAAGTTCAGAATGGCTGCTAAACGTGCTCTAAGAGTCTTTGGTGGCAATCGTATAGACGAGGTGCTTTTTCTGCAATAACTTGGAAACTGCACACTGAGTTTGTTTGTCCTTGCTTACATCACTTGTAATTTGTACGACTCGTTTTCATATTGTTTAGGGCCAAGACCGAAGGGTAGTCTTCTGTTTAAAACCTATAAATGGTCCTCAAGTGTATGAAAGTATTCTTCTGTCTAACACCTATAAATGGTCCTCAAGCGTATGAAAGTATTTCAAAGAATGACTGTCTTTGCCTTATTCAGTTAAAGTAGATGTCAACCCTAACTCAACCTTTTGAAGAGCAAGGGAGAGGGCCACTTAAGTGATCTGGTAACTGGTCGCGGGCCACAATGAAATTAAAGGATTCAGAATTTCACATTTTTTATTTTGAACAGCATAGTGAGCATTTACTCCCTGCAGCCGCTAAATGTTCACATCTTTGACAGTTCGCAAGTTGAATGTTCATATGTAGAGGACTTATTGGATAGGTCCTACAAGATTAATCAACTCTTTATGCATGCAACATTTTGTTAAGAAAAGGTTTTAATCCCAGAAATGCTACTGCTGGACCCCGATGGGGCTCAAATGGCTCATATATTACATACGTATGACTTGAAATTTTGGATAACTTATTCAATAAAATGTGCATATTTGTCATATCTATTTTATAATCAGAGGAATACAATCATTTTTACGCAATAGGTAATAGTGGTGATCATCCTGGAAATTTTAGCCTGTGCAAAAAGTAATGAACGTAGTTTAATTTGCCCCCTAAATGGACCGATTGTCCATTACATAACTGGGTCACTTAAGTTACGCAGGATTTGTACGAATTTACTCCTTTGCTCTTCTTGCTGCACATTGATATATTAACAATACCTACAAGTAGGCGTGGCACAGAGATCATGTCTCATATAGGCAGTCCGCATGAGTATTCAATATGTGTCCAGTGTCTAACAGTTGATCACAGCGCTGAAGATTTCACATAACCAGTGCCACACTGGTGATTTACTAAGTTACCGTTTGCATCTTTGCTTCCATACCCATATTAAACATACTCTGGCATTAAACTCAAATGTTTCCACCAAGCAAACATTCTTGTTTCTTGGGAGGACCTCCCTGCTACAGTGATGTCCCCACTCACCCTTCACAAAACTCACCCCAGGGTCTGTTTTGTGAATGGCCTGAAGGAGAAGGGGGCAGATACACAACAGTAGTCCTCCATGAGACCTGCAGTGCTTACAACTGGAGTGGCCAAGAAGTACAGTTCCCACTGTACTTCCTGAAATCAAAGTGATTTGCAAGACATAGAAGTATACTAACATGACAGTGAACACTTCCAGGTAACAAATACATTTGCCTGTAGGAAACCAGTGAGGGTAATTGTGCCCAGAGTTTGGCTTTAAATAAATATTAGGATGGTAGACTGTCGGAGGCAGGGAAAGGAGGAGAAGCCTGTTTTACTAGAGGTTAAATGGAGAGGATCTGTTCTTCTATATGCCGCTCCTCCTGTCCAAGTGTAAACAAAATGTGACAGGAAGGCCTGCACGGGACCTCTTGAGCATGGGGTGGGGTTGCCATTGTGATCCCTGACAGTAATGGTTAGGGGGGAAGGGGAGGGGTAAAAACACATATCAACTATGAGCTTTTACTGCCCCTCAAATGGCAAATGTAATGGAGCCCTTACTGTCCTGATCCCTCTATAAGGCTGTTTTCACACTGATGTGCTGCAGTTTGCCTGCATCGTGGGTGCAGTGCAATGTACCTGCAGCTTTCCTGTGGATTAGCTGCTCTTTGCCATAGACTTCTATTTTATCGTGCAGGTTTGTTGCACTTTCTGAAAGCATACCAAAACTCCTGCATTCAGTTTGAGGTGGAGGGCTACATCCGAGGGCTCCAGGGGCCATAGGTTGCGCACCCCTGCCCTAAATGATTGTCATTTAGTTTGGATTTAGACAAAGTGACTAAGCCCTTAAACTATTGATACAGCCTGTCGGGGAGGGGGGATAATATGTGGTATAGGAAGCAGACTCACCAATTTCATTAAGACCTCAAACACACCAGGAAGGCACAGCGTTCAGCCTCGCTGCCAGCAGCCTGTCTTCTGAGAGTCTGATATCTGCTGTGGCTGTACAGGCTGTATGGTGCATCAAGTGATACTTTTGCTTAGTGCAGTATGCGTCCAGGGGCGAATGTTCAAAACGCAAACTGCTTGCGTTCCAAGCTTTCAGGCCTGCAAGGATCCAAGCGAAGCAGCTGTCAGCCTTTTGTAGAGTTTGATTGGCTGCTGGCGGCAGGACTGGATGGTGCACCTGTGCCTTCTACCGGCACCTAAATGCCAGAACCTAATACTCAGGGGCTAAATATTTCACTTGATACTGTTTAAAAACCTATATTTACACAGCCATATACTTTTACAAAGTTCTGTAATTATTTTGTGATCTCTACTCCAGCCAATAAACCGGAAATGTTGTGCTAGAAACAATGAACTGTGCTAAAGTTCAGATGTCCCTTAATCCTGTGTATTTTACATTATTGCATCTATTGCTGCCATATTCAGCAAGACATTGGGCTTGATTTACTAAAGGCAAGTATACTGTGCACTACAAGTGCAGTTGCTCCAGAGCCTAGTAAATGACGTAAAGCTTCACTTTGCAAAGAATACCCAATCACATGATAGGAAAAAGAAAAAAACTGCATTTTTGCTTGCACATGATTGGATGATAGAAATCAGCAGAGCTTCCCTTCAGATCTAGAGCAAGTCCACTTGCATTGCACAGACTATTTAGTACATTAACCCCATTGTGTTACCTCAAAGTGATACAGTTCTGGGCTGTGCAAGCTTTTCTGATAATTCTCTGAAAGAAACGTTGTGTGTGTGTGTGTGTGGGGGGGGGGGGGTTTGGGGGGGTGTAAAAAGTGGCCTTAGGTTTACACTTTTCTATGAAAAAAATATGGTACTAGTCTTTATGACTGGTAATTGTTGAATTAAACATTCGATCCACTGAGCTATGATCTTTTTAGGCAAAACATATTAATTACACGCCTGTGTACCACTACTGTATGTGCATATGTATGTGACAATATAATGCGAAATTGCCAAGTTGTTCTTTGGATTCAGGCAAGGAGTAAACATACAGCTGTAATCACACATGAGAAACACAGACTCTGAAATGAAATTCCAGGTCCGCTGCAGTAAGCGAACACTTGTGGAAAGTTGGCCGAGCATTCCTTTTGGCAAGTAGCACATAAATAGGAGCCATGCTGTGTAGGATGTCTGCCAGAGCAATATTAGTCAGGAGTTGACTAAACAATGAACTTTAACTAAATAGATATCTAATGAAACAGATGCACACATTCCACCTCAATCTATAGTTCTGCTATACAGACAGTTACCTTGGCTTTTCATCTCTGGATCATGCTCTTTGGTCCTACAGGAGCAACATCTCCTGGCCATTTTGTTATTGAAGGCTTATTTCACCTTTAAAAAAAACAATAGATGCACATGTTTTTGTAGTTAAAAAAAATGCTATTATTATTTTTTTCTCACCTGTGGTCAGTGGGTCACACGGGCAATGTCAGGTTCCTGCACATTCTCCCTCTAGCTTTCTTGCCTGTACCTCTGTAAGGGCTTTCTGTTAGAAAGCAGGAGGGCATGTGAATGAACTTAGAAGACACTCATCAGTGCCCCCACAGTTCATTGAGAACTACAAGCCATCTGCCACGGTGGCAGAAGGGGACTTGTAGTTTCTTCATTTACAGATTCCTGTGAATGAATGATGAGGATATTTTGAAAATGTGACTTTGATAATTCCCCACCTGCTGTCACAGGGGGGGCGCTGCATAGCAACATGTTACCAAAGGTGAACTTATCCTTTAAGAACTGAGTATTGGCAGATGTTCCTTTTACACCTTCTTCAATTATCTATCTTAATATTGTTTTCGTAGATTTGTCTGTGGGCAATGTATAATCTAGTTATCATGTTGACCTAGGTACATCTTAATCATGACCACCTTTTGTACAATTTTCCACTCCTTGCATCACACAACTATGCTAATAAATATCAATGAAAGAATGCTCTAGTGAAGAAAGTATGTTGTCTGCTTTATAGTCACTGCTACTTTCAACTATATGAACCAACAAAGGAAAGAAAGTAGAGATGGCTTTATGTTTCTTGAACTATAGAGAGTTTTCTGACTCCTCTCAATATCCCCGAGATACACTTTCCCCTATAGGCCATCTGTTGAGTTTTATCACTTATGTCCAGGGGTGGCCAGAAGAGGAAAATAAAATAAGAATTCAATGAGCGCATTGATATAAACATTAAGGCTTGAATCTGCTCGCCTTACCCTGCTTTCCTTGATATTGGCCCTCAAGCAGGCCATTATGATAAGTACAGCCTTGTCTGTAGACCTCTGTAGACACACTCTCAAATGCTTCTGAGGTGTTTGTAATGACCTTTTAATAGAAAACTATTTATCAGGGGTTCGCAACTCCTGGGCCACAGACTGGTGTCAGTCCATGGCCTACTGGGAACAGGGCCATGCGTTTGGGGGTTGGCTGCAAGCAAAACAGCACTGCCACCCTCTGACCACCAGAGGGCACACACACCCCTACTCCTAGCACCGCTATTCCCTTCCCCCTCTCCGTGGTAATGAAGAAGGAGAGGGGGAGAGAGGAGACAGGCCAGGGACGGATCTCCAGTTTACTGTCCTTAAGGCTTTAGGGGGGTTGGACTGTGGCCAGCGGGAGTAGAAAATGTCTTGGCATCAGTGATCCATCACTGGTTGTAATGGGAGGAATAGTGCCCCATTTTTGGTATCAATGAGGAGAATAGTGCCCCATTGATGGTGTCAGTAGGGGGAATTGTGCTCCATCATTTGTGTCAGTTGATGGAACAGTGACCCGAGGGCCAGGTAAAGGCAAGGAGAGGGTCACATCCGGCCCCTGGGCTGCAGTTTGGAGACCACTGTCTTAGAGCACTGATGAGACCCAGGCTGCACCCCCCCAATGAGGTGACAGGCTACACCAAGAGATAACAGGCTGCACCCACCACTACTTTCAACCCCCTCATGTGGCCGGATCCTGGTGCCGGGGAGGTTGGGGACCACTGATCTATAGAATTATAGTTTGAAAATTAGTTGAAAATACGTTAAATATTCTTTACATTGCTCTATTGGTAGAGTAGCAGTATAATATAGAGTCTGGTAAACAGGAACAAAAGATTTGCTAGGAAAAACCCTGCTCTAATACTCATGCTAGTAGATGTTATTGCACATCATCCGAATTTCTCATAACATACTTCTTTCTAAATACTAAATCAAATCACCACTAAATTATATACACCACCCAACAGCATTCCTAAGAAAAATGTGTACCTTGCATTCATATACCTATCCATCCCCAGTCCTCGCAGCAAAGCCTGAATGCTTTGAGGAGGTGCCAGGTGTCATATTCATCCAGAGGATAACATCATAAAGTCTGTAGAACTTTTGAATTTTAACTTCATCCCACAGTACTACCCATCATTGGGCCCAGGCTCTGGTCTTTTAAAGTCATCACATGCTTGAAACAGCTGTTGGAACATGTTAACAATTGTGTTAATCTAGGTGTGACAACAGTCACAAAATAATACATTGTCAAAGAGAAAGATACACAGGCAACATGTAACAGATAGATAAATATCTGGTGCTTAGGATGGTGTATCCTGGAAAAGGGAGAACTTGGTGAATGGAGGAGATGATTGATATTGAGCAGGAGTTGATCTTCTTCCCTCTGGATAATACCTTTGAGCGATTTAGCCAACCATGAGAATGGGGATCATGGCCATGTGGTGAGTGCACATCCGAAAGGGGGACACCATATATTTTGTACACGTGGTGATTTTCTTTGGAGAGTTTGAAGACTTATGGGATTAATAAGGACTTTCTTGGACTTTTTTTCACTTTTATTAGTTTTCACCTAGACACTTATGTATATGTAATTTGTGCTACTGAATCACTTTGAGGATTCTTTTTGTTTATATTGATTTATTAGAAGTGGTAGCAATATAATTAATTTTTTATTTTTATTTATTTTGTGTTTTATCATGCGTCTAGCGCAGTTTTTTTTTTTTTTTTGTAAAAGAATGATATTATCTATATAACCAAATTTACAAAATGTTGAATGCATCTCCAGTAAAAATAGGGAAATATTAAGAAATGTGGCCTGTCTTCAATTTTAAGCCTTTGCATAATACATCTAAAATTGAAGTTTTTTTTAGGTTTTACAGTCAAACCATACCCTCAATAAAATGATTTATTAGACATTTTAAGGATACTCAGGGTGGGGTTATGCTATTTTGCTACTATGGTTGAAGTTTAACTAGTAGAAACTGAAAATTGTAATGAAGCAGTACGAAAGCAATTTGGAAATAGAATCTGTTTTTTTTTATGAGAAGGAATGGGGATGTTAGTTAAGGTTAAGACCTCCAAGACAAAAAAAAATCTGTTAAAGTAGACTCAAACTCAGAAAGCAAAGATTTGCTGTTACAGGGAAACACTGTAAATGTTATTTGTGCCTAAGCAGTACACTGGAAAATGTACCTGTCTGGACCTGAAAAAAACCAGTGCACATCCTGGTATGTGAGATGACCACCTCCACACAGAGACACAATGCAGAACAAGGCATGTCTGTAATAGGAAAAGATCAGCTATTTAAAGATGTAAACATATACAGTATTTTCAAGAGACCAAGTCATGCACATGTAACAGTGACAATGTGCTGAAGGTGCCAGTCTGATCGCTGCTACTGCTATCACTTGCCTTTCTTACTGCCTTAGACAAAATGAATGTTAGTGTGGTGGACGCCTGCATTATCTCAGCCATATTTATGTCAAACAATGTTCTCTATTGATGGCATGTTTAGTGGCATCAATCAGTGTTTGAAAGTTAGAATACAGTGTTGCTGGTATAAGCACAAGGCATAGTTTTTTCCCCAAACAGTACTGAGCAGTTTTACCAGACTGCAGTGGAAATGGACTGCCAGTTCTTGTAACCAACAAAGTACTTAAGCAAACAAACCTTTTTTAAAGCACTCATCCTAACTGTAAAAATAGTAATAATCCTAAAAAAATAGTGAGGTGATTAGGCCAAAGCAGGCCTCAATGTTTTCTCAAAATCAGTATGGTTAAAGCAGTATTAAACCCAAAATAAAAAATGTCATATATTACAGTTTTCTTTCTATTAGTTTTTTTTCCTCCGTTTTCCTCTGGTGATCTGGCCAATAACACATCATATTAAAGTGCCTTCACTCTGGATGAAGAAGCACAGGGGCACCTGTCAGCAGTATTGTCAGTCTGGGGGAGGGGAGTATTAAATGTGCTAGCAGATTTAGATACACTAACAAATTGACACACTAAAACTGTAATTACATAAGCAGTTACAGTAATAGTTTTTTTTCTTTTGGAATAAAGGTTTTTACACGAATAAATAAAAGCCAATCATTGTAAGCACCCCTGTCAGTAATAAATGGTTAGACTAATCCCTGTAACTGGTACTTTTGCAGGTTGAATCACCAGGTGAAAATAAAGGAAAGAATGCCTAAAAAAGAAAACCAATGCAGACATCACATCTAAGAATTGGTAAGCTGGAGTGCAATAAATGTTTGCTTTTGGGTTTAATACTGCTTAAAAAATGCACAGACTTCACATTGTATGGTATCCTCTGCAATATATAATAAACTACTTCAATTATTCAAGTATATATTCAAATATGCCCCTTTTTAATCATTGAAACCACTAAGCAACTTATTCACTCCCTTGTTATCTCTCGCCTTGTCTTTTGTAACTCCCTCCTCATTGGCCTACCTATCCTTACCAACTATTCTGTATCTGCCATCCCTCTCTGTCATACCCTCCACAGGCTTCCCATTGCCCAACAAATAAAATTCAAAACATTAACAAGAACATATAAAACCATTTGCAACTCTGTCCCAAATTACATCACCAATCGTGTCTCTAAATATCTTCCAAACCATCTTGTCTCCTTTTATATTGTAAAGCGCTGAGAAAACTGTTGGCACTATGTAAATCCTGTATAATAATAAAACAAATTAGATATTTTACACCAAACTTATCTTTCTCCTACTCAATTATATGCTATACATAGAATTTCAACTTCCAATTGCTTAAGATGGAATCATTTGCAGGCTGATCTACTTGGCCTATTAGATGAAGAATTATGGCCCAGATATACCAGAATATTTTTAGGAGAAACCTTATTTTTAGCTCAAAAACAAATAGCTATCAAATGGATGCATACGTCTCCATCCACTACTGTATATCTCTATGGTTACAATCTGTCAATCAAATCATTCCTCATGAGAAAATTATTTATGAACATAGAGTATGTCCCCACAAATGTCACAAAATTTGGGATAGCATTGTATAATTTTGATTCTACTCTTAACCCAAATAGAAGGTAATGTTTGATATATCCTGTTCTACTAACAAACACATCAATTTGTGCAAAGATTCCTAATCTTGTTTTATGCTGCTTGTTTATATAAATCTCAGGACAGCAGTTTATATATTTTGTTTTTTATTTTATTGTGGTCCTACTTATTATACAGAATATGCTACTTATTTGACACTGTAAGAATGTAACACAAAAACCTTTTTGCATTCATTGTTTGAATGTACAGTAAATTGTAATTCTGTCATTGTATCTAATATGCAATAAAAAGAGTTTTTAAAAAATGCGCAGAGCTAAGGAATAGATTGTTAGCTACTGTAACTGAAACTACTAGATGGTTTGTCAAAATACACCTCTCTTCTTATTGCAGTTTATGGTACTCTGATTGTAGAAGTAGATTGGCAGCCCTTCAAAGAACACAAGCAAGAGGACCTAAAAGAGAATCAAAAATGTTCTTAAAAATTGCAGATTTTGTTGGAATCAGATTGTCAGCTCCTAAAACTAAAACAGCATGTATTGTTTTAAAAAAAATAGGCTTCTGGTTTTCCTAACAGGTTGCAGCCTTGAGTACACAAATTTGGAAATAATTTGTCAGCTCCTAGGTTAGACATGAATGTATTTTGTGGATACACATTTATATTGTTTCTAAATAAGTGCAGTTTTAGTTCACATAGTTTTGGAATAGCTTGGGACTTAAACAGTAAACATTTATTTTTGCCCAAACATTGCAGCTTTGCACCGAGTTTGTAAATGGACTGTCGACTCCTAGGATCTACACAGCCAGGTATTTTTTCAAAAGAAAACTTTTTCTGCAAAAAGTAGTTGTGTGTTTTTTTATTGTAATCTGCTACCTGCCTGCATGTCTGCAACACATTGGCCTCTGCCACC
Organism: Staurois parvus; assembly: GCF_062004578.1. Classification (NCBI taxonomy): domain Eukaryota; kingdom Metazoa; phylum Chordata; class Amphibia; order Anura; family Ranidae; genus Staurois; species Staurois parvus. The sequence continues at coordinate 193,754 of NW_028317919.1, read as the reverse complement.
CTCTTTCTTTGCACATAACACAGACTGTGCTTCTGTAGTGGGGTTGCAATATACAGTCATGGACAAAAATACAGGCACCCCTGCATTTCTGTCAGATAATGCATCACTTCGCCAAGATGTGGCAGATTTGGCTTTTTGTTTCTCCATTTTTGTGTCATAGCAATACAAACAAAAGAAATAAACATGAGAATGCCTAAATATTTGTAATTGCAACAATTTTCTGGGTGAAGTGGTGCATAACCCGCAGAAATGTAGGGATGCCAATATGATGTGTTGCTGGTGCAACCTGAAGTTCTGACACATGAATGTATTGCATGTCAGATGATTAACCACAGGAAATCATGGAAGACAGGGTACCTAACCTGGAGCTGCTGAACCGCCTGTTTAGGACATCCAATTCACAAAACGTCAGCAACAAGGTAAAGGTGAAAAATCTCTTCTTTAATATTTGCAAGGAGTAAAATATTACATAGCACAACAATGGAACATTTTACTCCTTGCAAATAATAAAGAAGAGATTTTTCACCTTCACCTTGATGCCGATGTTTTGTGAATTGGATGTCTATATGAAAGCAGATGGAGACTGTTGGTATTTTAAGGGGTTGGTTTATGTCTTAAGATTGAAAGTGGCCTAATCAGGTGACAGCACCTTCCCTTTGCTGGACATGATATGCCAGGCAAAGTACATGTATGAATATTCACAACCAAAGGGCAGCCAGCAGGTTGGTGCCACTGTGGTGCCACACAACCTGGCCTTGCAAAATCTGGCATGGGGTGAGCCCCCTCTCAGCCTGGCTGTCCCTAAAAAGCTTCCAGGGTCTATGGACCAGTATGGCTCCTGTCCCCTAGGTATGATGATTATATTATCCATTCAATCATGTCCAACTCAGCAATTATATGACCTAGCTCTCTCCATATTTTCTGATATTGTACTTCTTCTTTTAGCTATTTCATGTTCTGACTGGGGTTGGCTTTTATTGTGCCTAACCATTGTGTTCTTTGGTGGCCTGGCTTCCTTTTGCTGCTAACTAGTATTATGTGCTCCACAATTTGCTTTTTTTTGTTATCCTTGCTGTCCATAGAATTAGCAGGAACCGTCTGCAGTACCATAACTAAACCACATCAATTTTTTTCCTGTCTTCTTTTTTCATGATCCAAGTTTTTGAATCTGTTGTAGTTGGCTGCTTCTCCTACTAGTCAATACATGCCTGGTATGACTGGTTTAAAAAAATCTGGAGTTGCATTTACAACTACCTAAAAGAGCAATGTTTTCCTAGCTCTAGTAATGAATCAGATTGGGGTGTTTCTGTTATATTTAAACCAAACAATACATTAGAATAAAAAGCTGTCAATGAGAATCATACTGTTCTTTAACACCATATCCCCAAATAGTGTAATTCAAAGGACTGTTTTTTCCAATGTCTCTTGGAAGTCACATAAAAAGGAAGACAATCTTTCCCCTGAGTGGCACAGGTTGCTATTGGTAATGGCATAGTTTGCTCTGTGTACTGGTCCAGGTTCCTATGGGAAACAGCATGGGTTTGCTGTAGGCAATACTACGGGTTGTTTTGGATAATGGTACAGGTTCCTACTGGTAATGACACTGGTTGCTATGGTTAACCCCACATTTTGGCTACAAGGTGTGCAGAGACAATGCTAATTATCTCAGTATCAATCTACTTTTTATTAGTTGTCCTCACTGAAGACAATATAATAGTAAAGCTGACAGCTATTTATGACTCTCCCGTAACTGAAACAAATTGCTGTAGGTATTTTTAATTTTTTTTTTGCATTTATACATGTTCCCAAGGGCAGTACCCAGCCCCTCTTGTCTCTCAGTCTTGAAAATAGCCAGAACTGATTTTCAAAATTAATTCCAAAGTGATTATTGGGGATCAGATTAAAGTTTGCAAGTTCAATAATTTATAATACGGTCCATGAACATCTTGAAATTTGATTCAATCATCCCTATTGGCAACCTGTTATATAGATTTCAGCACACAATACCTACATCCACACTTTAATTCCATGGAACAAAATCTTTCCTCTTGACTGCTGTAAGACAGGGACAAATAAAGCTGCCACATACAGACAGATACCATTTTGATTACTAGTCTAACCATAGCAGAAAATTGCATTGCCATTACTAGTGATCCAAAAATCCAGAAATATTCATTTCTCACTAGGCTGTAGGAAATGTCTGTATATCAATTCCAGACCGTTTACACCATTCATACCGCAAATATGTGCAAGTGATGTAATTCACATTTTAGGCCAAAACTGATCACATTCATTTAGCATCAAGCCAAGGAATGTTAAAACGACATCAGTGTCTATAGTTTCTATGTGCCATTACATGCTGTATTTAAAAGAAGGCATCACATTGGAGTTCATCTCCTTTACCAGTTAGAGATATATTTATAGTACATTTCTGTCTGTGGTGCTTTTCATTCTGAATATCAATAACAGGATGTGTGTAGACTTTCCCAGGTTTCAGACCACTGTTATGCTGATATGCAGTCCCACGGATGTCCTCTAGGGCAGAAAGGTGATGACAACTTTTCTTGTTCAAACATTTGCTGATATATTTTTTGTTCAAGTTTAAATTTCTGTTTAAATAATAGGTAATACTATTTTGAATAAAGCATAGTACTATTATTTAAAAAAAAAAACATTACATAGTTGGATTAAAGATGTATTTGGTGTGGTAAAAATAAACCTGCACTTTTCCCTGGACTATGGAAGTTGTTCTCAAAAAAGGCAAAAGGACTAGCCACCAGAATCACTATGGTCTCTCTGCAGCTGATCTTAATCTTTTCACTAGGACTGACTTATATTGGCTTGTTCTGCACTGTTTCTGTATGGAGGCAGCCATTTTACTACAGGTAGGGTTTTGTCTCCTCATATCAGAGCCTCCAGCAAGGAGATCAGTGACAGCACAGTAGTGGCATCACCAAATCTTAGCTAGCAGTCAGTTTCATCAAATCTCACAATGCAGATATATGAGGTGTGACAATTTAATTCCCTGATTGCATAGTACTATGGTGGTTAATCACACAGCCATTGGAACATATCCTAACTTGCACTCGCTTAGGTCGCAGGCCAGTTGAATCAGTCTTTACGGAGTAGTAGAAGAAATAGCATGTGTGTGTAGCGCTGCTGGCTGAAAATGAGTGATTAACCACTTCCCACCTGGCCTATAGTCAAATGATGGCCGGGCAAACCTCTCGTCCCTCCGTGAGGGCGTTGCCATGGCAAGATCTGTCACTGGCCCTGTACCTCAGACACAGCCGATGACAGATCTGTGTACCGGCCATGTTGCCCGTACCATGTGACCTGATGTGACCAATCACAGCAGGTCACATGACAATTGTATACAATGGATGGCTTCCTTTCATGCCATCCATTGTTTACAAGTGTGTCTAGCTGTGAATGGTCACAGTGATCACATGCACAGGCATGTCATGTGATTAGCTGTGGCCAATCACAGCTAATCACAACAAAAAAAGCTGAATGAATCAATTTCATTCAGTTAAATGCTTGCTTATAGCAAATAAATTCTTTCAAAAGCAATCAAATTGTGTAAAAAAAAAATATTGATCACTTCCCCAAAGTAGTACAATGTTACTATGGTAACATTCTACTATTTTGGTCATAGAGTAATAGGAAAAAAAAATCTTAAAAAAGAGAAAAAAATGTAATACAAAAATAATAAAAATATTTAAAAAAATTGAAGAAAAAATTATACATTTTTTTTTTCGTACTGTCACCAGTCAGTGTCCCTGATCACTACGAAACCAGTTATATGATGATGCTGTACTGCACTGGTGACAGTATGTAAAAAAAAAATTGTGAAAATATTTTTTTTAATTTCTTCATTTTCCGAAAAATGATGACAAAAAATTATAACTTGAAAAAACTTACCATGCATCTTATGAAATACGTCGGACTGTCTACTTTACAAAAAGGGATCATTTGGGGGATATCTGTATTGTTCTGACATTTTTGGGCCTCAGGAAATTAGATTGGCCATCAGTACTTCAGGATTGATCAATTTTCAGATATATACTATAGTTTGTGAACTCTATAACTTTCCTACAGACTAAATAATAAACACTGATTTGGGTTATTGTCACCAAAGAAATGTAGCAGAATACATCTTGACCTAAATTTATGAAGAACAATTATTTATTTGCAAACTTTTATAACAGAAACAAGTAAATGTGGGTTTTTTTTTCAAAATTTTCAGCCTTTTTTTGTTAAATTAGCAAAAAATAAAAACCCCAGCGATGATTAAATACCACCAAATGAGAGCTCTAGTTGTGTGAACAAAATGATAAACTTTTAAACTTGCTTGACCGTGAAATTGTCATTCAAAGTGTGAGAGCACTGAATCCTGGAAATTGGCCTTGGCAGGAAGGGGGTAAAAAGTTCCTGGTATTAAAGTGATTAACATAAAATTTTGCATGGAAATTGGCAGACGTGCGAGTGAAACCTTAGCTCTGTTACAACAGACTTATGGTGAACATTGCATGAAGAAATCAATTGTTTTTGATTTTGAATGACATAGGTGGTTTAAGGAGGGGCAGTAAGATGTCCACCATGATGCAAGAACATGTCAACCAACATTGTTACTTGGAAATTCAGAAAAGGTTATTATGGACCTGAACTCTGGCCTGACAAGTGGATTCTCCACCCCAACAATGATCCTGCACATGATGTGTTAAGTGTTCACAAGTTCCTGGCCCAGAAATCCATTTTGAAAGTTAACGTACCATCTTATTCCCCTGACTTAGCAACCTACAACTTTTGGCTGTTTTTTTAATTAAAACATGCCTTAAAGGGACACAGATTTGGTGACATTACAAACATCCAGTGCACCACAACAAAGATACTGCGTTCAGAAAATGAATTCCAGGAATGTTTCCGGCAGTGGTACAGTCATCTAGAATAGTGTGTTGCTTTACAAGGGGACTACTTTTATGGTGAAAACTGCTGCTAGCGTATAGGTAAGGACATTTTTTTTTTTACAGTCAATTTCAGCAATTAAATTATCATACCTTATACACCTATGAGTAGAAACAGCAATGCCTAGACACCCTCATATACCAAGAAGTGGGAATGCCGAAACCAAAAAGTACAATTCCAGGGTACTTTCTTAGTCACAAATTACGTTTCTGCGTGTTCCCTATAGCATAGCAAGTTCTCACTTTGTGAGTCCAGGTCCACCTTAACCACCTGAGAACCGGATTGTTTCTCCCCTTTCCAGTCTTGACCATTTTTCAGTTTTCAGCACTGTCACACTGTCATACAACACTGTACCTATATGAATTTTACAGAATGTTATATCATTTTTTGAGAAAGAGCTTTCTTTTGGCTTTATTTGATCACCACCCCTGTCCTTTTTTATTTTTTGCTATATAAACAAAAAGAGACTGAAAATTCTTTTATAAATCTTTCTTCATAAATTTGGACCAAAATTATGCTGCTACACTTCATTGATTAAAAATAACCCAAATCAGTGTATATTATTTAGTCTGTGTGAAAGTTATAAAGTCTACAAACCATGGGATATATATACCATGTTTCCCCCGAAAATAAGACACTGTCTTATATTTTATTTTTGGCACAAAAAAACACACTAGGTCTTATTTTTGGGGTAGGTCTTATTTTTCAAATGTCCAGGTGTGGACAGGGGGTGCAGAGGTGAGCTGCAGACAGTTGTGGATGAGGGTTACTATGGAGAGGGCCGGTTGATGACAGTTGTGAGCTGCAGTCAGGTGTTGCAGGGGTGACTTGACAGATGAGTTTCAGACAGGGTGCAGATATACAGGGTGAAGGGGTGAGTTGCAGACGGGGAATGCAGAGGTGAGCTGTGGCCATGGGGTGCAGAGCTGAGCTGTGGCCAGGGGGTGCAGAGCTGAGCTGTGGCTGGGGGGTGCAAAGGTGGGTTGCAACTCAGCTCACCTCTGCACCCCCCCACTCGCAGCTCACCTATGCACTCTGTCTGCAACTCACCTGACTCAATTTACCTCTGCAACACCTGACTGCAGCTCACCTTTGCACATCCACACCCCCTCCACTGCCCTCATATGGTTAGCTAGCTTTGCAAAACACAGCTGTCAGCAGCCGGCCCCTCTCTATAGTAACTCCCGTTTCGGGTCCTATCTTCCCACACAATGCACCAAGCACACTTACTCACCGCTCCTCCTCTTCCTCACTGGCCGGTGATCTCCCCTGGGGCATCTGCTTCCATGCATTAGGCTGCAGAAGGAGATGCCCAACTCCTAAACACACTGCATACTGCACCCACAAATATCTGTTCCTTCCCTGTCCCACAGTGCGTACAGAGGTAGGGAGGTTCTGTGGGAGCGGATGGTGCTGTCACTTCAGCCGCGCTTCTGTGTTTATAAGAGACAGTAGATATGGGTGTGCGCAGGGCCAGTGCTGGAGGTGGCGGAATGGCGTTCCGGCTGAAAAAAATCCCTGATCACAACTAGGTCTTATTTTCGGGGTAGGTCTTATACTTTTGCAATTCCCAAAATTAGCACTAGGTCTTATTTTCGGGGTAGGTCTTATTTTAGGGGAAACAGGGTATATATACTGTCCTCATGTCTCGAATGCCTGTCTCGTTTCTTGAGGCCCTAAATTGCCAGGACAGTACAAATGCCCCCCAAATTACCTCTTTTTGGAAAGTAGATGGCTCAAGATATGTAGTAAGAGGCATGGTGAGTTTTTTGAAGTTGTAATTTTTTTGTCACTGTTTTGGAAAATGAAAAACATATTATATTTTGTCATCATTTTAACAAGATATTTCTAACACACAGCATAGGTATACTTATAATTACAACTCAAAACACATTCTGCAACTCCTCCTGGGTATGGGAATACCACATTTGTGAAATCTAAGGAGATCCTTTCAAGGAGCATAAATGATGTGTCTAATTTTATGACTACCTATCGTATTTCTTGATTCCCTGAAGTGCCAGGACAGGAGAAACACGCACAAAATGCCTACATTTTGGAAAGGAAATACACCAAGGTGTTTTGAAAATGTAATTTTTGGAGGGAAAATACAGGGAAAAAAATTAAAAAGTATATTTTTTACACAAAATTGTCAATTGACAAGATATTTCTAACACACAACATAGGCAAGCTTACAATTACACCCCAAACCACATTCTGCTACTACTGATATGTATGGCAAAACCATATGTGTGAGACTTTTTCACAGCTTAGCCACATAGAGGGGCCCAACATCCAAGAAGCACCTTCAGGCATTCTAGTGGCATAAAGCTCACATCTAATTTCCTGACTACCTATCACATTTTTAAAGGCTTTGAGCACCAGCACAATGTAAACACTCACAAAATTAGCACATTTTGGAAGGCAAACACCCCAAGGTATTTTTTAAGAGCTATGGTAAATCTTGTGAAGACTTCATTTTTTGCTACAAGGTTTTGGAAAATGTTGAATGAAAATGAAAATGTATTATTTTACATAACGTTGTCAAACAGTAAGATATTTCTCAAACACAGCACAGGCATATGTAGAATTACACCCCAAAACATATTCTGCTACTCCTAACAAGTATGATGATATCACATTTGAGACTTTTTCACAGCCTAACCACATAGAGAGGCTGAGAATTCAAGGAGCATGTTCAAGCTTTCTAGGGACACAAATTACACACCTATTTTCCTGACTACCTTTCACATTTTTTGGAGGCCCTGGAGTGCTAGGACAGTGGATACATCCACAAAATGACCACATTTTGGAGAGTAAACTCCCCAAATATTTTTTTAAATAATTTTTATTTTTTTTATTATAATTTTTCTGTTTTCTTAAGATTTTTTTTCATATTGCACTATGACCAAAGTAGTATAATGTTACCATAGTAACACTGTATTGCTTTGGGGCAGTGATCAGTATTTTTTTTTTTTACACAATTTGCCTAATGCAAAGAATTACTTTGCTATAAGCAAGCATTTACCTGAATGAAATTGATTCATGCAGGGTTTTTTTTTGTGCTTAGCTGTGCTTAGCTGTGATTTGGCCATGGCTAATCACATGACACAGTTGGGCTGTGATTGGCCCAGCTTGTGCATGTGATCGCTGTGACCATTCACAGATAGACACACTAGTATACAATGGATGGCATGAAAGGAAGCCATCCATTGTATACAACTGTCATGTAATTGGTCACAGCAGGTCACATGGTACTGGCAATGGGGCCGGTACATAGATCTGTCATCGACCATGTCCAAGGTACACGGCCAGTGACAGATCTTGCTACAGCGTGGCCCTGCAGGCATGTGCAATGCGTGTTCCAGATAGGACACCATATGGCATCCACCCGGAGGGACGAGCTGTTGTAGCCAGATGGCAGCCGGGCGGCAACTGGTTAAACTACAGGGGAGGGACAGTTTGAGTACTTCTACACCCCCTGGGACAAAGAAGGAAGAGGGTGGTCAGGTGCGATACCCAACTAGTTCTCACTGGACTACTTCGCTGTAGATCCTGGAATCCCTTGCCCACGGGCACCCTCATGACAGATGGGTGGATGAGGAGAGTTTTATCTGGAGTCTGAGGAGGTTCACCAAAGGGGACTCAGTGCTCCTTACTAAGACTGTTGCTGATTTTTGTTCACTTTTTGCTAAGAAGTTGTCCTCTGAAGTTGTGCAGTTCCTTGGGCATCCCATATACCCCTAGATCCCATCCAAGTTGTTAACCACTAATAAAAACAACAAAAACAAGCTCAAGGACTGTTTTACTGACTTGATGAAAATGTTGGAAAATGCATGTTGCCTGGCTGTGCAGAGCTAAGGGGGGACCCAAAAATATAGATTTGATTATGAAGTCTACCTAAATCTGAATATAATTGGCTTATATAGGAATCAGAAATCTCTTACTTCTGCCTTTTAAGAGGTCATTTGTTTACATCTTATCATGGGTTACACTATATACCCATCTATAAATTTGGATCACCTGATCAATCAATGGGAACAAATTTCTAACTTCTTTTTCTGGGTGACTATACAATTTGCTGCATGTTGCCTTAAAAGCAGTGTGGCAATTTAGATTCTTTGCAAAACATTATGCCCTAGCATACTTTAAGAACAAAATGTCTTGTTTTCTCCTAGAAAAGCTCCCATGGGACAGAAATCCGGAAATGTGGAACTCACTATGAAAGAACAATAAACTACATATAATGCATGGTACAATAGTTCAAAGTTACAGTCCTGCTACTTATATGGAACCCAACTCCTGTGAAAACAGTTTGCTAATTTTAAAGGTCAGTTTCTTGCTCTTTTGATAATATTGGTAGTTCTATGTTCTAATGTTTAAAGGTGATTTGAGTCTCTGGTGTGATCAGCTCTAAAAGAAAAACACTCTCTTGTATAAATAAAAAAAAAGAAGAAAGAAATTAGATTAAACACATATAATTGCTACACAGATGATTTTGTAAATTTAAAGGGGAATATCACCTAAAATGTGAAGTTCTGCTCATTATCTCCCCCTCCCCCACCTCTCTCAGTTTTTTTCTCTTCTGGAAGCAGGTGCCAATTTCCGCAGGTACCGACTCCCACTTCCGCACTGCTTGCCTAGGAAGCAGAGCAAATGTTCAGGACACCCTTGCCCCTTACTCCCATCCTCCTGGGGCACGACATATGTCTCAGAGGACTGCTGGACCACTCAGAAAGTGCAGCACGTCTTGCACATGTGCAGTTAGGAGCTGGATGTGAAGCCACAGCCAGCTTCCCACATCCAAGATGGCGACGCCAGGGGCCCTGGGCTGGTAAGTGTCTTTTTTATTAAAACTCAGCAGCTACAGTATTTACAGCTGTTGATTTTTATTTTTCTTCCCAAAATTAGTGCAGCTCCACTTTAAAGTGGAATGAATGAAAAGAATTCCCTTATTTTCCTGTTTTAATAACAAAAGAGAAGTTTCCTTAATTTTTTAGTCCCCAGAACAATGGACGCCAGGAAAAATAAAGGTGGTTAATATTCCCAGTGGGAACACAGACAGCAATAAACACCTGACAGGGGTTCTAACCCCCTCACTAATTCATCCAAAACACAGAAAAGCAGCATATAATGCTCATGCAGCTGCTGTTACAACCTCATGACCTCTTTCTGTCCCTGCTCAACAGTCTGATCCCTGAAGCTTGGCTTCACAGCACAGCAGTAAGGTCTCATTCACACTTGCGGATGTGGGGTGTGAAAGTCCTGTGACTGAACTGTGTTTTGGAACACCGCATCAACTTCTACCACTGCTCCAGGTAAGCTGGCAATTACCATCCACTTTCCAAATACAGGAGGGGTGCTAGCCCAGCACCCTGCTGTACATTTGGATGACAAAAAAAGCGCAGCAAGTGTGAAACGTGGGCTCACAAAGCACATACAAGCCTGCAGGTCATAGTCAATCTCTCCTCTATTTGGGAGCGGGCTTAACTCCCCTGGCTTCAGCACCCAATGAGCTCCCTCTTTGCTCCTCTCCCTGCTCTATGTAATTGGCAGATAAATATTCTGCCAGGAGGTTTAAAGGCCTGGCACTACACATGTGACCATAGCAATGAAGCTTTATAAAATCCTTTCTAAATACTTCATTGACTAGCACTATTTTTTGCAGCAAAAGTTTTTAAATAAAATATATCTAAATCTGAAACTTGTGTTTTTGTTTTTGCATGAAATAGTGAATTGTTAGAAATTTTATCAGGTTTTTATTGTTAAATAACAAAAAGAAAGTGAGCGCTCTCAAATAAAGCAGCTAAAACACTGAAGGTAACCAGATAAAACCTTCAAATAATAGAACAAATACAAAGGTGTAACGCTAAAATAATCAAAATAATAAAATGTCCATATATATATATAAAGGGCCAGTATGCAAAAATAGTAAGTGACTGATATAATTTGTTCTGGGTGTGCAAAAGCTGTGGATTCTTCAATCAGTGCTCCAAATAACATATGGAAGAATTACGCACTCACCAGATGCGTACAGTAAATACGCATTAGATATCACTGCGGAGGTCTCTATGATCCAGCCTCCTTAGTATCCAGAGAGGGGAGTCCCTTATCCAGGCTTCTACAACCCGTCCAACCCTTCAAGGGATCTCTGGCCAGCTGGACCATACCCCCATCTGTGAGCTCCTGAAAAGCACCACCTTACTCAGAAGGAGGACAGCCCAGGATTAAGACCCCATCCAACATCTAGGCGAGACCTCCGCAGTGATATCTAATGCGTATTTACTTTACGCATCTGGTGAGTGCATAATTCTTCCATACGTTATTTGGAGCACTGATTGAAGAATCCACAGCTTTTGCACACCCAGATTTTAACAGATTATATCAGTCACTTACTATTTTTGCATACTGGCACTTTATATATATATATATATATGGACATTTTATTATTTTGATTATTTTAGCGCTACATCTTTGTATTTGTTCTAGGTTTTTATTGTTGCTTCATGAGGAACATTTAGGATGGCCTTTGATGGTTTTAAATTTGTCCGGCTCAGCAGGGATCTGCTGCCTGGTCAAAAAAAAAATATCCATCTATGGCTAGCATTGCTGTCTTTATTCATCCTCATGACCACTGGCACAAGGACAAACATTTTTCTCACTTTTTTCCAGGACAGAATGTGAACCTTAAAGAATTGAGCTCTGTCATTTCAAAGCCATTGTTTCTAATTTTTAGGGACTCTTTAATGACTGGCATAGTACCACTGGATTGGCGTAAGGCCAATGTGGTGCCTATATTTAAAAAGTGGTCAAAATCTTTACCAAGTAATTACAGACCTGTTAGTTTTACTTCTATAGTTGGGAAGATATTGTAGAGTTTAATAAAAGACCACATAGATGAGTTCTTGCTGGAAAAATATATTTTAAGCAACAGACAGCATGGGTTCATGAAAGACAGAAGTTGTCAAACAAATCTGATTTCTTTTTTGGGTGAACAAAACCTTGGACAGGGGGGTGGCTGTGGATATGGTATACATGGATTTTTCAAAAGCATTTGACACAGTTCCCCACATACAGCTAATGTGTAAGGTGAAGTCTACAGGCTTGGAAAAATCTGTATGTAAATGGATAGAAAACTGGGTAAAAGATCATATACAGAGAGTAGTGGTTAATGACTCATACTCTGAATGGTCTAGGGTTGTTAGTGGTGTACCCCAAGGGTCAGTGTTGGGCCCCTTACTTTTTAACATATTCATAAACAATATAGGGTCTGGGATTAAAAATACCATTTCAGTCTTTGCAGAAGTCACCAAGCTGTGCAGTGGAATAACGTCCTTACAGAATGTCTCCAACTTACAAGCCGACCTCAATGCACTGTTTAATTGGGCAACTATGTGGCTAATGAGGATAAATGTAAGTTTCTGCACTTGGGGGGTAAGAATATGCATGCATCATACAAACTAGGGGGTGTACAACTGGGGGAATCAATGGTGGAGAAGGATCTGGGAGTTCTGGTAGATCACAGAATGGCATGCAATGCCAAGCTGCCTTTTCTAAAGTGAGCAAAATCCTCTTGTATTAAAAGAGGTATAGACTCCAGAGAGAGATATAATTTTACCCCTGTACAAATCATTAGTAAGACCTCATCTGGAATATGCAGTTCAATTTTGGGCACCATTTCACAAAAATAACATTGGGGACCTGGAGAAAGTACAGAGAAGGGCAACCAAACTGATAAGAGGCATGGAGGAGCTCAGCTATGAGGAAAGATTAGAGGAACTGAATTTATTCTCTCTTGAGGAGATTAAGGGGATATTATCAACATCAGTGGTTCGTATTGTGAACTCAGTGTAGAGTTATTCACCCTGAGGTCATCACAGAGGACAAGGGGGCACTCTTTATGTCTGGAGGAAAATAAATTTGATCTCCAAATACGGAAAGTTTCTTCACAGTAAGAGCTGTGAGAATGTGGAATAGACTCCCTCAAGAGTTTGTTCTGGACAGCTCAGTGGATTGCTTTGAAAAAGGCCTGGATTCTTTTTTAGATACACAGAATATAACTGGATACTAACATTTATAGGTAACGTTGATCCAGGGAATATCCAATTGCCTCTCGAGGGATCAGGAAGGAATTTTTTTCCCTGCAGGAGCAAATTGGATCATGCTTTGCTGGGTTTTTTGCCTTCCTCAGGATCAACTGTGGGTGTAGGATTATAACTTTTTTTTTTATGGCTGAACTGGATAGACTTTTGTCTTTTTTCAGCCAGACTAACTAAGTAACCGATCAACTTCTGTACAACCTCCCTGTGGGATTTTCCCCTCTATAGCCTGAAACATTGGTCAGTGTATTCTGATGACTGGGAATCTCAGTGGGAAGGATTACTCCATCTACATCAAGCATATGTATGACAGAATTGAGTCAGTTTATTTTTTTCATTCAGCCCACTGGTTAAACAAAAAAAAAACTGACCCATCTATGAGCTTCCTTACAGTCTGAACCAAACAGGAACCCATGGCATGCACATATTTGGATCTTTTGCAAGGTTGTAACATGGTTTGTAGTTAAACGCCCTTTACTCTGAGCTGCTCAGAAATTAGCAAAAAGCAGACATTCATTTATTAAAAATAAAACATAAGATATAAAGGCGTGGGGAAAATAAAAAAAGGGAAACTCCAGCCACAATATTTTGTTTTAATGTTTCACAAAGTGGAGAGGTGTTACAACCTTTGCTAGGCTTATATTGATTTCAGTGGTCTTGTTGAAGGCATTGCTCCTCATACCCTGCTCTGGCGGTCACTCTCTCCGTAATAGGAATTCAAATATGAAAAAAAAATTCTATGCAGTGCAATACAAAAGATTTGATTTAATGAAGGCCCATGTGGAAACTCATACTTCTCTTCCCTTCACTTTTCTGCTGCTCTGTTCACAAATCATGATTTAGAGCTTACACAGGGTTAATGACTCTCTCCATGTGACAGTACTGGGTTCCTGATCAACCAATTGCCAAGCTACAGAGCTGTCATGTGGGAAGAAAAAAGATAAGTCATATGTTCTCCTATACTGGGAACTCCTGTCACAGAAGCTAAATGAAATTGTGGGGGGGGGGGGGGGTGAATGCAAGCTACTGCAGAAGCAGATGTTAAAAAAAAGTTTGCTTTGCTCTGCATAGGCCAAGCACATGATCACATTGAGAAAACAAAACTGAAGCAAAGGAACTATGCAGCATGAACTGAGAAATGACAACTGGACTGTGAATGTCTTCTAGGGGCAAATAAATATTTTCATGAAAGGGTTCCTAGGTGCTACAGCATACATTGCGCAGACTCTCCCGTGTCTACACCAACATTCTTTCTGTTGGACAGGAGAGCATTTCCCTCTTTGTCACCTTAGAATTCAAAACCACACTGATAAATTCCACAAACACTTCCTAGCAACGTCCAACAATAACCTGCAGTTTTTTTGCACATATTTCTCTGCTACCTGCTCTCTCTCAGTGGTGTGCAATGAACTAGTCAGACACAAGAGATGACTGCTCTATGGTTTCTTTTATTCCAGGCTTATGATGAATGCAAGTTTGTAGAATGACTTATGACATTCCAGCCATTAGATTATTTCCAATTTAAGTTGGGAATGACCTGGTGAATAGAATATACAATCTCTTGCATATTTGTGGCAGACTGGGATGCTGGCACTGAGACAAGCTAGAGGTCAGGACAATGTGCACTTTGTTACTGTTTCAGCCTCAGACTATCTTATAATGTGACAGCCATTGTCTCCAGCAGGGTTTGACTCATGCCTCCTGCAGCGTTGCACAATGCCCTTACATGATGTCCTGTGGCTGGAAAGTTGTTACATAGATACAAACAACATTTCAAATACAGCATGCATATTCTGCATATTGTAATAGCAGCTAATATTTTGCTGTATTTACTGGATTTATGATTCATTTTGCAAACCATTCTTTGGCAGGCCTGGACTTGGAACTAGACCAGGGGTGGGCAAACTTTTTGACTTGAGGGCCGCAATGGGTTCATATATTGGACCCGGGGGCCGGACCAAGAGTAGATGAATGATGTGTATGTGTCATCCATAGTAAGTATAGTAATATTCCCCCATAGTAAGCATAGTAATTAATCCCCCATATAGTAATTCATCCCCCATAGTAATTCATCCCCCATATAGTAATTCATCCCCCATATAGTAATTCATCCCCCATAGTAATTCATCCCCCATAGTAATTCATCCCCCATATAGTAATTCATCCCCCATAGTAATTCATCCCCCATATAGTAATTCATCCCCCATAGTAATTCATCCCCCATAGTAATTCATCCCCCCTATAGTAATTCATCCCCCATAGTAATTCATCCCCCATATAGTAATTCATCCCCCATAGTAATTCATCCCCCATATAGTAATTCATCCCCCATAGTAATTCATCCCCCATATAGTAATTCATCCCCCATAGTAATTCATCCCCCATATAGTACTTCATCCCCCATAGTAATTCATCCCCCATAGTAATTCATCCCCCATATAGTAATTCATCCCCCATAGTAATTCATCCCCCATATAGTAATTCATCCCCCCTATAGTAATTCATTCCCCATATTAATTCATCCCCCATATTAAGTCCCCAAGTCCCCCCTGTGTCAATTCACTTACCTTTGCTCCGCGCGTTCCTCTCGCCGTGTTCCCGCGCCGTTCCGGTGTAGCATGAAAATCTGTCTCCTATGAGGATCTGTCCCCCTCGACGTATCTGCACATGTGCCAGTTTCAGGCATTAGCAGCCGATCGGCGATCTCCGGCACATGCGCAGATACGTCGAGGGGGACAGATCCTCATAGGAGACAGATTTTCATGCTACACCGGTCTTCAGGGCGGACTGTGAGAGGAGCCTAGCGGGAGCCTAGCTCCGCGGGCCGGATTAAAAGGTCCGCCGGGCCGTAGTTTGCCTATTGCTGAACTAGACGGTCCTAGCATTTGCTAAAAGTGATATACACTATATTGCCAAAAGTATTGGGACACCCCTCCAAATCAATGAATTTGGGTGTTCCAATCAACTCCATGGCCAGAGGTGTATACAATCAAGCACCTAGGCATGCAGACTGCTTCTACAAACATTTGTGAAAGAATGGGTCGCTCTCGGGAGCTCAGTGAATTCAAGTGTGGTACCGGGATAGGTTGCCACCTATGCAATAAATCATGCTGAAGCGCACAGTGTGCAGAAGTTGCCAACTGTCTGCAGAGTCAATAGCTAAAGACCCTCAAACTTCGTGTGGCCTTCAGATTAGCACAACAACAGTGTGTAGAGAGCTTCATGGAAGCCAAGCAGCTGCATCCAAGCCTTTCATCACCAAGTGCAATGCAAAGCGTTGGATGCAGTGGTGTAAAGCATGCTGCCACTGGACTCCAGAGCAGTGGAGACGTGTTCTCTGGAGTGACCGATCACGCTTCCTTGTCTGGCAATCTGATGGACGTGTCTGGGTTTGGCAGTTGCCAGGAGAATGGAACTTGCCGGACTGCATTGTGCCAAGTGTAAAGTTTAGTGTGTGTGTGCACGGGGGGGGGGGGTGGATTATGAGGTAGGGTTATTTTTCAGGGGTCGGGCTTGGCCCCTTACTTCCAGTGAAGGGAACTCTTAAGCTCTTAAGGCTTCATCATGCCAAGATAGTTTGGACAATTGCATGCTTCCAAATTGTGGGAACAGTTTGGGGATGGCCCCTTACTGTTCCAACATGACTACGCACCAGTGCACAAGGCAAGGTCCATAAAGACATGAACGAGAGAGTTTGGGTTGGAGGAACTTGACTGGCCTGCACAGAGTCCTGACCTCAACCCGATAGAACACCTTTGGGATGAATTAGAGCAGAGACTGTGAGCCAGGCTTTCTCGCCCGACCTCACAAATGCGCTTCTGGAAGAATGGTCAAATATTCCTATAAACACACTCCTAAACCTTGTGGACAGCCTTCCCAGAAGAATTGAAGCTGTTATAGCTGCAGAGGGTGGGCCAACTCAATATTGAACCCCACGGACTATGACTGGGATGCCATTAAAGTTCATGTGAGTGTAAAGGCAGGTGCCCCAGTACTTTTGGCAATATAGTGTATTTTTCTGTGAGTATTTGTAATCTGATGTTAGTCCATGCAGGCTGCGTAGCCTGAATTAAAGCAGTGCAAATACTTAATACATTACCAACAATTTATTCAGCATAACACATAGATGCCAAATGGGTACTCACAGAAGTGAAGGATAAAATTGCATAAATATCACAAGGTGCTGCAGCGTAGGGAATTGCGTACAACCATACACCTTGCTGGACTGGCGAGCTGATGCATTTCGGAGGCGTACCTTCTTCTTCAGAGGTTATGCTATCCTTAGCGTAAGCTCTGAGGAAGGAGGTACACCTCTGAAACGCATCAGCTTGCCAGTCCATCAAGGTGTATGGCTGTACGTGATTCCCTACGCTACAGCACCTTGTGATTTTGCCATCTGAGGAAGGCTGCATCAACTACACATTGCCAGCAGAGTTTATGGTCCAACATACATCGTACATTACACATCATTTGTGGTCCTCCTAATATTCAGTGGATCTGTGAGTACTGATAGTGATTGAGTTTTCCTTGAACTAAAGTGGTAGTAAACACCATATGGACACTTGTCCCTACAGGTATGCTTATAATAAAGCTTACCTGTAGGTACCAGAACTATCTCCGTAGCATGCATCGCTTAGAAGATATTCACTGTTTTTTCAGCTGGTGATGTAATTAGCACATGTGCTCTGAAGGAACAACATACTCATACCATCCCTTCAGAGCTCTATGTATGGCTGTGACTCCTGTGGGCATGCACAGGAGTGACATCATTGCGGCTCTGCCATTCAAAGGGCCAGAGCCCATGAACGCAGAAGTAAGACCTGGTGAAGATGGAAGCCCTGTCAGCAGTGACAACCTCCACTGCAGGGCTTTGTTCTAAGGTACTTTCATAATATGCTTGTATACAATGCATACTAACACATTATATTACCTTTTTCCAAAGTTTACCACCATTTTAACAGTAATACAATAAAACTAGTTACTTAGCTTCCATTGTGATTTGCCTTTCATGAAAGTAACGGCAGATAAAACACATAGCAACTCTGTATTCATTAAAGAAGTAACACTGAGCTAGAAATCCCAAGTCTGGTCCCATTCTAACCCGTAGCTGGGTTGTGCAATAAAAGTACATCTTTATGTCAGCTTAGGCTAGCTGTAGTTCAACCCAGGCTGAAGCCCAAGTTGTCAGGGTTTCTATAAGGGAGCTACATCACTAGTCACCATCCCATCACCATTCTTTTAGACCTAGGCTTTGTGTGTACCCCTACCCTCCTGCCAGCCATTAGGCAGACACAAACCAGCCAGATTAGTGCACTAAAGAAAATAACTCTATACTGAATCTAGCCAGTAATGTCTGCATCAGTTCCTGATTAAAAACAGGAATAAGTTGGGACACTCTGCAACACAGCCCAACCAGTGTTTCTTCATTTAACAGAACCCAAATCCTACAGCTGTCTTTTACCGGCTCTAAGACCAAGAACTTAGCGATCTTCACTGGGCAGAGGGCGGTAACCATCAGTAACCAGCACTCTGTTCTGCCCCTACAGCGCTCATTAGATTGCTGGACTATGAAGGGGGCAGCAGTAACTGACTGAGGCTCTCAGCTTCACACTGGGAGGCTGAGCCAGCTGCTGGTCAGGCATCTGGCCAGATCCCAACACTAATGTCGGGATGCATCCAGAGACTGGGCCAGCTCTGTCATGTTAACCAGCAGGGTTTAGCCCACTGTCGGCTACATCTGGGTCACAGGAGTGCAGGAATAAGTGCAGTGCTGTGAGAGAGAAGAGAAATATGACCAAAAACCTTTGCGCATACTTCTCTTTTACATTTTCTTGAAGTTCAGTTTTAATATAGCATGTGTTGAATGGTTGATTGAATAAGATACTGAAGCTCGCCACACAACCAACAAACCAACCAATATATTGTATGTAGCTAACTACAGCTAGAAAGAAAGAAAGAAAGAAAGAAAGAAAGAAAGAGAGAAAGAAAGAAAGAGAGAAAGAAATAAAGAGAGAAAGAAAGAGAGAAAGAGAGAGAGAGAGAAAGAAAGAGAGAAAGAGAGAGAAAGAAAGAAAGAAAGAAAAAGATGTATTTAACTTTAAAACACTGAAGCTTGCTGCACAATCAACATTGCAAGGTTTTGTTTTTTTTGTAGCTTGAGAATTGGAACACGTGGGAGAAAAAAATCTGCCCTTCATGTTAGAGCACTGCAGAAAACATTATTACAAACCACAAGTTCAGTATATGTTGATGACAAAAAAATAAATGCCTATTGCTTTTTAGGAAGAACTTTCTACAGCATTCCTTGGTTTACAAACGCCTCGGTTAACGTAATTTTCAGTTTACGAATGAAAATCCATTGAAAATAATGCCTTGGTTTATGAATTTTTTTGCAATACGAACGGATTAATTGGTTTTCAAAGCATTTAGGATTTTTTTTTAAATCATGTCCCTGTACAGTACTATGCCTTTAAAGTGCACTTTATAAAGAGTTTTGAACAGATAAGACTTTATTTTACTTTTTTCTGACCTTCGGAACAGATTAATTGGTTTTCAATGCACGTAAAAATTAATTTTTAATCATCTCCCTGTACAGTATTTATGCCTTTAAAGTGCACTTTATAAAGAGTTTTGAACAGAAAATACTTTTTTTTACTTTTTTCTGACCTCCGGAACGAATTAATTGGTTTTCAATGCATTCCTTTGGGAAACTGCGTTTCGGTTTACGAATTTTTCTCAACATACGAAAAGTCCCACAGAACAAATTCAATTTGTAAACCGAGGTACGTCTGTATTATAATTTTTAAGTAAAGTTGGGGAACCAGACTATTTTTTTTACATTTTTGACTCCCGTTTGATGCTAACTAGGATGTTGTTATAGAGATTTTACCTCACTTGTTCCATTGACAATATTTTATTAGAGAAG
Source organism: Staurois parvus (assembly GCF_062004578.1). NCBI lineage: Eukaryota > Metazoa > Chordata > Amphibia > Anura > Ranidae > Staurois > Staurois parvus. The sequence continues at coordinate 173,765 of NW_028317919.1, read as the reverse complement.
TGAGAGGAAATCTGCAAAATAGACATAGACAGCAACAAATAGCTCACAGGAGTTCTGGCCTTCCCCTACTTTAAATAAAAATTATAATACAAAGTTCTTCCTAAAAATCAATCAGGGGCATTTAGAGGCAAGAAAAGAAAAGTCAAGCGCCTGTAATATGGCTGGTTTTTAGTTGCAGTGTGCATGAACCTTAACCCTTTCCTTGTAACTTTCATTTCTAAACTCTAAACCCCAGTCTGTAAAAAACAATAACAATTCCCCTCCCATATGCCTTTTAAACTAAGGCGTCTGCTTATAAAAAAATTCACTGTGTGAATGTCTCAATCTTTCGCAGAGCCGGTATGAATAATCACCATAATTTGTGTACTTGCTATGATTGTCAGCTCCATCTAGTGGTCATAATGCAATATTTTCCTGAAATCAATCAAAATCAGGACCTTAATCAGGAAAATACATTATGGACACTAGATGGAGCTAATGATCATAGGAAATAAACATATTACACACAGTAGTTATTCGTAAAGGCTGTGCATATACTTAACGTAATTTTCGGTTTACGAATGAAAATCCATTGAAAATAATGCCTTGGTTTACAAATTTTTTTGCAATACGAACGGATTATTTGGTTTTCAAAGCATTTAGGATTTTGTTTTTAAATCATGTCCCTGTACAGTACTATGCCTTTAAAGTGCACTTTATAAAGAGTTTTGAACAGATAAGACTTTATTTTACTTTTTTCTGACCTTCGGAACGGATTAATTGGTTTTCAATGCATTATGGACACTAGATGGCGCTAATGATCATAGGAAATAAACATATTACACACAGTAGTTATTCGTAAAGGCTGTGCAAATACTTAACGTAATTTTTGGTTTACGAATGAAAATCCATTGAAAATACTTGAGGCATTTGCCCATCAACAAAAAAACAAAAGACATATATGTACTAAACTATGGCGATATCAAAATCCCAGAACCAGTAAGAAAAATTTGAGTCAGGTGTAGTGAGCGCTGCCAATAAACAAAATGCACTGTGCCTGTGATTAAGAAGAATGATGATCTTTAGTGACATTGATTAAAGAGAGGACTCAAAACATGGTAACCACTGTGTGAAGGGGGTTAGCCTGATGACACAACAGCTGCTCATTGGCGATGGAGAATGTAGGATATGCCAGTCAGCACTGGGAGCCTATCAAAATACATGAGGAAATAAAAAATGGCAGGTTAATATTTTGGATACCCACATCAATCAGTCAAAATCTATTTGAAATCTTGGCTGCCACAAATCAGTTTAGATAAAGAAATATGATCCAGACTGTGAACACTGGTCTCTGTACTTCTATAATGGGAGGTTCTCTAATTAAGGTATAGACAATCTTTTACGATTAGGAGATTAAAAAAAAGTGATTGACCTAATCTCCAGATAATGTAGAAAATTCCCACGGATGAGAACATAAAATCCCATGAAAGTATATCAAATATAAAAAAAAATGTTAGTTTTAGATAGAGTGGAGAAGGATTTGAACACCTAACACATTTGTATTGCTTCTGTATACACCTTAGGCAGATTTTATATTTGACCTGGTGAAAGTGAAAGAAAATGCCAAATTTGGAGTGGTCATCAGAACAGGAATAGAGTGGGAAACCTTCTAATGGGGACACTAGTTCTGGTGACCCTGGTGAATACAGACATTTCCATCACTTTAGGAGGATTTTTTGTCATTTCCTATTGTGGCTATGGGACAGGAAGTGAAAGGAAATCTATCCAATGGGACATGGATGGCAAAATAAAACATTTTCTTACTCTAACCAAAAATGTAACATACAGTATTGCAGCTTACCAATCATTAGACATGGTGGCTGCATTTCTTTTCTTTGACTTTCTTCTTCTGTTTTTACCTGGTGATCTGGCAAACGACACACCTCCTGTATTAGTGAGACACCACTCTGTATGAAGGATCACAGGAGGCACAGCAGACAACAGCATTGTCAGTCTGGGAGGAGGGTAGTGTTAAATGTAGTAGCAGATTTAAATACACTAACTAATTGATATCAAACTACAACGAACATTTTATAATCAGTTACAGCAAACTTTTTTTCTTTTGGAGTAAAGGTTTTACATGAATAAAAAAAGCTGGTCATTTTAACTAACTGGTGTTAAGTGGCTTGTTTCATCCATGTAAAATGATACATTCTGCTTGAAAGCTTCAGCTTTTGAAAAACAACAGACTTGCTGGCTGGATCACCAGATGAAAATAGCAGAAAGAAAGCTAAAGAAAATTAATGCAGTTATCAAACGTAAGATTTGGTAATAAATGTTTGCTTTTGGGTTTAATACTGCTTTAAAGTGTTTTTTTTAGCTTAAAGTGTTACTAAACCCAGGACCCTGCAATCACTATATCTGGTCTCCCACAGCACACAGAACATGGAAGTGCAATTATTTTAGTAAATATAAACTGCTAAATACCTTTTCTCATCAGTAGTTAGAGTGGTCTTGTGACTTCTATCAGTGTCCAGCCCACCACTAGCTAAAGCTTGTAGGAGGAGATTTCTTTCTGCTCTAGGAGGATGGAGATCCCCTGACCTCTGTCTGGACAGTGCTGATTGGCCCTGTGCTAATCACAAGCACTCTCCCAGGAAAGAAGAAAAAAACCCTCTCAAGCAATACACACCAAACTGAGCATGTGCATGCCTACGGTTCAGTCTGGATATAAGAGCTGGTCACTTGAAAAAGGGGAGGAACAGGGAAGAATGGATCAAACTGCCTTTTTACACAATGTAGGGGATTAACCCATTAGGTTGCACAGTGAGTATAACAAGCATGCTTTACTGCATATACAGACTGACTTTACTGTTGTGGGTTTAGTAACACTTTAACACATTGAGCACAGTAAAATAAGTATTCTTCAGTAAACTGTTTGTTGAAATTCTTACCCCAACACTTGCAGTTTATGATTTTCAATGCTGCTGGCCCCTGCTCTCTCAGTGCTGCTTCCCTAAACCTCCGATCTTCACAGGAAAGAACTAACATTGGACAGTGCAGTTCTTAGTTCAGCCTTTCCTGACATTTTAAATACAGAGGAACACTTGAAATAACTTTCTGGTCTCAGGGAACCCCTGCTAAAACTTACTATATCTACAACTCATAATACAGTGTGATGGTCAAGGGAAGAATGCTCCTTACACTTGTGGTCAATAGGAAGAAATACCCCCTTACAGATAGCTAAAAAGATCAATGGTCTTAGTGGGAACTTTATGAGAGGTAGAAATGACTCATTGCTCAAGGAACCCCTAGAAACCTCTGGAGGAACCCTATATGAGAAACCCTGCTTTGGTTAGTCTTTGCTTGGTGAAGAGAGGGGTGAGGAGAGGGGAGTGCATTGTATTGCATTCTTAGGCTACAGAGTTGTGTGTTACTATTGATTCACACAGCGTAGGGAGACACACTCTAGTCCTTGCATGTAAGAGTGGCACCATAGGATGCTGCAAGAGAAAGGAACCACCCTGAAACAGGAAACCTGGGGCAGCTGTCATGGCACTAGTTTAACCTCCTTGGCGGTATTCCCGAGTGTAGCTCGGGGTAACATTTCAGTACCACAAACGGTAACCCCGAGCTACACTCGGGAATACCATGCGGCACTGCTCCGGCATTTGTTCTTCACTTACCTTACCCTGCGCTCCCACGATGTGTCCCCTGCAGCGTCCCCGGCCATCTCCTTCTGCCGATGCCGGCATCCGGCTTCTGTGTCCTGTCCCTGTGACGTCGGGACGTACGGGCGGCGGGAAATTTAAAAATTTTAAAAAATGTCTTTTTTTTTTTTTTACATTTTACATAGTAAAACATTGCTGTCTCAACCAATTGCACATACATCTTGTCCCTAATGCTTTGTCCTGCGCCCTGCCTGCATTTTGTCTGTTCTTTCTGCCTGGAAACTGAGAAATGTCCATGGCATCCAAAAAGTGGCCCTTTAGGTCAAAAGCGGTTTAGATCAGCTAGAGAACAGCGATAGTAAATCAGAACCACTTGCAGAATTGAGTGATAATGATTCGTGGGGAAATTCGTCATCAGACACTGAAAACGATTTTGCGACTTTGCTCAGCAATGTGCTAACTTGGCGCTATATTTCACATTTCAGTGTTTTTGGTTTGATTATATTATTGAATTAAATGTATTATTATTATATTATTATTTTTTATGATTATTTATTAAATTATAATTTATGATTACGTGTTTCAAATTTTATCCTACCCGGGATGTTTACTAGACTCTTGCTCAGACAGATTTCAGTGAGTTATTCCTAAGAATTACAGGCCTACAATAAAAAAACTTCATATTTCCATGCAAAAAAATGGTACCGCTTTCAGCACCAAAAATCGGAAAGAATCATACCGCCAAGGAGGTTAAGCAAGAACGTACGCAAGGATTAAAAGATAAAGACGTTACAGACCCAGTAACTGATTAAATCAGCTGCTGAAATTGCTTAACCACTTGAGCTCCAGAGGATTTACCCCCCTTAATGACCAGGCCTCTTTTTGCTACTCGGCGCTGCACTAATTCAACTGATAATTGCGCGGTCATGCAATGCTGCACCCAAACAAAATTTATGTCCTTTTTTTCACACAAATAGAGCTTTCTTTTGGTGGTATTTGATCATCCGTGCGCTTTTTATTTTTCACGCTATAAACATAAAAAGGCCAAAAATTTTGAAGAAAAACAATATTATATACTTTCAGCTATAAAAAATATATAGTAAACTCAAAGTTGGTTATAAATTTAGGCCAAAATGTATTCTGCTACATGTTTTTGGTAAAAAAATCCCAATGAGTGTATATTGATTGCTTTGTGTGGAAGTTATAGCGTTTACAAACTATGGTATAAATACTGCAACTTACGCCATTTTTCTGCTATACAGCGCTGCGCTAGTTTAACGGACAATTGCATGGTCATGCAATACGGTACATAAATAAAATTTACATCCTTTTTTTCCCCACAAATTGAGCTTTCTTTTGGTGGTATTTGATTGCCTGTGCGGTTTTTATTTTTTGCGCTATAAAAAAAAGGCTGACAATTTTGAGGAAAAAAAACAATATTTTGGACTTTTTGCTATAAAACATGTCCAGTAAAAAAAAAATGCAAAAATCAAATTTAGTCATAAATTTCTGCCAAAATGCATTCTGCGTCATGTCTTTGCTAAAAAAAAACCCCAATACGTGTAAATTAATTGGTTTACGTGAAAATTATAGCGTTTACAAATGGCGGGAAAGATACTGGGATTTTTAGGTTTTTTTTCATACTAATAATGGCGGCGATTAGCGAATTATGGCGGCGATCAGGGACTTATGGCAGCGACCAGCGACTTATGGCGAGACTGCGGCGGACATTCTGACATTGGGGGGTACTGACTTGCGGTCACTGACATCCCCAAAAACACTAATACAGTGATCAGTGCAAAAAAAAAAAAACTGACACTGTACTAATGGCAATGGGGAGGAAGGGGTTAACTTTATTTTGCAGGGAAGGGTTATAGGAGTGAGGGGAGTGTTTTACTAGGGGGCGGGGGTGTGTGCTGCACGGGACAAGGCTGATCGAGAAAGAGAAACTCTTCTTTCTTGATCAGCTCATCCTCGAGCTGACAGGGAAGTGACAGACAGCACAGCTACTGCAGCTGTGCTGTCTGTCACTGTTTGCCGTCGATCGCCGGGACATAGCCGCTAACGAGTGGCTGTGACCCGCGACTGACATCTGCGGCGGTGATCCGCGGGAAAATAGGGCGGCGGCACGCCTCGTGCGCGCCCCCTATTTGTTTACAAAACACACGTCTTAAAACGTGGTTTTGCCTGTGAGTGCCGCCCTGCCGCCATATATATGTACAGTGGCTGGGCGGCATGCGGTTAAAAAAAGGATTTAGGCTCCATGTACACTGCAGCTGATAAACTCATGTTTAGCAGCTTTTCTGTGTTTTTTTCAGCAGCCCCTAAACTCTCCCTAATGTTTTCCTATGTGTCCATGTACACTATGTTGTTTACAGGCAGTTGAGTTTACAGTCATTTTTTGAACGCACCAAACTTGCGTTCAGGAGTAGATTTTACCAATGTTTCAAATGCCAAATGCTTGTAAACGCGGCTAAACGTGGCTAACCGCATTATAAGCATTTGCGGTTGGAAAATGTTTTTTTAACTCTTCCATTTCCAGATGCTATCCAGAGCCTTTTTTCATCATGAAAAATGCATGCAAAGCGTTTTCCAGGTACTCAAATGGACCTGGTACACCATACTTTGAGGTTTTGCATGAAATTAAATATGTTAGACACTGCTGCAATAATTTCTGCACAGAAGTGAGCTGGAACGCATCCAAACACCACAAAAAAAAAAAGACAGCTAACCTCAACAAATACTGCTCTCTCTGCTTCTGCTCTCTCTATTTCTCTCAAAATGTCTGAAATAATGAATTTTTTTACTGTTTTTCAGTGCATTCTGGCATTTTGGAAGGTCTCCTGAGGTTATCTTTAAAAAACGCTTCTAAACGCAAATGCTCATAAACGCGGTATGCAAACGTGGCTAAAGAGATGTTTTTTAACCTACTTTCCAGCAGTCAGTTTCCATCGTTCAGAAGTGTTTTCCAAACGTCCCGTGTACATGGAGCCTTACAATCAGTTTAAACACTGTATGAGACAAGATTCTCATAGAGAACAGGCTTGTGGGTAAAACCATGGCTATCATTGATAAATTGTGTATGTAAGACAGGTGCGTGAGGTTGGATAAACACTGGCATCTCTACATATGTGCTGTAGGCTCAGAAAGAAGATGATCTCACATTGCTAACGCCAAACAGCCTTAACAACAGGTTTTATTGCTGTCAGGGAATCAGTTTGGCACATCTGCAGCCTTTTTAGTACAGACAGTGAAATGTGAAACGCCACACACCTGTCTGCACAAAGTATCCTTTCTCTTGTGTTTGCTTTGGCTAACCTCTGTCCATGCTCTGATTTAGGGAGAAGCTCAGAGGGGATTGTGCGTCACATACAAAGGCGTCTGTTGACAGACCGCATCAGGAAATTCCTTCAGGAAAAACATATGTCTGTGTGTGCAAGTCATGCTTGCTAAAAACAACTATAAAACAAAATGCAACGCAGAACAGTCATATTACTGTATATTTACATTGTTATCTGCAGATTAAAAACTGTTCAGAAATCACCTGTATTCAAAAATGATCTTTTTAAAAGCATTTCTAATTATTCAATTCACTTTTTGAGCCACAGCCTGATCAGGACTAAAGCTGGCCATACATCGGCAGAATTTCGTTCATTAATATTGAAATTCAGAAACATTTGTCAGAGCACATGATAGTACTATTGTGGACTCCACAAATTTGTTATGAAATTTCTGAAAATGTTTGTATGATTGCTATGCAAATAATTAAAAAAAAAAGATTTTGAAAAAGGTAAGTACAAAACATGGCCTTGGGTCATACCCCAGCCCAAAATGTAACAACGTCAACACTGCAAATTGAACAACCTAACATTACTATCACTTCTGCTTGGTCTGCTTGGTCAGTTTACCAAGTCTTTAGTGTTTGGGGAGATGGTGACACCCAAGTATCGGATGGTATTCGCACAATGAAAGGGGAGTGCCGGGTCAGCCCTGGGTCAATCAGAAGAATAAGTGATTTATCCCAGTTAGTCCTTGGGCCTGAGAACTTTGTGAAACAGGCAAGGATTCGCAGAGCTTCAGAAAGGGAGGGTCATGGGTCTCTGAGAAATAGTATCAGGTCATCGGCATTTAGTGCCAGTTTCTCTTCAATGGGGCCCACCCTAATGCTAGCTACCTTAGATGACATCCTCAATGCTTCCACCAACGGTTCCATAGCTAAAAAAGGGCAGCACAGTGGCTAAATGGTCAGCACTTCCACCTGGAAGTACTAGGGTCGTTGGTTCGAATCCCAGCCACGGAACCTCCTGCCTGGAGTTTGCATGTTCTCCTTGTGCCTGCGTGGGTTTCCTCTGGGTACTCTGGTTTCCTCCCACACTCCAAAGACATGCTGGTAGGTTAATTGGATCCTGTCTAAATTGGCCCTTGTATATGAATGTGTGCTAGGGACCTTAGATTGTACACCCCTTGAGGGTTAGGGACTGATGTGAATGTACAATATATATGTAAAGTGCTGCGCAAATTGACGGCGCTATATTAGTACGAGAAATAAATAAAAAATAAAGCGAACAGGGGAAAGAGAACACCCTTGTCCCATCCCCCTCCATATGGAAAAGGGAGCTCCAACCCAGGTTAATCTGTGCCAAAGGCATTTTGTATAAAATCTCAATCCATCTATGGAAAATAAGGCCAATCCCAAAAGCGTCTAGGACAGCCATTGTGTAGTTCCAATGGACAGAGTCAAATGCTTTTTCAATGTCCAAAGCAACTAAAACCCTGGTAGCAGTATCTTCTGGAGCAAGTTGGAGGTGTGTGAGAACATGCCAATATTTTTAATTCTACATTCAATTTCAGGATGTGATTACAATATGTACAATTTTTCCCGAACAAAAACCACATTCTCTGTTAGAAGTTCATTCATTCAAGAAAATGTTTCATATTGCAACATACCTTCTTTAGAAACTCTTTTCTGGAACTTCCAGCAAGAACAAATTCTACTTAGTTCTCTTTATTTTTAGGGGGGGCTGGGAAGCTGTGTGTGCCATAACTAACACTGTCTGTACAATGCAGACAGAAGTCATCTGACAAGTTGTGCCAAATGTGAACAGTCTTACCAAAGGGTAAAAGGTTTAGGAGATTGGCTTCTCCGTTGTATGCTAATGAGAACTGGAGACAACCAGCCCAGCTATAGAAAAAGATCAAGCTGAGCTAGTTGAGACATTTGTGTAGTCAGCCATGATACCTTCTTCTCACAATCATCTAAAAAGGTAAGAATTTATTTTTTTAATTGTTTAGATATGGTGTGAATAGTAACACCAAACATATAGTGGCGTTTTCTCAAATGTGACAGCAAAAGTGGAAATACATTTCTAAAGCTGATCTCCAGGCACAAGCCATTTTATTTAAATACTGTATATTCCTTGATAGGAACAAATATTATAAATTCACCAAATGCCTTTGCAAACCTAGATTCTACCATGTAAAAGGAGCAGTGGCATAATCACTGTGCTGTAGAGAGTAGAGCTGTGGACTCAACAGGCTCCACCCAATACAGGCTTCCTGCAGAAAACTACAGGAGGGGCGGAGAAAAGACCAGTAACCCTGCACAAGAAGAGTGAGCAGCAGTGCTGGTCTTTAATATAGGAAGCTCCTGCATAGAGTCAAAGTTTCACACTGGATTACTGCATAGATCTGCAAGAATTATACAAAGCACACCAAGATTCTAGGAAGAATACACATGACTCTTGTACTTAGATGTAATTTGATTATCCCGGAGTTCACCTTTTAACAAGGTTGGGTTGAAAAGCATGACATGTAGGCGTGCCCAGATTGATACATCACCATGCCAGTGGAGAAGAGAAACACATATTCCCAAACCCTGGAGGATGACACATAGTCCTGGACCCAACAGTAGGTTGCTCAGCCCAGGAGCCTCAGGACAGTGGGAGGAGTATGTGGCATCTGCTGGAATCACTGAGATGGCCTGTCCGCCAGAAATCACGTGTCCTGGAATCGGATGTAATGTCATACACTTGGCAAAAGACCGCCCAAACATCGGCTAATGAGGGCAAACTGGAAACCTAGGGGAGCACTCAAACCATGTCAAATCAAAGGAGAGAAGCCAGTCATTATGATAACATATTTCAAGAATTTGCCCCTCAGATCATGTCTGAGGTAGGGGCAAGACCCCGAAACATGTTATCATGATGTCATCATGATGACCTGCGACCCAGGCGAGTGCAAGTTCGAATATTTCAGAACACGCTGAAGTGCAAATGGCTGTGTGACTCACCACAATAGTGCTACACTGCGGGCATTCTGGGAATTAAATTGTCACACCGCACATGTATTTAATTTGTTTCTTCAGCTGTTTGCCTAGAATACAGTTTTAAAGCTACACTGTCGGCAGTCTGCCTTTACTCACATTGGCTGGATGTGCTTACTGAAGGGATTGTCTGCCATGTAGTTCTGTACCTGGACTACGGTCTGGTTCCTTTACAAATGATCAAGGTTACCATGCCTTGCATTCTGAATACATTTATAGATGCTTTTATGTTTCATATGGGATAGCGCCAAGTCTGGATACTTGCTCCAATATATTCCTGAGGGGTTCGTGTTGTCAACTTTGCTGTTGAGGCAGCTTACCAGTACTGGGGGAACTACCACAACATACAATGTCCAAACTGTAATCACCAAAAAAATATTCATAATAACTCAAAAATCTTATGGGACAGGAGTGCAAAGTCTTCACTGGCTGTTTGCTTGCTCAGAAATAAAGTATACATATTAGAATCATCCTGAAGGTTGAGGACCATAGCATTATAGTACAAATAAAGGTATCTTTGTATAATGTAACCACTAATGCAGCGTTTTTCAACCACTGTGCCGCGGCACACTAGTGTGCCGTGAGATATTGTCTGGTGTGCCGTGGGAAAAATTCCAATTTCATCTGTAACATGTGGCTTCGGCTCACAAATAGACCAATCATTAGAATCTAATGATTCAGTGGTCGGCAAGCCGCGGCTCGCGAGCCACATGCGGCTCTTTACCCAGTCTAATGCGGCTCTTCTGTGTGCCGGGCGCCTGCTCCCCTCCCTCCTCTCGGTCGGCCGCTCCCCTGCCTCCTCTCGGTTGGCAGCCCCAAAAGTCCGCGCGGACCTTTTAATCCGGCTTGCGGATGTGGCTGTCAGGATGTGTGTAGGCGGGGCAGCGTGCCGAACGTGAGGGGAGGGGAGCTAGGCTCCTCTCACAGTCCGCCCTGAAGACCCGAACGGCGCGGGAAGACAGCGAGAGGAACGCAAAAGGTAAGTGAATTGACACGGGGGACTTGGCTTACTAGAAGGGGGGGGGGGGGAATAGTACTGTGGGGGATGAAATACTATATGAGGGATGAATTACTTTATGAGGGATGAAATACTATATGGGGGGATAAAATACTATATGGGGGATGAATTACTATATCAGGGATGAATTACTATATGAGGGATGAAATACTATATGGGGGGATGAAATACTATATGGGGGGATGAAATACTATATGGGGGGATGAATTACTATATGAGGGATGAAATACTATATGGGGGGATGAAATACTATATGAGGGATGAAATACTATATGGGGGATGAATTACTATATGAGGGATGAATTACTGTATGAGGGATGAAATACTATATGGGGGGATGAAATACTATATGAGGGATGAAATACTATATGAGGGGATGAAATACTATATGGGGGGATGAAATACTATATGGGGGATGAAATACTATATGAGGGATGAAATACTATATGAGGGATGAAATACTATATGAGGGATGAATTACTATATGAGGGATGAAATACTATATGGGGGGATGAAATACTATATGGGGGGATGAAATACTATATGGGGGGATGAAATACTATATGAGGGATGAATTACTATATGAGGGATGAAATACTATATGGGGGGATGAAATACTATATGGGGGGATGAAATACTATATGAGGGATGAATTACTATATGGGGGGATGAAATACTATATGAGGGATGAATTACTATATGAGGGATGAAATACTATATGAGGGATGAAATACTATATGGGGGGATGAAATACTATATGAGGGATGAAATACTATATGGGGGGATGAAATACTATATGAGGGATGAAATACTATATGAGGGATGAATTACTATATGGGGGATGAAATACTATATGAGGGATGAAATACTATATGGGGGATGAAATACTATATGGGGGATGAAATACTATACGGGGGATGAAATACTATACGGGGGATGAAATACTATACGAGGGATGAAATACTATACGGGGGATGAATTGCTATGGGGGATGAATTACTATATGGGGGATGAATTACTATGGGGGATGAATTACTATATGGAGGATGAATTACTATATGGGGGATGAATTACTATATGGGGGATGAATTACTATGGGGGATGAATTACTATGGGGGATGAATTACACTATGGGGGATGAATTACACTATGGGGGATGAATTACTATATGGGGGATGAATTACTATGGGGGATGAATTACTATATGGGGGATGAATTACTATATGGGGGATTAATTACTATGGGGGATGAATTACTATATGGGGGATTAATTACTATGGGGGATGAATTACTATGGGGGATGAATTACTATATGGGGGATTAATTACTATGGGGGATGAATTACTATGGGGGATGAATTACTATATGGAGGATGAATTACTATGGGGGATGAATTACTATATGGGGGATTAATTACTATGGGGGATGAATTACTATATGGGGGATTAATTACTATGCTTACTATGGGGGAATATTACTATACTTACTATGGATGACACATACACATCATTCATCTACTCTTGGTCCGGCCCCCGGGTCCAATTATAAAATACTTTATTATTTCATAATAAAGTAATTATAAAATAATTTCTTTGTGTTTGATTCCTATTCAAGAGAATTACTTTATATATAGTCAATATAGGCACAGAGGTAAATTTTTTTAACATTTTCTAATGGTGGTGTGCCTCGTGATTTTTTTCATGAAAAAAGTGTGCCTTTGCACAAAAAAGGTTGAAAAACACTGCACTAATGGATATATAGAAGTATAGATGACTGATATTTATTTGTGCACTGGCATTTAGTAGCTAACATATACAGTAATGCTCTGAGCAGCAAGGGTGTTTCTTTATTAGTTTTAATAAGTGTCTTGTCCTCCATAATAAAGATGAAGCTTTTATGAACTGAATTTCCCAACTAATTTATTTCTTTATTTTGATTTCTGTAGTAGTTGCTTAAAGATTTTGTTGTTATCAAGGTTAAGGCCTCATACAGACTGGGTGTTTAGCCCTGATACATAAGGCCCAGGCATTCTGGTCCAGGCGGAGGGCACAGGTGACCTGTCCAGCCCCACTGCAGGAAGCCTTTAAAACTCTATCAGAGGCTGAAAGCTGCTGCAGCTGGATGGTGCACCAAATGGTATTAATGCTTAGGGCAGTATGCACCCAGGGATGACTGACCAGATGGTACATAGCATGCATTCTAACCCTTTGTCCCTGAGCCCATACTTCCCTAAACATTATTACCACTCAGTGTACTCTCCTTCCCCATCCAGCCACAGCAGTTCGGCCTCTCAGAGTTTTTTTAGACTACCTACATCAGGCTAGATGGTATGCCTGCACCAGCATTAACACAACAGGGTCTCATGCACTGGGGCTAAAGGCCCAGTGTGCAACAAGATCTAAAAGTATAAATATCATCAAGTTGCTCCAGGATTTTGTAGGCTTTGTAGTCACAGTTTTATCATATATACTAAGTGTAATGGTGAAGATCACAGCAGCGTAGTATAAAGATGCATAGCTTATAAAGTATACTATGATATTTTGCATCTGTTTTTCATGTCAAGATGCTACAACCATCCATTATTAGAATCCCTTCGCCTCTAAACACCATGCTGTCAAAGATTTGACTGAGCATCATTATAGATGAGGTTAGATAAATAAAAGCTATCGCATTGGTGTATATTGGGGACGTCACTTCAGAAATGGCAGTCGTGGTGCTCTAGAATTTCTTTAGCAGCCAGAGTTATAATTGCATAAATCAAGCACATATGGGAGTAGGGCTGCAGTTCAGATAGAGTCGAGCATATGGGATGTTGTTATTAGGAATATAACTAGAAACATCTGTCGTCACATCTGTGGATGCTGGATGGTCTGGTTTGTTATGTGTACTGAATTCTGATGCATGGAGTTATGTCATGATAAAGATACAATTTTTATCTGCAATGTGGCTTTTATTTAAGAAGTAAATGCAGACAGTAAGTGAAATCGATTCGTAAACTGCTTATGCATCAAGAAAACATTTCTACTGTGATAGGTTCACTCAGTCTACGTTGAAGTGCAACTTTTTATTTTCCAAGCATATAAACATAGTGGTACTTTCATAATCTGCTCCAGAAGCCGCTTAAAAGTTAATAATCATTTCCCCCAATATGTGCAGCCTAAACAGCACTGTTACTGATATGCAACTTTTTGAAAAAAAGTCTTCATTAGTGATGAACAAGTGCGCCAAGATTCAATTTAACTTGAATTTATTCATTTGTAACATTTTTTTACTTTGATTGGGTACTGTTATCACAGTTTGATGGCAGCGCCAACGTGACTAAAAGCAAAAACAAATAAATAAACATAGAGGACATAGACTAAGTGCAGTAAATGAGAAACTTTTATTAAGAAAAATAAAGCCAAATGGCCATGAACTTTGCTTTAGAGTTGACGATGCTGAAGAAGCTGGAAGGCTTTTCTTCTCTTAATTTATTGTTAGACTGTGTCATAGACTCACTATTATTATTTTTCTTCTTTTTTTACCATATGAAATTTTTTATGTGCGCTTAGTGTATGTATGGGTATAATATATTATTTTCACTTACATGCTTGTTGTTCTAAATGCAGAGACACAAGCTACAGGCTGCTGTCCTTCTAAAAAATGTGAGCTAGAGCTTTTATGAATGGGTGAGTAAAAACTGACCAGTGACACCACAGTATGATTGCAGGCCAGTGACACCACAGTTTGATAGCACCACCAGCAGACCTACATTCAGAGACATGAGGTGCAGGCAATGGTCTTCCTAAAAAAAACTAAATAAATAAATAATATATATATATATATTACAACTGCAGTCCTTAGGTTTGAGATACTACCTCGAAGAAAGGAGCTATTTCCCTAAAATATTGCAGTTTCAACCAGGGGCAGACTGACAACTCATGGGGCACCCAGGCAATAGGGGATCATGGTGCCCCTATGTCCTTGCCCATACTCAAAGCACACCCAAAAAAGCCTATAAAAAGGTACCAGGGGCATTTCATGGGGCCCCCTACTGACCCTGGGCCCTCGGGCAGTGCCCAAGTGCTCCAATGGTCAGTCCGCCCCTGGTTTCAACCTTACTATACTACACCATGCCCTGGTGCCCACCACTGCTGCCTCAGCAGCAGCTTACAAAGGCAGAACATGGGGTCACATAACAGGTGACTCTTGGTCTCAAACACCAAACTAAAATAAAAATAATTATATAGGAAAGGAAGATGAGCTCCTTTTGCTGTGTCTTTCAGAAAATTAGCCTTTATACAAAATTCAATTTCTTACAAAAGCAAAAATGTTTCCTTAAGGTAAACTGGGAATGGTAAAGTTCATTTAGCTGGAAAAGGTAAAGTTGATCTGCAAATCAAATTAAAAATAAAATTCCAAGTGCACACAGCCAGATATTATGCGAGATTTGAAGTTGTCATTAAATCTGATTACTTTGTTTTCAATAGCAGTTCAGTTTAAATTATATACACTTATAGTGCCGCGCTCCTTTTGTAAAGTTCAGTTTAAATTAGCTATATATGCTTCTGAGTATGACTGCAACTTCTTGTCACATGACTTTGTGCTTTATAACTTTTTTGTCTTTCTTGTTAAAGAGCCTACCTATGAGTTTGAGTATGAGTTTGAATACCCAGCCTACTTATTTATATAGTCAGGACTGGAAGGTCTTAACAATTTGGTATCCTCAGTGGCACAGTAGTATTATTCTGACTCCAACTGCTGTATTAGTGACTTTTCCCTTGCTGAGACCTCTATGCCTGGCCTGTATAAGCAGATGCAATCACCGTGGACGGTCTTTAACAGATAACCAAACTCACCAAACACCTTTTCTCATCCACAAAGATTAAGCAGTAACCTGCTGCATTCACATTGAATGCAGCAGGTTACAGCAAACAACAGGATGCGGCAGATGATTGAAAAGATGGTATTTGCAGGTCAAAACACGGTAATGCATTCCCCCATGACAGCAGATTACATGTAGCCATGAGACAAGCAGACATTTTTATCCCATGAAGGCAATGTGAGAAGGAAGGGGAAATACATCATAAAATGGGAGGGAACACAGAAAAAGATGGTGTAATAACCAAAATGACCACAAGATGGCAGTATATAAACCAACTATACTGAGGTCAATAAATAATGGCTTAGGGAAATTAACTATATAAATTCTCAATTCACAGTAATATGAACATTACATTGTTACTAACCCAGGACCCTACATCCAGTATATCTGGTCTCCCACAGTACACAGAACATGGAAATGCAATTATTTTAGTAAATGTAAACTGCTAAATACCTTGTCTCATCAGCAGTTAGAGCAGTCTTGTGACTACTATCAGTGTCCAGCCCAGCACTAGCTAATGCTTGTAGGAGGAGTTTTCTTTCTGCTCTAGGAGGATGCAAAACCCTTGACCTCTGTCTGGACAGTGCTGATTGGCCCTGTGCTGATCATATGCACTCTCCCAAGAAAAGAAAACCTCTCTAACAATACACACCAAACTGAGCATGTGCATGTGGCTATAGGTTCAGTCTGTCTTATCAGGTGGACATCTGAACAAGGGGAGGGGCAGAGAAGTCAGGATCAAATGGCCTTTTTACACAATGCAGTGGATTAACCCCTTAGGTTCCACAGTGAGTATAACAAGCATGCTTTACTGCATATACAGACTGATTTTACTGTTGTGGGTGTAGTAACACTTTAACCATGACTATGCATTGTATTATACTTTCATACAACAAGTGTAACAGCACGAGTATGGTTTGATTTAAGCCAGGCTATTTGCACAGAAACATAACAAAGGCAATTTTTATACATTTACCTTCACACAACTGTGCAATGTAGATTACATTCTATTCCCAGCTAATGATTTTTAAGGCTTTAGTTTAGCTATATACAATAACTATTTTTAAAGACAGTAGTACTACTTTAGTAAGAAAATTTTTTTGCATCCCATTTTGAGAGCTCCTGGTTTTTTTTTTCACAAATGAGAACTATAAGTCTCGAGACGATAGGAATAAAAAGCCAGTGTTGAAGCAGCAGGAATTGGCAGGCCTGTTTATTTGACCACGATCCCAGCATAATTAGAATCCCTATGCAGAGAATATGAGACACTGTTGGCTGGATACACAACCTTTTCTTTGCACTTGTTAAGTGTTGTGTCTTGTGGCTTCAACAACTCTTTCTTTAGTGAATTGCAGTTTGTTTGCACAGGTGGTGTGTTCGAATCAGTGTGTAAGGTCCTAATGTTATTATTTAAGCTGTACTATTAATAAGGTACTAAACATAGAGTGCTGAAGTAAACCATTGATGAAGCTCTACATTTGCAAGTTTGATTTGCAAAATACACCAAAGAATATATATTCTGACAGTAATATCTCAAAAACCTATCTCTTAAATTTACACATGTCCAGCTTTGTCTTCACTGTACAGTGAAACACTAATTTTGATGTAAAATATACCAGCAGTGTCACTAAACTCTGACAGCGTATACGCATGTCTGCTGCTTGTGTGTCTCCCACAGACAGGACACCTCTCACTGGTGGTATAGGGAGTCATATATTCAGGGGAAGATGGTAAGATTTCACTGCATTGTATGCTAGGGGCCCTATGCTAAGGTACAACCAAAGGCTTCTGTGTGACAATCCAAGCAAGCATCAGATCCAGTTACTATGTGATGTATAAGCCACACAAAGTAAAAAATAAAAAAAACAAAAGAAACCTTCTTTACCTTTTCTGACTGAGCAAATCTTCCATTTTTTGTGTGTATCCTCATGTACAGCCACATACAGTCATTGAATTCTATGGGTGACTGTACGCAGCAGCAGAGGCTTCTGGGCAGGAAAATACACTTATTATTATTATACAGGATTTATATATTTATATATACAGTTTGCTCAGCGCTATACAATACAGCAACAATACAGTTCAATACAAGAGGGTTAGGAGGGCCCTGCTCCTTGGAGCTTACAATCTAAGACGGAGGGGCTAGTGGTACAAAAGGTAATAACTGTGGGGGATGGACTAGTAGGAGGAAGAGAAGATTCCATTATTAGCTGAAGGCAGGATAGGCTTCCCTGAAGAGATAGGTTTTCAGAGATCGCCTAAAAGTGGGCAGAGTATGCGATAGTCTGATAGAGAGTTCCAGAGGATGGGGGAGGCTCTGGAGAAGTCCTGGAGACGAGCATGGAAGGAGGAGACAAGGGAGCTAGAGAGTAGGAGGTCGTGCGAGGAGCGGAGAGGATGGTTTGGGTGATATTTGGAGACAAGATTGGTGATGTCATTTGGGGCAGAGTTATAAATAGCTTTATATGTTATTGTTAATGTTTTGAATTTGATCCATTGGGCAATGGGGAGCCTGCGGAGGGATTGGCAGAAAGGGATGGCAGATATGGGATGGTTAGTAAGGTGGATGAATCTGGCAGCAGCATTCATGATAGACTGAAGAGGGGATAGCCTGCGATTCGGTAGGCCAATGAGGAGGGAGTAACAATAGTCAAGGCAAGAAATAACAAGGGAGTGAATAAGTTGCTTAGTAGTTTCCGAGGTTAGGAACAGGCGTATCTTGGAGATGTTGCGGAGGTGAAGTCTACAAGATTTGGACAGTGATTGGATTTGGGGCTGAAAGGACAGAGTCTAGGATTACACCTAGCACCCTGGCATGAGGGGAGGGACTGATGGTTGTATTGTCGAACTTGTTGGAGAAGTCAGGGGAGGAGGCAAGGGCTGGAGGAAAAACATCAATTTTACATTGCAAAGCCCCAAGGGCCTGTGTACATGAAGCCCTTATGATTTAAAAATAATATAGAAGCAAGGAATACAGAACAAGGAGGGAACAAGAATTTGCTAAAAGGTATATTTATTAAAAAAGCAACCATGTCTTACAACACAGTAAGTTCCCATAGGCTTGAGAAAGGGTCAGAGTCCTGAAAACACACTGGCAGCTTAGCATGGAAGTTCTTTCTGTTAGGAGATATTCTAGCTGCCGCCAATGCCACAGGAAGAATCCTGTGAGTGGGTCCAGCTCACCAGTGCCAATATTACAACTAACATACCAATGTTACCAAGGTGAACTGATGAACTTCACTGCTGACATCACTGTGTGCCTATGGAA
Source organism: Staurois parvus (assembly GCF_062004578.1). Classification (NCBI taxonomy): domain Eukaryota; kingdom Metazoa; phylum Chordata; class Amphibia; order Anura; family Ranidae; genus Staurois; species Staurois parvus. The sequence continues at coordinate 154,643 of NW_028317919.1, read as the reverse complement.
ACCTATTGTGCTGTAAGTGAGGTATTGTTGCCTTTTTTAATTTAAATATAGAGTTTTAACCTATTCCTGCATCCTGTTCTCTTTGCTTCAGTCTGAATGAATCCTGATCTTTGAGGAGCTGCAGGAGCCACCAAAGATATATAAGAACGATATGGACTAAAAGGCAGACTGAGCTGCACAGATCGTATGTGCACTACCTATGTATTATATCTTTAAAAATGAATACAGTCCCGTCTCTTTATGTATCATCAAAATGCAACGCTCAAATAAATTATAAAGTGAAAAAGTGATAATAAGCACGCAAGGTTATGCACTAACAAGTGGCATAGATGTGATGTCTTAATGAAGACAGGTATGTATTATAAAGTGACAACAGTGTATCGTCTCATGAAAACACATTAAATTGCATAAAAGCAATATATAAATGCACAAAAGTCCATAAACATTATTGAGGTATTCAATCGGTGCATCAATATTCCAGAGTGTGGGGGGTACCAATCACTCCCATTAAACTTGCATCAATGATAATAATAAGGTGCTCGTGACTTCCGTGATATGGAAAAAGAGGTGTGCTTGCACTCACCGGATGCACAATAATATTGCGCATGTAATATAAAGGGCACTAGTGGTCATCTGGGAACCGATGGGGATGTGGCACTCCGATGGCGCTTGGTACACCCAAGGATTGGACTCCAGACCTCTCAGTGGACCCTCTCAGCTAACGGGGACTGCTCTTTGGTATCACTTTCACCCGGCATCAGGTAAGATCAGCATCAAAGGAAATCCACCTTAAATAGCTCAAACAAGCCACCAGACAAAGAGCTGATATAGTGTAGCAGTTTTATTCAGCCAATGGTGATATACACATATCAGGGCAGCATAAGGTGACAGCAGGTAAATAGCAGGTAACATCAAATGAATGGAACGTTCATGCATGAATGTCAAAGATGGCCGCTGGCCTAACACACGGCTACAGCAGCAGATGACGTCGGTGCGGCAAGCTCCTCTCTGACGCGTTTCGTGCAATGGCACAGAATCCTGTGAGCGTGCTTGTGAGCGTGCCAGCTCACCAGTGCCAATATTACAACTGACATACCAGTGTTACCAAGGTGAACTGATGCACTTCACTGCTGACATCGCTGTGTGCCTATGGAAACCTATTGTGCTGTAAGTGAGGTATTGTTGCCTTTTTTAAATTAAATATAATTTAGTTTTAACCTATTCCTGCATCCTGTTCCAAAGATACATAAGAACAATATGGACTAAAAGGCGGACTGAGCTGCACAGATTGTATGTGCACTACCTATGTATTATATCTTTAAAAATGAATACAGTCCCCCTCTTTATGGGTCAAATTAGTTTTTTTGCACAGACTTTCACATTGACTAGATCCTTTAAAGCAGGGGTGTCAAACTGGCAGCCCTCCAGCTTTTGCAAAACTACAAGTCCTATCATGCTTCTGCCTTTGGGAGTCATGCTTGTAACTGTCAATCTTGCAATGCCTCATGGGAATTTTAGTTTGGCAACAGCTGGAGGGCAGCCAGTTTGACACCTGTGCTTTAAAGGATAAGTTCACCTTGGTAAAATAATAAATGCACATCTTTTTGGAGGAAAAAAATGTGCATTTATTATTGTTTTTACTAGGACCCTGTAAAGCATTGCATCTGTGATCAGCAGATCATGGGTACAATCTCAGGCTCCTGCAGACTGTCAGTGTAACTGTCTGCTTGTACCCTGTATGGGTAGGCAGTTACACAATGACAGGAAGCATCAATGAACTACCTAGAGTGCTCAATAGTGCCCTGGTAGTTAATTGAGAATTACAAGCCGTCAGCCACAAAGGCAGTCGGTACTTGTAGTTTATTCATTCATAGAACTGTGAATGAATAGCATGGCTGGGTGATCGGTGCCCTTGACCATTCTCTGTCATTTTCAACCCGACTACACCAGGGCTTTACCAAATCAGCCATCAACCACTCAATCTCTTTGCAGTTGGCTTTCACTGAGCCAACTTTCAAGATTTTTAATAGACTTAAGCAGGACTCTCATGTTGTTTTAGAATCTACTCCCCTAGTAAAGTTTCTTTCACACTTCAGGTACCCCTGACCATACTGTATCTCAGTTATACTGCATGTTGAGAGAAGGGACTTTCACGGAAAATACTTCTTTTGTATATAGATGGGAAAATATTTAAATAAATCCCTTTGTATAGACAATTAGAGGAAATGTTATAATTTTACATATAAATTGTCTATGTCTTCATTAGGCCCAAACTTGCTATAGGATACTCCTGGAATTTGGCTGGTTGGCCGGGGTCGCTGGGCCGCATGTCCTAACAAAAACCGGATGGCTAGGAGGGGTGGCAGGGATGGCATATAGAGGAACGGGTATAATATCTAATTTACCAGCCCTTTCCTTGTCTGAATGGACAGTTAGTGATCGGTACTGATCACTGCCTTTTTCCATTCATAACTGTTTATTACACTTCAGTTTATGAATGAGAAGCTCTGTACAGAGCTATTCCTGTCCATTCATTCTGTGCTGCTAAGGCTGCAGAGGGTTGTGTCCTCGATCTGTTTTCTCTTTCTCAAAGGTGAGATGTCAGGGGTCTGTTTAGACCCTTGGTATCTAACTGAAGCCTCCCAATGGGGCTCCTAAAAAATTGTAAAAATAATAAAATATCAAATTGTTAAACAAACACATAAAATATTAATTAGAAAATAAAAATACAAAAATAAAAACTACTGACACCAGTGGCAGAACTACCAAGGTCACAAAGGTTTCACTTGTAACCAGGCCCTGGAGTTCTGCCACCGGGCTCCAAGGGAAGGACCCTTGGGCTTGGGGCTGTTCAGTCTAAAATGCCCGGGCCTATTTTTTGTCCCACCTTGGGGGCTCCTATTTACATTTCTTGACACTGGAAATCAATCTCTCCTGCTTATATCTTGGAATGGGCCCAGATATTCACTGAGATTATAGAAATGTAAACACTGATAGCAGAGGATAGCAATGACCCTGAAAAGCAATAAAGTCCTTAAGTGATAAATGGTGACTCAAAAAACGTGCGTCTTCCGGTGATCAGAATAATTGAATCATGCACTCACCAGATGCATAATTCAAATATGCATATAGATGATATCCCGATATCCAAGCGAAGTTATCTCATAAACGGATAGGGTCATCATCTGGGTACATCAGTCCGTCCAGGTTTCTCCTTATGGATCGTGTGTTTCCACACTAGAACACCCCTCAGCTGTCCCCTAGGTTGCTCTGCAAGTAATGGACTCAGCAGGGTCCCAAGAAAGAAAGCCAGGATGGTGTGATATCGTTTTAAATAAAAATTTAATGATCCAAAACAAAAACAAGGACTGTATATACAAAACTGACCATAAAGGTGTACAAAGATGGCCGCCGCTCCATGCGGTGGCGTAATGTCTGGGATATGCTGCTCTTACACTGACGCGTTTCGTGCCATGTGCACGTATTCATAGGGAGTGTGTCAGCTAACCAGACATCTGCTCCAAGCCCTGTATAAGTAGTGTATGGCAATCGTATAAGCGCGTCCGCCATTTTCCCGGCGCCCTCGCGCATGCGCAGAACAAACAACACTACGATGTCTGCATCACAGTCCAGCGCCATTTTGTTGTGGTCTTAACTATAACTACCGGCGGCTACGATACCAGCCGCAAACACAGCTGTGTGATGAACGCAATGTCATTACACCATAGTCACTAGCAGCTGTTAGCCATAATAATACCCACAGGGCAGGATTAAAACACGAAAAATGCAGTGAAGGCACCCAATAGATCCATATCAAAATGGTTAATATGAAAAAACTATAAACAATAAACATATGTATACAGATGAATCAACATCGATATACATTAAATGCACGAATGTTGGTAAATATATGTACCTTAGAATGTGCCAAACATTACATGCTTATAGATAAAGATTAAAAAAACTATATCATAATCATAAGGTGCCTCCAGTACAAATATACAATAAAATACAGTGTCAAATAATACAAAATATATATTAAGATATCTAAACATATAATATCTCAAGTTTAAAAACCAATATACATGGAATACATAAAATCCATACAGAAAAAGGTGCATTATTAAACACAGGCTCGCAATGACCAAGAACCACATCAAGATAAACTACATGATTAAATATAATATGTAATATATAAATAAAAAATCTATAAATACAAGGTTGCATTGTATCTACAGATAATGATGAATTAAAAATTAATACGTTAATTAAAAATATATGTGAAAGATATATAGGTATCAAGCGTTAAATGATATGTGAATTCCAACAATAATGATATTTAATAATAAGCTCATCAAATGGATAATGATAAAAATCCAGTATAAATTAATGTAGAATGAAATAGCAAAGAATGAGTGGCTTAATTTAGATAGATAAAAAATAAAAATGACAACATATGTAAATATATAGCCAAAATTAGCTGTTATCAATGAAGCTATTAATGTCAAATTCTACATTATGCCCTTTAGGATAAAAAGTGTCCAATTCATAAATCCACTTTGATTCCTTCTATATGCATATTTGAATTATGCATCTGGTGAGTGCATGATTCAATTATTCTGATCACCGGAAGACGCACGTTTTTTGAGTCACCATTTATCACTTAAGGACTTTATTGCTTTTCATGCACAGTTCTTGGCACATTGTTATCACTTATTTTATGTGTATGTTCTTTAGTCATACTGCATTTTAGCGCTGCGCCCTTTCTTATATGTTCTTTACAGAGTCTTTTGGTACTTATTGGCGCATAGCAGCTCTTTTCTTATCTAGCGCTCACTTTTCACATTTTTTGAAATGACCCTGAAAAGACCCAGAATACATGGACGTATTGGCATGCATATAGGGATTCTAATGATCTACTGTCTCATGTACTGTCTACCATTATAATGTACAGCGCTGAGCAAACTGTTGGCGCTATATAAATCCTGTATAATATTAATATTTCCTCCCAGTCAATAGATACTTTGACCTCCTTTGGTGTATCTCCTCTTCTAGCAATTAGCAAGCATTTGCCTACCCACAAAGCTATTTTGGTAATTTGGATTCTCTGTTCTGCAACTCAACTCCAAGAATAACCTCAACCTTTCTGGCACACCTGGGTGAGCAAAAGTCACTGCACACACCTATAGGAAAACAAGTATGGATACCTTTACCTCACCTGTGAATTAGTATCAGGAAATAGACACAAGACCATTTAGCGGTAAATGTACTCAATGTATTGGTATGGGTTAGAATAAATGGTGGTTCAAGCATACATGAACATACAGAAGGTAGGTTAAGACACAATCTGCTAGACAATATAATCACTTTTGTAAAGTAACTTAGAATAGAATCTTGTACCACTAGACTGTAATTGACTCATGAATCAGCAAAGTCAGCAATAAACAGTGCATATAAACATTAACTGCAATGTGAATAAAAATACTATAACTAGTCTAGAGTGCTTTCTAGGAGAATGGCTAGTATATGGTGCAATGTCCTCTGAGAGGTACCTCTTAGCATAAGTAATAAATGAAGGTCTCTGTGTAGCAGCTGTAAAGGGACAGTTTTTAGTCCTAACTCTTCAGCTGGCTAGTATTGGGCCCAGTTGTACCATTGGCACACATGAGAATAGTTCCAGTGAAGTCTGCAGGCAGCAATAAGGAAAACTAGATGGCTGTATTGTCAGTTCCTAAAGGGTTCAGTCTCTCTAGCAGTAGTTAGTAAATCCCCACAGCAGCAGCTCACCAGTCCCAGCGATATTGCAGTTCACGATCTGCCTGGCGGCATCTCTATCGGTCCACAGTACGGATTTCCTCAGGGCGCGGGGTCTAAGTCCCAGTCTGCTTATTCACCAGGGCCTCTGATGGTTGGGATGGACTTGGAGCAGACTGAGACCAGGTCACGACCCCTGAGTACATCCGACAATGGTAGAGAGCACCGTCAGAGGAGTGCGGGGTAAGGAGTCTGATGTGAAGAGGCTGGCAGACCTGGTAACCAGGAACAATCCCTGCGGGATGGATGGATCGTCTGGGTGGCTGGAAGCGTAGTCAGGCAGGCCAGGTCAGCAACATGCGGGCAGCGAGGTACCGGAGGAGAAGGCAGAGAATGGTCGGGGTCACAAGCCGGGTTCAGTAACTAGCGGACAGCATGGTACAGAGGGTCAGGCAGAAGGATGGTCAGGCAAGCCAAGGGTTAAGCAGGATACAATCAGCACGGTCAGGTACAATGCAGAGGTCGACAACGGAGTAACACAGGATCAGGTATCAGGAACAGAGCACACAGACCAAACGGCAATTTGACATACCTCTAGTCCCGTTTAAATAGCCCGCCCTGTGCTGTCATTGGTGCCAGGCGCGCGTCTGCGATCGCGAGTGCGCATGCGCGGCCATCGCGATTGCCCAGGTCCCGCTGCTCGCTGGTTAGGACGCATCGGTGTCCTGCGCATCGCGGCAGGGACAACGATCCCTGACAGTCACACACAGCGAATAGTCCACTCTCTGCTCTGCACTTAGGTGACTCTGGCTGTCAGCACACCTAGATCTGGGCTTCCTCATGGCTACAGTCCTGTGTGTCCTGTACAGCCTGAGAAAATACAGCTATTTCCCTCCTCCTGACATTCCCCCTGTGGGAAATGCAGTTCAAAATTACAGTAGAGTCTCTCCTAAATCCTTAATCTGTAAACTACTAAACATGTACTACATAGTAGCAATTATTCTCACATATCTAAACTGCCTCCTAAATAAAATTCCACTACAATTTCAAGTTTCAAGGAACCACAACCCCCTTTACAAAAACATTTAGAGGGTTTAACAGCTTCCTGTCCGCCCTATAGCAGAAATACTGCTACAAAGCAGCACGGGTGCACAAAATCATATATATATATATGATTTTGCACTTCCAGGTAGGGGGCGCGCACGGACTGTGTGCGCACCCTACTTGTGCCGCTATTCATGGCCATGGCTGTCAATCACCGCGTCCCGGCTGGAAATTACTCACCGATACCTGGTGCTTTCCAAAGATCTCCGACGGGGAGGACTGTTTTCTTTACTAACAATCCTCCTCCCTGTCAGTTCGGGCACACTGCTCTGGATGGCTGTGCACAGCACAGCCATCCAGAGCAGTGTGATTACAGTGAAGCACACTGACACGGCCCCCTAGTAAAACACTCCCTGCACACAGTTAACCCTTTGATCGCCCCTCATGTTAACCCGTTCCTGCTCAGTGCCATGAGTACAGTGTCAGTGCTTTTTTTTATCATTGATCACTGTATTGGTGTCACTGGGGATGTTAGTGACACCAAGTCAGTTCCCTCCAGTGTCAAAATGTCCACCGCAGTACCGCAGTCCCGCAGTCCCGCTATAAGTAGCTCTTCGCCGCCATTACTAGCAAAAATTACAAAAAAATAAATTCCAGTATATATACTGCCATTTGTAAACGCTATAACTTTCACGTAAACCAATTAATTTACATGTATTGGGATTTTTTTTAGCAAAGACATGTAGCAGAACACATTTCGGTATAAATTTATGATGAAATTTGATTTTTTACATTTTATTACTGGATGTTTAAAAGGAAAGTCAAAAATATTGTATTTTTTCTCAAAATTGTTGGACTTTTTTTTATAGGGCAAAATATAAAAAACGCACAGGCGATCAAATACCACTAAGAGAAAGCTCAATTCGTGGGAGAAAAAGGATGTAGATTTCATTTGGGTGCAGCATTGCATGACCGTGCAATTGTCAGTTAAAGTAACGCAGTGCTGTAACGCAAAAAATGGCTTGCTCAGGAAGGGGGGTAAATCCTCAGGAGGGCAAGTGGTTAAGAAAAGAATGGTAACAAAACATTTGACCATAGCAACCAATTAGAGTCCTTGTTTCCTAATTAAACCAGCTGACGAACAACAAGAGGTTTTCTCCTCAGCCTACCATGCACTGAAATAACACATTTGGGGGGGACTTCCACTTTAACAAATGATATGGTAAACATACTGTCAGACACGCTTAGCACCACTAAGAAGCAATAACTTTCTGTAGCTATAACCTTTACTGTAATCTTCCAAGAAAGCATTTGCAGTTAATGGTCTCACCCACGCCACTGTAATAATATTGAAATGCTGCATCAGGTTGAACTTTGTCATCAGAAATATTTCAGTGTAAAAATAGAGAAGCCTGTTTTCCTTGGCAAGCGACACCACGTTTTTCTTTCTTCTTCTTACCACATCAGATGACTGAATTGTTCTGTTTAATCAATATGGCTAGCCTCAGATGACTAACCCTAGAGGAGGAGACGAGACTTGCTTAACATGTCTTTTCAGGCCTCAGCAAAGTTGTTATCTTTGGCCATCTTAGCATGTAGCTGGTCAATCATTAGACACTGAGGATTCCTTGTCAGGCTCACCAAGGCATGAGAAAGAGTTTAATAGATTAATACAAGTGATGTTATTTTTATCCCCTTGGATGCAACCACTGCATTGCCTTTACCACTAGCATGGGTAAAAAAGCTTGTAAACAGAGCTGCTGAGTAGGTAAGAGCCCAGAATAATCTCACCACAATAACCGAACACCTTGTACTAACTGTGATATACAGTTCATTTCAGAATAAGATTCTGGTGATCCCAGGGAAAGTTTGTTATTCATTAAGTAAGAAACTTCCCCTCTGCCTGCAGCAATGTTTCTTCTATCTGCCATAGAAGATCAGTTTGACAGCCACTACAGTGCAGGAACATTATTAAAAAGCCTAGACCTGACTCTCATTAAAGAGGCCATGGATGGGGACAGATAGTAATATGCAGGGGCGGACTGACAACTCATGGGGCCCCCGGGCAATAAGGGATCATGGGGCCCCTGTGTCCTTGCCCAAACTCAAAAAAGCCTATGAAAAAGGTACCAGGGGCATCTCATGGGGCCCCCTACTGACCCCAGGCCCTCGGGCAGTGCCCTAGTTTCCAAATGGTCAGTCCGCCCCTGGTAATATGTCAATCACATGACACAGCAATGATTTTGTTGGTGGTGACAACTTGCCAGAGACAGAATTGCAAAGACTCAAGTCACCTTTTTGTCACTTTTTTGCTGGCCGACCCTAAGTGGTGTGACTCCAGTATCCTCGGCTTTTGCTCGTTTTACTGGCAGTTTTAGCCACAGTCCTATAGACTTTCTATTAGATCACACTTTTTGGCGCGCTTTTTGAATGCATGCAGGACTTTTGGTGCTCTTTCAGAAAATGTGCAAAAAACACACAACCTGATACAAAGTCTATGAGACTGTGGCTAAAACCTCAGACAAAGCAGTGTGAAGTTAGAGCTACATATGTCCAATGCTTTAAGAACCACCTCTCCAGTGCTTCAAAGGGGTCAATACCAGAAAACAGACTAGGGAATCAGAAGTGCTACTAGCCTGGGAGCCAGGTCTTGGTGGTGCAACCCTCTGACTGGGGGATCAAACCACAAACTGGAAAAGGAAGCACACAGGGGGTGCAAACACCTAGCGCATTATCCAAGGTTTCTTGGAAGTATAAAAACGAAAACATACTCACAAAATTAGATGTATATAAAAGTCTGTCCAATAAAGACTGTTCTAATAAACCTTGGATAATGTGCTAGGTGTTTGTGCCCCCTGTGTGCTTCCTTTTCCATTTTCATTGCTGTGTCTACTTTTATCACACAGTGTCCATTTGAAAGTAGAACTAAACACATCAATCTGTTTTCCAAAACAGTTACATTCAGGGTATACTGTAAATTATAACTATCACAGTTGTTTGTGATCTTAACTGAACAGTTAAGCCATCAAATGGATGGTGTTATAACCAATCAAATGTGCAGTACAATGGCTGCTGCAGATCAAACAGAGGCTAAGATGGAAGCTTCTGTTGCTGTAAATGGTAGGAGGGTTTAGTTTGGTTTTGAGGGTAATTTTAACTGCAAAGATAACATGACATCAGAAAACTCAAAATTTGCAATATGAAAACAAGGTGTTCACCGCTAACTCTAGGCCCTGTGAGGCAAGAAGAATACACTTGTAGGGTCCTAATAATAATTTAAAAAAATTGCTTTTTTGGCATGTTGTAATTGTAAAAAAAATACCCCAACAGCTTGGCTGAAAAATATCAGGTTTTTTTTTCATTATCTTTAAATATAGTTAGGTCCATATATATATATTTGGACACAGGCACAATGTTAGTTTTTTTCAGATATTTACCAAAATCTATTCAAGCTATAGTTATATAATATGGGCTGAAAGTGCACACTCTCAGGTTTAATTTGAGGGTATGTACATCCAAATTGGAGGAAGGGTTTAGGAATTACAGCTCTTAAGAGTAGCCTTAAAAAAAACTAATTTGCTTTTCACAATGGGGGGGTCAAGATGATGACTTTCGTGTCTCACTGCAAATTTCAGAAATTGTCCATGTATATAATACATGATGAAAGTTAAAATGGATAGCATTCACTCTATAATTTATAAAATTATAACATTTAATGATGCAGGGAATCTGCATACTTAGAAGTATTGTAGTACTAAAAATTGGAATGCTTTTGCTCATTCTTATATTGTTTTGTAACATAATTACCATTATTATCCCACATTAGTGAGAACGTGTATATTATTTTTCTGCACCATCTTCCAATATACAGTAGTTAATAATAAAGTGTAGAAATTTGTGTTTTACAATGTGCTGCCTGTTGAGTACCTTGGAACTTTAATAGATGGAGTGATTTCATTAGTATTATCCTTATCCTTAGCAAGCTGGAGCCATTGAGATAAAGCTAAAAGCAGACTTTCACCCATTGATTGTATTTCCTCTCCTCTGCTTCCTCCCTCAACAATTTCCTGTTTTTTATTATAAATACCTTTTTTTTGTTTAGCCAACCACTTTATATCACGCATGAAGACGTTTTGTTCTCTACATGATAGAAGTAAAGTTTTAGTGAAAGTAAAAAGATAAATTTACACCCAAGTATAAACCTCCAAGATGCATAGTGGAACCTCTTAAAACAGAAGATATACTGTATGCAGTGGTGTATTTGGGTTTTGTGCTACCCTAGGCAACACAAAAATTGGACGCCCCCCTCCCCGGTGGAGAGAGCCTGCCACTGACCAACTCCAGATCCCCCCTTCCCGCGGAGAGAGCCTTCACAGATCTATCCATCCCCAGGAATGACAATTGGGCTCTGCATACACCATCAAGCCTCTCTCGGAACCCACCTGGTCCCAATGTCCCTTTTTTCGAGGGGCAGTGCTGCCCCTCTAGAAAAATGACGCCCTAGGCAAATGCCTTGTGATAAATACGCCCCTGACTGTATGCATGCCTCACTTTTATCAGAGAGAAAAAAACAAGGAGTGGAGTCCTCTCCTTGGGATAGAAGGCAGAGCCATGGAAATACTTTCTTTTTGCCCCAGGACCAACTGTGCATCCAAAACCTCTGGTTTACAACACACACAGCCTAATATTACAGCACCATTTTTTCCAAATTGCATACATCTGTTTTATAGGCCTGTAATCATCAGTGCAGGGTATGAAAATCATGACTTCTATGGCGCAGGACCTAGGGACCAAGAACTGTATAACCAAACAGATTATAGTAAGGTTGGTCTAAAGGAAAAGAAAATCTGTCCAATAAACAAGTGTGAAATGCGGCAGAACCTTCCTAAAACAGAAAGCATTTGGTTGCTTCACTTCTGTTACAAATTAAAGTCCAACTCTGGCCCATTTTCTTTTTTTCTTTTGCAAATGGTCCTCCAGCAGCTTAAAATGCAGCTCTGACTGCAATACTCACCTCCTCTCTGGTGCTGTCCAATGCAGTAATTAATTTTCATCACAAGATGTTTTCTGTCTTCTTCGGTGACAACCATGACCATGCACTCACACAGTAATGACGCAGAGTGGTGCTGACCATTGCTCCTTGTATCATCCAGGAGTACCTACTGCCATAGATCAGAAGAATATTAGGACCAGGGGCGGACTGACCATTTGGAAACTTGGGCACTGCCCGAGGGCCCGGGCCCCCATGAGATGCCCCTGGTACTTTTTTCATAGGCTTTTTTGAGTTTGGGCAAGGACACTGGGGCCCCATGATCCCCTATTGCCCGGGGGCCCCATGAGTTGTCTGATTAGGACCCTGCTTGTCATGTGACTATCCTGATAACATTTGAAAAAGGTATTAAGAAAAAAGAAACAATACAAATGGGGGGTGGGGGCAGTTGGATCTACTCCTTACAGATGAAGTGGGGGGAGTTTTGATTCTTTTTAGCCAACCTCAACATACAAAGTTTGGCATAAACCAGGGGCGGACTGACCATTTGGAAACTCGGGCACTGCCCGAGGGCCCGGGGTCAGTAGGGGGCCCCATGATATGCCCCTGGTACCTTTTTCATAGGCTTTTTTGAGTTTGGGCAAGGACACAGGGGCCCCATGATCCCCTATTGCCCGGGGGCTCCATGAGTTGTCAGTCCGCCACTGGCATAAACTACATTTTCTTTCTTTTCTCCACCATGCAGCACACTAACTACCCTTTGTTACATCTATTTGCTGGCCATAAGAAATCACCAGTCTCTATATTTTAAAAGAATTCCGCCTAGGACTAATAGCCATTTTAATTTTTGATCTATGCACATAGACCTTTTGCTTCTACCTGCTATTATTGTACTTCAGAAAAAAAAACCAAAGAAAAAGCACACCTTGCTGCATTTCCATAATGTTTTCGGTTGTGATGTTCCTTTTGCATTTGTGATCTTTGATTATGGGAGACAAAGTGTGCAGCTAACACATCTTTTGTATAGAGAACAATAGTTCTCTGTACTCTCCTCCTTTGCTTTCCATCTCTCTCCCATCTCTCACTTGTTTTTTTTTTACAAAAAAGGTGACCGGGGAGGGATGTGGTTTCAGACAGCCGTAGATGAGGTTTCAGACAGCCATGTAAGGAAATCCAGCATTCTTCAACTTGCACATTTTATTTGAAACCTTGTAAAGGGGGACCTCAATTTCCTATGTAAGCATACATTTAAAATTCTGGTGTACACATCTTTGCAGGTTTTTTGGACTGTAGCACAACTGGTTGTACAATGCTGCCACCTACATTGGCACTTTATGAGTAAAGTATAATAATCATTCTTGTTCTCATTGAACAAGTGTATAATTCAGACATGGCAAGTGTCTATTGCCTCTATTCATGTAAGGCCAGTCTCATATACAACAAGTCACTGTTGCTGTCCCATGTGGCCAGTCTAGACTGACTCTTGAATTTGTGAGGCCCAGTGCTAAAAAAAGACGCATACAAGCTGTAACAGTTGTTTTCTAGATTTGATCCATGAAAATATTCTTCATATTATGAGCCATTTCAACAAAGTGGTATTATGCCAAAACATTCTGCCTTCTCTTAGACACATTGTGGTTTATTCATGCTAATGGAATATTTACTGTGATATGTTAATGCTTTGTAAATATGACAGTGTGTCTCAGTTATCCTGAAACTGGGTAATGTTGCTGAAAATATACCATAGCTCTCTTTGTTAGAAATTTTATAGAAAACTGTAAAAAGTCAATTTCATAACAAACACATTTTTTGTGTGGGGCTATTGACTCAGCAATCAGCAAGAACTTAGCTTTAAAGTTATTGTAAAGCTTGTATTTTTTTAAATAAAAATCACAAACATGTTATACTTACCTGCTCCGTGCAATGGTTTGCGTAGAGCAGCCTGGTTCTCCTCTTTTCGACTCCCCCGCCGAGTGCCCCCATAGCAATCTACTGGATATGGGGGTACTCATTCGTGCTCATTCCTGAGCCCTGCTCAATGTGTCCATTAGACATCCCCAATCCTCGTCACTGACTCTGATTTACAGCAGTGGGAGCCAATGCCTTCTGCTGCTGTATCTGACCCAATGAGGAGCAAGAGAGCTGAAAGAGCCTCGGCTCTTGTACATATCACTGGATCGATATCGGGTTCAGGTATGTATGGGGGGGATGCTGTGGACAGGGCTGCTTTTATAATCATGGGGCCCTGTACAGCCTGTCTGACAGGGCCCTCACCCAAACCCCCAAGTATCAAAACAATATTTTCACTAAAAATATGCTAAAAATCATTATTAGCAGACACAAACACAACATAACTTACAAAATGCCTGCTAAATCTACAAGATAAAACTGTATTGAGTTAATAAACAAAGCTCTGTGTGTGAATGGGGTCTTGGGGCTCATTCACAGGTGTGCTGTGGCCTGTACAGTGTTGATCAGTGACTTTTTATGTGGTTGGAGTTGTGTGAAAGCAGGCTATGTTATGCTATGGGGATGCAGAAGCTGTACGAACACAGCTGCAGATCATTATTTGACAGGCTTGTGGATGCAGGTGTACAGCCCCAAACACAGACCATGTATTTAAATTCCTCAATCCCTTTGCTCTACAGCCTCAGCTGTATTGGACAGTGAATTAACTGAAAGCGCTCTGTGCAAAGGCTCCTGTTTATTCTGTTCAGCAAATACAGTGTATTATGCATCACTTTTGAATGTACACAATGAGTAATCGGTACGGATAACTCATTGTGTTCATTCAGGAAAGAAAGGGGCTGATAAATATTGCATTACTACCGGTTCCTTTCCCCGCTTTCCATCCTGAAACATATCTCTGTGTGCCTGTAGTAGCCAGTGGAGGGGGGGGGGGCGACACTTGGAGACCTTGGCAGCTGGAGGAGGAGGATCATGCACAGGAAGGTTTTTCGGTGCAGTGGTGCAGGGGGGAAGGAAATGAGTGGAATCCATCCCCTTTATGGCCACCTGTCTAAGACACCTGTGGTGTTATGGTACCAGGCTGAAAACAACTGGAAAATTGATAAATATAAAGATTTTTCATGAATGCAGGGATGCTCTATTGAAGAGAGGAGAAAATGGGGCTGGGGACCAAGCTTTTAATTAAACTTTAAGACCAGAGGCAGCCAGCCAAATACTACTTTTATTTTCAAAAAAGTGGTCAGAAATGACAGCCCTCATGTTTCCTCACAACATGTATGCTTAAAGTGAGCCTGAAGTAAAAAATAGTTATTTAAAGTGTATGTTACTTTAAATATTTATTTTTTATCTACAGTATGTACACGTTCTTATATGTGTATTTTATGAATCATAATTTCTATCATTTCCATCAGACGTACCTCTGCACTTGCGCAGTCAGTTTTCATCCTTTGGCTGGCCATTCAGAGGTACAGGAGCCTGTGCAGACACTCAGTATGCCTGTATTGGGTAGTTTGTTCAGCCAACACACTCCCCAACCATCACAGCCTGCCTCTGGCACACACCTCCTCCCAATCACAGCCTGCCTCTGGCACACACCTCCTCCCAATCACAGCCTGCCTCTGGCACAAACCTCTGTCCAATCACAGCCTGCCTCTGGCACACACCTCCTCCCAATCACAGCCTGCCTCTGGCACACACCTCCTCCCAATCACAGCCTGCCTCTGGCACACACCTCCTCCCAATCACAGCCTGCCTCTGGCACACACCTCCTCCCAATCACAGCCTGCCTCTGGCACACACCTCTGCCCAATCACAGCCTGCCTCCGGCACACACCTCCTCCCAATCACAGCCTGCCTCTGGCACACACCTCCTCCCAATCACAGCCTGCCTCTGGCACACACCTCCTCCCAATCACAGCCTGCCTCTGGCACACACCTCCTCCCAATCACAGCCTGCCTCTGGCACACACCTCTGCCCAATCACAGCCTGCCTCCGGCACACACCTCCTCCCAATCACAGCCTGCCTCTGGCACACACCTCCTCCCAATCACAGCCTGACTCTGGCACACACCTCCTCCAAATCACAGCCTGCCTCTTGAACATGTCCCCTGCTCAGGCACTGCCTGCATCTTGTCTCAGGCTAAACAGACTGTAGAAAACAGGCACACTGTGTGTCTGCACAGTGTCCTGTAACCCCGCCCCTGATTATCAGGAAGAAGATATACATGGTCACAGTAAAGGACACAAAAAAAGTAAGAGAGATAATTTCTGAAACAAAACAAAAGCAGCTATGGTACCTGTATAGTTATAGCTGTATTATAAAGGGGAAAATTTACTAAACCTGGAATGTGCAAAATCTGGTGCATCTGTGCAAAGAAACCAATCAACTTCCAGGTTTTATTGTCAAAGCTTAATTGAACAAGCTGAAGTTAGAAGCTGATTGGCTACCATGCACAGCGGCACCAGATTCTGAGTGCTCCAGTTTTAGTAAATGCCCCCCAAAGTGTCTATAACACTGTTGGGGGAAAACAATAAAGGTTCTGGTCCACTTTTCTGGCAATATTCCTTCTTGTTAATGTATTGTACCAAATTCATGAAGCACCTGCAATAATTTTGGTTCTGACAGCGACTTGTGCACCAAATCCAGGCAGTTCTAAAATGCACCACTCTTACATTGTGTTGCATTGAATGTGACACTTCTACACTGTGGCAAATTGAATGCGCCAAATGCAAACGAAAATACCGACAGTTTATATCTCACGAAGGTGGAGCTAATTAAGAGCAACTCTCTTTTGGTGCACAGAGAGAAACTGGCGTAGACAGATTTTGCGGAAGTCTCTCGTGTGCATTATAGAAGTGATGCAGCATACACCGAATCCATATACAAGAGCTAGACAGGTACATGAATTTGGCACATGCTGCACTACTTTTTAGAACACATGAAAGACACTTTCACAAATCTGTGCCAGTCTTTATGAATTCCAGGGTGTATGTTCACAACTACTTTACTGCTCACTAGCTTGAGTGCCTGAATCCCCATATGCTCTGATATGCAGCAGCAGATGATGTCACAGCGAGGAACGGCAACAAGTTAGGTCAGTAGTGGGTCCAGACACCCATAATCCCACTGGATTATCAATCTTGACTCCCAGAAGAGGCACAGCTATGCAAGGCTTTAAAAAAATAAAATAATTTTCTCTATGGATAAAGTGGCAGTTGTGGGTCGAAGTTTGCCAGGAGATGGGCAAGCTCGTCTCTGATACTGTGAGCAATGACTCGAATCCTCCCTCATTACTTTGTGGTTTGAAATAACTGACTGATGAAATGAAACTTGCAAAGGGCGGTTACAACACAAACAGCAATAACTTTGTTTACACCTGTTAGGTGAGCAGAACAAACAAAAGTATGAATATTACTAAAACTGTGAGGTGGATTTACTGCACAGTAGAGACTGTTCACTCAGGAAAGTGGGCTGTGGTATGTTATCCTGAGATTTTCTACTATTCAAATGGATGCAGTTTTGCCTTATCTTTACATTTCTGCATGTCTGGTTTTATACAATTGTATATATACTTGAATACCTATCTCAAAGATTTAGTTGTGGTAACACAGGATAAAATGTAAATTTCTACCAGGCGTACCACAATGCGTACAAATGCAGAATATTTTGAATGGCACCCTGATGCGCTGAAAAAATTCTGCAAATCTGGTTTGGGTGCTTTCGGACCATTTAAAGCCCAATCCAAATAAATGGACTGCTTAAAACAACTCACACAAATGTGTAAGTTTTTTGGCTTTACTTCTCCTTTGTGTCACAGGAGTCTTGTGACCCAGAGTTAGCTGTTAGCTGACGGGCAACATTTGGGAGAGATCCAAACAATATTGTCAGGATCCACCTAGCTGCCTGATTGACAGCTGGCTCCACCTTTCTTCACGCAACTGAGAGCCAGAGGCAACTATGCCCGCCCCTTTTCCAGCCTGTCGCTGAAGCGAGCACTGGAGAGTGCAGTGACTTACAGCCATTGTTTTTTGCTGCAAGCAGATTGAGAGCTCTGACTGATCAGCGTTCATGTGACCTGTCAGCTCTCATTCTTAGACCCCATGTACATGAGTAGCTGCTAAACTCGAGTTTAGGAGCTTTTGGGCATTTTTTTGCCAAAGCTCCTAAACTCAACTCCATAAAAGCCTGTATGTCCATGTACACATAGGCTTTTAGCAGAGTTTAGGAGCAGCCGTGTTAAGGTGAGGGTTAACCTCCCTCTCCTGAACGCAGAAGAATCGCGATCAGGATCAGAATGTTTTGACCACCAACCATGGGAAAACAGAAAGCAGCAGGAGCAGCAAACGTGGTACCGCAGTTGCCGCATTTTTCCGCGATTTGAGTTTTCCCACAGCCAGCGGTCAGGGTAGCTCAAGTACATGGAGCCTTAGCGTCAGCATGGAACAAATGCAGTATTAAACGGAATGGCTGCGGGAGTTGGCAGCCTCCCCTTGGTTTCAATGGGACTGCCTCTTGTAGCTAATCGCCGGGAACACCTGCTGGGGTTCTCCTATCCACGTGCTGTTGGACCAGTTCACAAGTGTGAATGTGGCCTAATGGGCTGCTCACTTATCTTCTTACTGGAGCCTCTAACATTAAGGGAGCAAAGACCTGTCTCTACCAAGATGGCCACCTCAACATAAAGACACAGTGCAGAACACTGCTTGGTAAATTAATAAAAGGGAAAAGATTAGCAGCAGAGTGACCACAACTTTAGTAGAGTGGAGAAGCATTAGAAATTTTGCTAGGTTTAGTGCTGTCTGTATCCCCATTGTTGAGCTTATCCCTCACTTCCTGTCTTGGTGACTACATAAGAAGTGACAATTTCCTTAACCTAAAAAAGACTTGACACTCTTCTAACCCTTATCTACTATTCTAATAAAAATGGTGTTATTGCTGTCCGCTTCCCTCTTGAGATTCTACTTATTTCCAGTCCCACTGAGTGTACAGGAAGTAAGACCAAATCTCCAAAATTGTGAAACAGACAACAAAAAGAATTCAAATTTAAAAAAAAATTTAAAACAGAGGCCCTTCACTAGTAAATTCAAAACTGCCTATATATGGTCAGCTTTTTAAGCTGAATGTGGTTTGCTATCTGAAAAAGGGTTGGCATTTTGTAAAATATTGAGGCTTTCCTCATAACTGATGATTTGTTGCCTGATAATTGCCGTTTGAATGAAGAACCTTGTATGTCATTATGACTCAAAGTTCATATACTATTGTTTGGTATGCTGTTAAATTCGTATATGAGCTACGAGAGGCGTTAAGCTGGTTTCACAGGCTCCTCCAGTTTCATGTCAGTGCTCTCATTCTGTGTTGAGTTTAAAAACATGTTTTGTTATTTGGGGAAGCATCTGATGTGGTTATATATGCTCTGCACCACTCCGTATTGTTGTACAGTGTCAGTACAAAGAAAAAATAAAGCTTCTATCTGTACATCTTGTTAGTGGCTTTAACAGCTGCTTGAACAACCCCACTTCACAATTGCTCCATTTTCATGCCAGCTGAGTGTCTTGGCACTCATTACTTTGGAGTTGACGCTGCACAAGAAAGATGTGTGTGAAATACTTTGCAAAAGTCCTTAAACGACCCCATTTATAAATCCTGATGTTTAAAGAGTCAGTAAATTTATATGCAATGTATGCTTGTTTTGTATTTTATTGTGTTATAAACAGGGCTAAAAATGCAAATGAAAATCATTTTTTTTAATGTAAAATATTACATATAGATACTCTGTCAGGTTTCTACTGAAGTCAGTTTCCCCGTTGAGTACAATTACTTCTACTTGCCCTGGTGATGATTATTACCAGGAAAGAAAAAGATAAGAAATCCAAATATTTGTGCACAGGAATGCTTTACAGATGTACATTATAAGAAGAAGAAAAGAAAGAAAAGGAAGAAGAGCCCGGGATCTCTCTTGAAGCTGAAAGCCACTGTAGTACACAGATTTAAACACACCATCAACGCGTTTCATGGCTCTTTAGTGGCCACTTCAGCAGGAAAAGGATCTATGTGCATTTCCTTAGCCCAAAGCATACTGACCCAGTAAAGCCACATGATGAAGATACCTCCTCCTAAGTCTTGGGCATTAAGGCCCATTTCAGGCACTGGCTCCCTCCAGCATAAAGGGGTTAAGATAAATTGTTTATATTATTTATACACCTTCACTTCACTTCACTTCATATTCAAAGCTGTTAAGAGGCTCTAGTCTTCTTCTGCTCTGCTTATTAGAATACTTTTATTGCTGTCTCTGTCTCTCTCTTGGAGTTTTCCCTTTCTCTTCAGTCCTGGTGGCATGTTGTTACTAGTACAGGAAATGAGTGAATGTCTTAAAGGGGAACTGTATGAGCACCATAAATTGGAAACGCTATTTAATTCATTTTAATATTCAGAGAATACTCACCCATCCATCCATGGCTCCATGCTTTTTTTTGTTGAGAAATTACTTTGATATAAACCTTAGCATTTATATCTGTGGCCATCTTAAGTAAGGGCAAATGATTCATGTAGCACTTTCTTCCTGGAATCAATCTGCCCTTAGCTCGGGCATGCAGGCATCATGTTGTGCTTAGCTAAGAAAGTCCATCCTCCTCTCCAAGTAAAAACAAATTGCCCATGAAACCTCCTGGGATGTATGATATAATTTTGGCCTAGGCTGGAAGCCAAAAGCTCAACTGCAGAGCGGACACAGCCTGCTGACTTCTTTGGAGTGATCGGATGGTAACAGACCGCTTGTTTTTTTTCACTGGACTGTCATCCAATCCGCCGGATGAATGTTTTTGGCGTACAGGATCGAATTGGATGCCTGCGGGGGTCAGCGGACTCTTGTTTGCTGACACCTGCCAGTCTATAGAGGTCTATGGATGGTCCGATAGAGGTCTATGGATGGTTCGCCTGAAAAACTGACAGGCGGACCCAATCAGACCGTTAGTGTGAAAGGGGCCTTAAGCTCTTATGAATAGTTTGTGTAGCATACAGTTGCATAAGGAGAAACATTTATAAAAACTAGAGCTATAAAGATACAGCGGTATTATACATCATATAGAAAATATTACCTCTGTCAGCTTTTGTCTTTAGATTTGTATAGGACAACAGATTCTTATTGGTAATTAGGGATAAACTCCTCTTCCTCCCTTCACTCCCCAACTTTTATTAATGTTCCAGCTTTTCAAATGTTTTATGTTGATCTATAATGTACCTCACTGGGGCTTAATTTCTATCACTGGAGCCTATAAGTCAGGATTTCCTAACCAGTGGTATGGGAACCAAACGAAGAAGGTATGGAACTAAATCTTTGAAAAATAAAAATTAAATAAAAAAAAGAAAAAATTCTACATTTTGCAGAAATCCAAGTGCAGAAGTCAAGTGGATGTGTCAGGTTATCTATGCATAACATTGTCATTAACTGTACCTCAATTCCATGTTTTTATTGCACAAAAACAGCAAAAATCTAGCTTGTGTAGCTGTACCCCCGTAGGGGCTAGCAGTTCAGGTCTGTTCTTTTTGGAGTTGTTATTTTTGGGGTAACTTGTAACTAATAGGGATCTGGGAAGAGTGGGATACTCCAAAATGAACTATGTACAAGATAATAACACTAACTTTCTTCTTCTGCAGCACTTTAACCACTCGCCTACCGCCCTATAGCAGATATACTGCTACAGGATGACTGCTCTGTGCAAAATCACGTATATATACATGATTTTGCAGTTCTGGGTAGGGGACACACGTGAGCTGCCCTACCTGTGCTGCCATTTGTTGCAGCGGATGTCAATCACCGGGTCCCAGCCAGCAATTCTCGGCCAGCATTCGGTGATCGCCGCAAAAGTTGAGAGGGGAGAGATCTGTGTGTAAACAACAGGGCTCTCTCTCCTGTCAGTATGAACATGCTGCTTTCTCTCTCTCTACAGAGCAGAGAGAGCAAAAGCAGCATGTCTCACTAGTAAAACAGCACACAGCACACAGTGTAAGCACAACACATCACACAGTTAACCCTTTGATCACCCTAGATGTTAACTGCTTCCTGCCCAGTATCATTAGTACAGTGTCAGTGCTTTTTATTAGCACCGATCACAGCATTAGTGTCACTGGAGATGTCAGTGGCCGTTAGTCAGTTCCCACTCTGTGTCAGAATGCCCACCACAGTCCCACTATAAGTCGCTGATCGCCATCATTACTAGTATAAAAAATAAATAAATAAAAATTCCAGTATATATACCGCCATTTGTAGACGCTATATCTTTCACGTAAACCAATTAATTTACACGTATTGGGATTTTTTTTTTTGCAAAGACATGTAGCAGAATACATTTTGGCCTAAATTTATGAAGTATTATATGGTTTTACCGCCTTCCAACCTCACAGGTGAACAGGCCCATCTGTATGGCTGTGTGTAGGGCAACCCATTCATTTCAATGGGCTGCCTTGCCTGCGGAAATGCAGGGAAAGTAATTCCTGACCTCATTTTTAAAATTGCACCACACAAAAAACACCCCACATTTGCCAATGTATAGGGTACCCCTAAAGAGCAAAGCATTTGTCTGCGTGTCAGGAATGAGCGCGATTTCGCGTGAGTTCCGCGACACACAGTAACGTGAACCAAGCCTTGGACAGGGGTGCCTCTTGACTGAAAATACTTTTCAAGGGTACCCCGACTGGAAAAAGGTTGAGAAACACTGGTCAAGGTAACCCTGGAGATACAGAGGAAGAGTAATTAGATCTGTAGCCTGTGAACCATGGAGCAGAATCTAAACTAACACATGCAACTTCACTAGCCACAGTGAGCTAACCCACAGGGCAGCGCCACACTGATTACAGTGAGACAAAGCTAAATTGTCCCAAAACCTAAAAATACAGCCTCGTTGGCTACAGTGAGCTAGCTAAATCTACCAACATGGGGTGAGTTGGCGCAAAAATGAGATGTCCATAATTAGGTCCATAGTCCCACGGGGGGGGGGTGAAAGGTAAAAAGGGGTACGATGGAGGGGAAGAGGGAGAGGGGGACAAGGGCCACTTGGTGGATCCAGTAGAAAGGCCACGGAGGACCACGAAATGGTTAATACCTCAAGGCAGCCTCCAAAGTAGAGCAGAAGCAGATCTCCAATGTCACATGTAAAAAAAAAGAATGAAAGAAGGCCCCACGGAGTGCAGACCGTTAATATTTTAGTTGTAAACAATGGTGCTTGATAAAGGAGCGCGCCCTCTGGCCAATACGCATGCTCTGAAAAGTCATTGCGTCACTTCCGTTGACGCAGTTATGCCGTATGCTGTGCTCCAGCTGCGTTCCACTGCAGTACACAGTGGTTTTCTGGTCCCATCTTCTGACAGCCGGCCTCTGGATCTAGGAACTAGACACCAATCACTTGCAGCACATGCTAACCGCTCCCGGATACCATTGCATTGAAATACAGATGTGCCTTAATCTATCTTTTAAAATGTGAGTGCTTATTTACATCATTGTTTACAATTAAAATATTAACGGTCTGCCAGGGGCGGACTGACCATTTGGAAACTCGGGCACTGCCCGAGTAAAAAACAAACTAGTGGCATCTTATGCTGGTATCTAATTGAACTGATGATGACATTTTGGATACACTGGAGAACACTGTATAATGATATAATGGCGCAATTCCTTGGGGGTTTTTAATCGTAAATGGTTAAATGACAAGTTCTCATTTTATAACATTTTATAACATCCAGCTGCCCCATTTATTTACAGAGTTCTACGAATGGGAGCACTTCAAGTATCGACACTGTTTGTCGGCTTGTAGTTCTCAATGAACTACCAGGGCGCTGTTGAGAGCTCTGGTAGTTCATTGATGCTTTCTGTCAGTATGTAACTGCCTGCCCGTACGAGGTACGAGCAGACAGCTTACACCGACAGTTTGCAAAAGCCCTGCATTGCTGGTCTCTGGTGCAATGCTTTACAAACCCCAATAAAAAAAATAGTAAATGCACATTTTTTTTACCTGCAAAAATATGTGTATTTATACTTTATTGCTACAGGCACACAAACTTTGGTGTTCAAAACAATAACCCCAAGGCTGACCTTTTTTTACACGTAAGGTTTCTTCTTCTAATGGTCCTATGTTGGTTTTACAGAAGAAATTTGTTTCATTTGCATTTACAGCTTTAGGCACATGCCTACCATGTGTAATGGTTATCTATACTTAATGTTTAGGGAGCTGGAACTCATTCAACAATGTCAGAAATGTCCCCATTGCCCACAGCAATAAATCAGATTTAACTGTCATTCATACAATGTATGCTCCAAAAGTAAACAAGGAATCTTATAGATTATGAGCAAGCCAGTGGTTCCTCTTTCTTTGATGAATGAAGCCTTTTGAAACACATAGGAAGGCACTAGGGTGAATGAACCCTGTCACGATCAGAGGTCTGTAATGTCTAGATGTCAAGACCAGATATAGCATCATCTGTTAAAGTGGTTGTAAAGGCAGAAGGTTTTTTACCCTCATGCATTCTATGCATGAAGGTAATAAACCTTCTTTGTGCTGCTCCCCCCACTGCCCCCCTAAACCTCCTCTCGATCCAGTGATGTGCACGAGAGTCTCAGCTGTCCCAGGACTCCCTCTCCTCATTGGCTGAGACAGCAGCAGGGGTCATTGGCTCCCACTGCTGTGAACCAACAGCAGGAGGCAGGTTGAGCCCCAGCTCTCTGTCTCTTATGGACTCATAGAGCAGGGCTTGAGAGTGAGCATGCACCAGTGCCCTCAAAGCAAGCGACTTGCTATTGGGGCGCTCATCAAGGAGGAGGAGCCAGGAGCGCCAGTGGGGTACTCGAGAAGAAGAGGATCTGGGCTGCTCTGTGCAAAACCACTGCACAGATTAGGTAACACCTTTAATCACTTGCCCGCCACCCTATAGCAGAAGTACTGCTACAGGGTGGCAGGCCTACGCATTTGATTTGCATTTCCTGGGTAGGGGGCATGCACCACCCTACCCACGCCACAATTGGCGGCTAGGGATGTCAATCACCTGGTCCCGGCAAGTTCCCGACCAGCACTCAGCAATTGTCCGGGAAAGCTGACAGGGAAGAGCCCTGTGTGTAAACAACACAGGTCTCTCTCCTGTCAGCATGGAGAGAATGTCTCCATAGTAAAACACAGCATACAGTAAACCACAGACAGCACACAGTTAACCCTTTGATCACCCCAGATGTTAACATCTTCCTGCCCAGTGTCATTAGTACACTGTCAGTGCTATTTATTAGTACTAATCCCTTTATTAGTGTCACTGGGGATGTCAGTGGCAGTTAGTCAGTTCCCACCCAGTGTCAGAATGCCGCCGCAGTCCTGCTATAAGTTGCTGATTGCCGCCGTTACTAGTATAAAAAAAATTAAAATAAAAATTCCAGTATACTGTATATACCGCCATTTGTAGATGCTAGAACTTTCACGTAAACCAATTCATTTACACGTATTGAGATTTTCTTAAGCAAAGACATGTAACAGAATGCATTTTGTCCTAAATATATGAAGAAATTAGATTTTTTTACAATTGTTTATTTAATATGTTTTATAGCAAAAAGCCAAAAATATTGTTATTTTTCCCCAAAATTGTCAGTCTTTTTTGTTTATAGAGCAAAAAAGAAAAATCGCAGAGGTGATCAAATACTACTGCAAGAAAGTTCTATTTGTGGGAAAAAGGACATTAATTTATGTACAGCGTTGCATGACTGCACAGTTGCCAGTTAATGTAACGCAGGGCCATATCGCAAAAAATGGCCTGATCAGGAACGGTGGTAAATCCTCTGGAAGGCAAGTGGTTAATACCACTTTAACATACTCTGACTAATTTGCACATTATTGTTTAAACTCTTTTTTTAACTATATATTGGGGGTGATATACTAAAACGGGTGCACACAGAATCTGGTGCAGCAGTGCGTAGTAACCAATCTGCTTCAAGGTTTTATTGTCAAAGCTTAATTGAACAAGCTAAAGTTAGAAGGTGATTGGTTGCTAATCTCCCCCACTGTCTTCCAAAAGACAAAGTATTTATTTCTAGGTAAACATTGGTGTCAGCTGTCACTGTCATGTCTTCACACAGCTAATTTATAGCTGATGTGGTGATCCTATGATCAGAAACCATGCTAACTGGTTCCTATTTGTTAATGGAAGTTCAGGATTCTCAGTGACAATAAGGTCATACAAGTAGAAGTTCGCAGAGCACACTGTGGGTCAACAAGATAATATCCAAATGTTCAGACAGAGGGATGTGAGCTGTCTACTGACAGCTCACATCCTGTACAACATATCACACCTGGCGAGAATGCTGAAAACTGCTGTATTCCCTCTGTTAGTTGGGGGCAGATCTGTGGTTGTTTCTATGCTAGGCCTAAAACAGGACCATCTGCTTAGTTAATGTGGCGCACGCCATTATAATGGCGCAGAAAGCTTAATTATTTCTGAAGTTTTCCAAGTCTTGGTTTTCTTGGTTAAAAAAAAACCTGATGAAAAATAAAATCTGAATTAATTTTAAAATATATATATATGGTGTTTTTAAAATGTCTCAGGATACAACAGATTCTTTTATTGTTGCAGCTACCTTTTTTTTGTCATGCATGTAGATTGTTTATTACTTTGAATTCCTGTATCGTGAACACTCAGAGGTAATACATTATATTGTTATATTCTGTTGATATTTACTTTGTAGGTAAAGTATTTAATAATACATTTGAAAAAAAAGAAAGATAAAAAGTTTCATAATAGAATTAATGTAATTTTGTATGATAGATTTATAATGTGGAAACACATTTCACCTCACTACACTTTCTATAGACACGGTCCCACCCCCACATTTTTCAACATTTATTTTATGCTTAGCTGTTATATTTAGCCAAAAAAGTAACCAGTGCCTACATTTTTGATTATTATTCTTGTGGTAGAATTGCAGGAACTGAGAAATTGCAACAGTTATAACATGCAACACTTTCTTTAGAAAGAGGCCTTTAACTAGTACTCCTAAAATCAAACCATTATTGTCACTATCATATTGGGTGGAAATAGCAAGGAGGCCAATAGAGGGAGACAAAATCATTTCAGCTCAATTTAAGGGACCAGCATTGTAAGGATCATCTCTTTTTAGTCAAGTCTTTTTTTCTGTATAAGAAGTTATTCAAGGTGTAAAGGTGTTTTTAATATTGCATTAACTAAACAGGTTTGCAGCTTAAAAAGGATCATTTGAATCAAAACAGCATTCCCTGCTTTGAAATTTTTCCTTTTTCCTTCATTACATCTCCAGCCAACCCGTGCAACTGACTAATTCCATATTGTAGCATAGCTCCAGTAATGGCTGTTCTCCATAGCCCAATGATTACCTTACTTACCTACTTTTCTAGTAATCTAACACAGACACCGTGACCCTGGTCCCCATTATGACTCACATGGCAGGTGCTCTGAAGATGTTGTTAGGGGTGAAAAACACATTTCACTGCAGCGCATTACCAGAACGTATGTTAATGCACATTATGTGTGTTAGTATGTTGTGATGTTTTTCATTTTGTACAGCACCCCAATACACTACAGCAAGGCAGTTCTGATGCATATGCATTACAACAATGCACTACAATACATATATCTTGCGTTGTGGTGCACTGCATTGAAAAAAAGTCCATTTATTGGTCCTTTAAATTGGAAGCTCATTCAGAATGAATCTGCTGCCTTGACACACTGGACAAAGCGTGACACAACATAATACACATAAATGGACAAGTGTGAATGGGCCCTTATCAGTTAGGAGCTTGGGCAATTTTTTCGAAAGCCCTACATTTTCCGATCAGAAACTTAGGGTCAGTACACAGTATCTAACATGAATAAAGTCGCAGAGAACACTCTGATTGGAGGAGAAGTCATAATATGATTTTGACCAGTCATGTGACCAGGGTCTCCTCCTTCTGATACTTTTTTTCTTTCACTGTCATGGATGGGGCTTCACTTGCTTCAGCAAGCAGAGTGCTAAACACATTTGTAAAGCACAGCGCTATGCTATATAAAGTGCCCCCTTTTTGTAAACTAGCGATTTGGCCATGGTAAGGGTATACCATTGCTTTATAACTAGACCCCATAGTCCAGTTGGTAAAATAGCGTCTTGTAAAATGGCCCTAGATCTTGTTTTATTAATTCCCACTGAGTTTACTTATGGTATTGTGCTGTGTTGCTAGTATACTATTACTGTTGATGTTCTTCCCATCAGGCATCCAGGCTCTAATATCTGCACTGCAGAGTCTCTTTTCTTATGCTGAAAATGTTCAGAAAAATAAGTAGACAGAATAACCCTAAACAGCTTAGTAAAAGGTCAAGAGACCTAAAGAAATCTTAGTTTATATTAATATTCTCAACATATTTGAATTCTTGTTTCATTTTGTGTTTTGCTTTTAGAAATGGTTGTAAAATCTGCGATGGAAACAGGAAGGTCATGCTAATAAAGAAACTTTCTGGTTAAAAATATGTTAAAATAGTATAAATGTTTTTCAAAATCTAGTTAATTGTGTACACATACAACTGTTTCCTTCTATGTATACACATAGAAGGAAACAGTTGTATGATGTATTAGATGTATCATATGATTTAAAATACATGAATTCTGTAAAGAACAGTTACAGCTCCAAGATATTGATGAAAACCACATAAATGGAAACCAAATGTGAGCAGCCTTCTCTACTGCCCCAAGCGGGAGCATTCAGTGGTTATCAGTCTATACACAAGTGCATTTGTTTTTTCTTTCTTCTTGGTGGTAACATTACAGGCCTGATTTATTTAAGTGTGAAGTGCAGTGAAGAGAAGTAAAAGGAAACTGAGGTCTCTTCCAACAGGAGAGGAAAAGCAGTTTTAATTACATAATCCTCTGATCCCCTGGCAGGCATTGCTCCCCCATTTTTGATACACTAAATTGCAATACCGTAAAGTGGGAATGTTGTTATTATATGTACTACTTTAAAGTGCCAAATAAAAATCCATAAAATATCTTATAAATAAAGTAACAAGAATAAAATATATAAAATATGTGGTGCAAATGTGCCAATAAAGTGTACCAATGTAGCAAGCATTTGGCGCAGCTCAAGGCCGGACAGGACACAATCACCCTGCCTAAAAGGAAGAGGGGAGCAGAATCCCAAGTTGTACCAGAAACTAGGCAGTGTGCAGGGAAAGAGGATAGACGCTGCTCAAACCCCGTCCCGAGGAGTCCTGTGAAGACACTGTGATACCAATGGCCTCATCTGTCACTCCAACCACACCCTCTGATGCTTTTTGCCCGCCCATGGGAGGCTTGGTCACAGAGTAAATATACCATAGTTTGTAGATGTTATAACTTTCACACTAACCAGTTTATACACACTTATGGGGATTCTTTTTACCAAACACATGTAGCAGAAATACATTTTGGCCTAAGTTTATGAAGAAATTTGATTTTACTAGATATATTTTAAAAAGTAGAAGTATTTTATAAAGTAAAAAATTTTGGTTTTTGTTTCAAAATTTTCAGTCTTTTTTTTGTTTATATAATAAAAATTAAAAAACCCAATGGTAATCAAATATCACCAAAAGAAAGCTCTATTTGTGTGAAAAAAAAATTATATTTCACGTAGGTTCAGTGTTGCCAAGCAATTGACAGTTAAATTAGCACAGTGTTGAGTACCAAAAAATGGCCTGGTCTTGAAGGGGGTAACACCTTCCAGAGGTCAAGGGGTTAGAATACTAAGTGTTGCTGCAAGGGTTAAGCAGGGTCTACACACTACGTTTTTTTTGTCAACTAATGGGTTGAATGAAAAAAAAAGCACAGATTCCTTCATAAACACACACAATGTTGAGGCAGGGATCTCTCCCATTGTGTTTTTGTATTCTGACAGCAGAGTCCCCCCCCCCTCCACTTCCCAGTCCTAATACACAGATCAGTACTTGCAGCTATTGGCTGCAAGCACTGATGGAATGCTGGTTTTCCGGCACGATGATTCAACAGTAGCTGGTTGTTAGACTGGCTTCTGTTGAACAAACAGCAGTACACACTGACCAGAAGTTGGCTGGTTCCTGCTGAACCAGTCAATTTTTGGTATGTGTATATCCAGCTTTAAAGTGCGGGATAATGGCAGCGCACTGGCAAGCCTGCTGCACTGCCCTCACACTCAACGCTACAGCCTATGTCTCAGTGGGCTGACATGCGATGTGCAGTGCTCCAACCAATAGTGTTGCTAAGAAAGCATGGAAAAATATAAGCAGAAATTACTGTACAGCAGAAAAATATAGATATAAAAAGATATAGGCATCTGATGTCACATGCAATTCATGTCGATCTTTGCGCTTTACCCTTCTGCATACTGAGCCCCCTTATTGGTCATTAAAGCCACCCAACACATTAAAGAGCAAACAAAGCGTTTCAGTTGTGGAAGCAGCTAGGGTCATGTATTACTTTTAAGTTATAGTTGGGTTTTAGGTTCAGCTGTCTATTTGATTTATTTATAAAATAATTTTCAACAGTTTTCTGGTGGTAGTTCCCTTTAAAACTATTTGTGTCTAATGTGTTTGCACCAGTTCAGTTCAAGTACCAACACCCTTGTAGGTATTTTGTGCTATCACCACTTTAAGAACCTGTCTGAATGGCAGTTACAGATCCTTTAAAATTACTGGCAGTTCCCAGATTAGGAAGCTGGCAATAATTAACCTGTTGGTGCCAACGGTACGCAAATATGCGGCCTCTTGGCAGCTGGGCCTTGATGCCGAGTGGCCGCATTTTTTTGTGTACCAAAAGTAAACAAACATGTGCCGAGAGTGTGCGCCCTGCACTCTCCGGCACATTGGTGCCTCACGGAAGGGTCCCAATTGCTACTTGCGATCGGGACCTTTCCAATCATGTGACCTCTGTGACAGCCAATCATAGCGGTCACATGACCCTAAACCCCACTCACCTCTCAGTATCACAAACCCCTTAAAGGGACGGGAGGCACAAAGGGTACAAAGGTTTTAAGACCAGCTCTGAGTTGGCATACAGAGATGCTCTATTGCTGAGAGTGGGGTAAGTCTGTGCAGGAAAGTCTGTTCAGAAAGGCTGCCACAAATTGTTAATATGGGTGACAGCTCAGTCTCCATGCTGGGAGTGCACTATGCAGCATACTTCCAGCTAGGGTTGCCACCTCATCCCTTTAAAACCACATATTAATTACACAGGTTCTGAGGCTGATTTAATGCAGATAAGGCACTAAGTGAGTTTAACCCCTAGATGTTGAGCGCACACAAATATGCGGCCTCTCGGCGTCTGGGCCTTGACACTGAGTGGCTGCATATTTGCGTACCATTTGAAAATACATATGTGTTGAGAGTGCACACCCTGCGTGCTCCCAGAACATATGTCCGTGACTCACAAAAAGGTCGCGATCTCCCCTTGCGATCGGGACCTTTTCCGATCATGTGACCACCGTGACAGTGAATCACGGCGGTCACATGACCCTAAAGCCCCGCCTCCTGGCTTCTGAAACTCTTAAAGGGTCGGGAGGCACAAAGGGGTTAATTACCACTTTAATAAGCCCCAGAACCTGTGTAATTAATGTGTTTGGGATGAGGATGAGGTGGCAACCCTACTTCCAGCACAAATACCCACTTCAATGAGGCCACATATGTATGTATGCTCAGCAGCATAAGATTAAGTTCGAATAATATCAGCATGTTCCCTGTCAGCACAGGTGCAGAATGGGATTGGCGCCTAATGCTGCCCCTCTCAATCCCAGAGTGCTCTGGTGTGGATGGGGGCTCAAAGTGTATGTTAATACAAGAAAGCCAAACATAAGGTAGAGTTAATTTTTGTTATTATTCAATCCAAACAAACAAAAAAACCCCAATATAAAATGCTAAAAAATGGGTAGCTATCCTCCCCTTCATTTACATTTTCTATATGAGGGCAGGGTCTTTGCAGTATTCCTGCAAATTCAGGCCTGATTGGCATCAGGAGAAATGTACCTTCTACCTAATAGGGAAGATGACCAAGGAAGAGCTTTTTCCCACTATACCTGTAGTTTTTGTTTTCCTTTTGCTTCGTTTTCTAATTGCTTCGAATTTACAATAACATTTGTGCAACTGCATCATGTAGTAACTGTTTAGCTGTTTTGAACTGTAATTAGGTAAACTGCGCATATTTCATATGGCCATTTCTTGCACACCTCTTTGTAAGTTTCTCACAATGAAATGGCATTTGTAATTTTAGACAATTTCCAAAATAATATATGAAATAAAACCAGAAGAAATCAAATGGTATTACTGCCTGTAATTGCTTCAAACAGACGCCCTGGACCTTTCAGGTAATGCTAATCTTTCAGAATACTATTCCTGCATCCATATTACAAAATGATCCATATCACCCCATTCTAGGAACAAATATTTTTCTTGGGTTTTTTGGTTCTTAGGTTATTGATTAATGAAAATGAGAGGACTTCTGACTACTATTTCATTTTTTTGTATCAGCAATAAAAATTCCTGGAATCCAAGGTAAAGCTCATTTAAACACCAAAACAAAAATGTATTGTCTGAATTTGTTTCTTTCTTTTAGGCTTTTTAAAAATATTTTAACCTGGTGATCCTGCCCTGGGCACATTTCCTGTCCTGGGGTGGCAATGCAAACTAACTTTTTGTATAGAGGAGAAGCATTGCCCTAGACTGTTCTCTGGATTTGGACTACAAGCTTCTCCCTCTCCTCATCATATTACATAGAGGTGGTTTGTAGTTCACAGACAATAGCCCAGAGAGCTGATAACATTATTTGAGATATTAGGTGCACAGGAAGTTATGACACAGAAAATTTTGGAAAGTTAAGGCTACTTTCAAACAGGCAATTAAAGCTGGACATTGGATTCATGCACCAGGAATCACTGGTGTATGTGAACACCTGTGACTAGGAGGTCTGTACAAAGCAATTACAGGCTGACAGGAACCATGGCTGTCTGCCATCATTCCCATCTATCTGTACATCCATCGGGACAGATAATCGGCCCTGGACACAGTTTTTCTGCACCCAGGGTCACTCATTTAACCCTGACATCAGTTTACAGCTGAATGCTAGTATATGCAAAGAGTGGCAGACAGATGGGGCTCCTGTCAGCCTGTTATTGCTTCATACAGGCTGAGCAGCCACAGCCGTTCCCACACATGTGAATCCTGGCACAGAAATCTGCTCATTCTTGCAGTAGGAATCCAATGTCCTGCCCCACTCACCCATGTGAATGTAACCCTACTGTTATGAACATAGCCTGAAAAAAAGAAAACAAATGCAGCTGCAGCCAGCACATATTAGGACTGGTACGCTGCAATATAGTAAATGTTTGTTTTGGAATTTAGATAGCCTTTAAATATACTTGTGGTTATAGAAATGTTTACTATCAGTGAGTTAGGCTGTTGCTCTGTGTTTCCTGCTGATTAGCATTCTGTAGTCAACATTGTGTTCATAGCATGTTTATTTCAAGTAAAGTTTCACCCAAAAAAAAAATTTGCACCTGACTCCTCCCCTTCTTTCCTACAATTAGATAATTTTTTGAAAGTGTTCCAGACGTTGAGCTCCCCGTGTATCTGATGGCACATGCGCACAGCAGGATTCCAAATGTGTGCAAATGTGCTTTGTCAAGCCTTTGGGACCTGGGCATCTGCACAGATATAAGGGTTCCAGATTTCAGGGCGTGTGCACATGCATAGGAAATCCCCATGTGTACACAGATGTGCTGAAGGTTTCTGCCGGGTCCTGAGTGGCCTGGCAGATCCCTTCCGTACATCTGCGCATGTGCCAGAATTTCAAAGAAGGCAGTGGTGGTGGGGTGCATTGCCAACTGTAGGGGCACCTGAAGTTCATCTTTAAATACATTTAGGCAAATGTATAAACTTAGAGCTAATTTAATCTATCTTGCTCTGTCTTTTTATACCCTTGGAGAATTGGTAATATACAGCATTTACCTTTTTTAGAGAAAACATGAGTGGTCAGGCAAAACACATTTCTTTTATTTCTTATGGGATTCATATTCAACTGTAGGCCATAAAAGAATGGTACAATCATACAACAAAACATGGCAACAAGTAAGTAAGTGTAAGTAAGTGAAATGATCCTTGTTCAAAAGTCTACATATATTTAGTTCTTAATACTGTATATTGCCCCCTTTAGCATCAATGACAGCGAGCAGTCTTTTTTAATACGGTAAACCTAAACATAGGGGTGGAGACTTCAACAATACAGTCTCAACCTTTCCAATGGTTTTACTGGTACCACATCCTCTATTGAAAAGACACTGAAATACATCCAATTCCCTACCATAAGAAAAACTAATAGGATTTTAAAGGTACCACACCATATGTAAAAAGTTTACATTTTATTGTACAAAATATAAAAAATTCTAAATAACAAACTTTAAGATATTGTTAAAAGCCAACACAGTCATATAGTATGTCAGAAATTGACATGTGGAAATGATGCAGAAATTTTTGTACAGGCAAACTTGACTTTGGGATTAACACTGTTTCAGAAGGCCAATGCAGGTAACATGATATTGAAGGCTGACAGTGGCCATCCACACAGTCTAGTCAAGTCTATACCATATAGCCAATACTTATGACTTAGACTTTATGATTTTAAGTGTGAGGTAGATGTTTTAAGAAATAGATTGTTGGCTCGAGGATATTCCAAGAAACAAATAGATTGTTGGCTCAAGGATACACCAAGAAAACCTTAAAGAAGGCTTATCAGCGAGCCAAGCAACAATCACAATCTAATTTGATTTGCAGGCATCACATAGGCACAACCAAGTTGACTATGCAGTACAACAGGCTACAACAACAGATTTGCCATGTTATCAATAGATAATGGTATCTACAACAAACTGACCCCTCAGTAGCTGCTTGTGTCAGGGATAAGGTGGATATAGTATACGGATGCAATAAATCAATCAGAGATACCTTGGGCCATTTCAGTTGTCAGTATGTTCTGCAAGGGAAGAGACATATATTACCAAACGGGGAAATGCATGAAGCCATACACTACGTTAACTGCCAGACTCCAGGCGTCATCTATATGATGACCTGTAGTTGTGCAACGGTGACAAACTACGTACATTTTTAATATCTATAGGCGACAATTTAAAAGCTTTTACAGTTTACCACTTTAGATTTACACAGGAGGTCTAGTGCTTGAATTACTGTCCTCGATCTGACTTTCATGGTGATACCTCACATGCACGGTGCTATCTCTGTTTACATACCAACATGGGACCGAGGCTTGCGGTTTTCTTTCTGCGTGAACGGGGGGGGGGGGGGGGGGGTTGATATCTTTCAATTATTTATTTTGCTTTGTTTATTTTTACACTGTCCCGCTCATTTTTTTTAATCACTTTTACTGTTATCACAGGGAATGTAAATATGCCCTTTGGTAGCAATAGGCAGTGACGGGTACTCTTTTCTGAGCAATCTGGGGACTATTATACTCTAGATCTCTACTATCCCTTAAAGCATCTGATCACACCAAGATCGGTGGGCTCAGATGCTTTCCCAATTTTAAAATTGCACTATTTTTATCCGGTGAAACCGAAATTATGAAATGCTCTTGCCTTCCGGTTTCTTAGACCATAGAGATGATTGGAGTCATTTTGGAGCTGGTGGAACAGGAGAGCCCAAGAAAGCCATGGAAGGCGGCATGTATACAGCGTTCCAGTGGCTAATTAGCCTCTGGGATTGCTTTAACATGAAAGCCGACCGCCAGCTAAAAAAAAACATATTAGGATGATCTCTGTAGCTGCAGGCATCATCCTGGTATAACTACTCAGTGACGTACCGGTGTGTTGCTGGTCCTTGTTGGACATATATGTAACAGCAGAGAACATGGACATATGATGAATCGGGTCTGTGAACTTATAGGGCCGCAATTCATTCTTTTTTGTAATACCCATGTTGATGGTTAGGCCCAAAAAAATGTTTAATGCGGAAACCGTAATAGGTTTCCATGCTGATTGTCTGGCAACAGCTGAATTTGGGTGGGTGGTGATGTATTGTGTGTATAAATGGCTTTTGGCCCACAATCAATTGATGCAAGTATTCCGTGAAAAACAGTGGAGGGACTAAATGCTAGTACTGGCATCGAATGGAGCTAATCCTGTTAACACTGCGTTTTTTGGGGGCACTATACTAAGGAGGCACTAGTATAGTTCTGTTCGTTATCAATATATTTACAAACACTATTTTAGTAATAGCGGTGATCAGCAACCTATAGCGTGAGTGCAATAGTGTGGGGCAATCTAATACTAGCTGACCCTGTCTAAGAGGGGTGCTAACTGACCCTGAAGCTATCTGATGTCGCTAGTGGAAGTAATACAGGGATCGGTGAAAAAGTCTATATACTGACAATGTACTAATGGCACTAGCTGTGTGACGGGTGATCAAAGGGTTCATAGTGGCAATCAAAGGGTTCAAAATGCTAATCTAACAAGTGTATGTACAATGTAGTGCGTTTACTCACAGTGTGGTGTTCTCTCTTCTCCCCCTGGAACGACGGGGGGGGGGGGGGGATGCACGCTCACACCCAGAAATAGAATTACAGTACTGTATATAGAATTATATATTTTTTTACTTTTTTTTTACAATTAAAAAAAAAACACTTTCATCAGAGCTAACAGCTTTGCTAACATTGTTATCATACATCACTCTACCTGTAGCTGTCGCTAATCTGCAGCACAAGTACTGCAGGCAATTGGTAAGTGGATGAGCAGCAATCACCATATTGGAGGGACTTGTTCCTTGCATTATTTGCCTAATGTTTGGAGCTTAGATGGCATTAATGTGGTCCCTTTAAATAACATTGTATTTATTTTTTCTTTTCCCACCTGTTTTTCATACTTTTTCCCCTTTTCTTATTTTCTTATTTTTATTATTACTTTTTTTTCTTGTCTCCTTTTCTTTTTTGTGTTTCTTCTTTTATTATTTTGTTGTTTTGAGCTAGTGAAGGAGTAGTAATATGGCTCCAATATTGTCTCATTTTTATTTGGAAACTTATTTCTGTAGATACTGTCCTTTTCAGAGCAACATGGCAGCAGCGTAATGATGTCATTGCACAACGACATGAGCATCATGATGTCATTGCACGGCAACATGCGCAGTGGCATCCTCACGTGAATGTGTAGAACTGGCGGGAAGCTGATTTAGCTCCATTTTGGTGTTATATAAATCTACGTAGTATTGAAGAGGTTTAGATGGCTTGGTTCACCAGAATGTATTGGGAGAGCCATGAATTTCAGGATGGTTGACATCTGTTGGGAGACTGATGAGAGAACCCTGAGAGATATGTGTAGCATGGTAGTATTCCCCCCACTACTCTTCTAACAACAGCTCTATATTTGCTGGTGACACACTTCTATTATGGTATCTGTCCCTTTCTAAATATTTTTCTTTACAAATATCTGGGTGATATATGAAACAGTGCTATATATAGTTATATTTCAGGGTGGGGGAGGAAGCATTAATTTAATTATTAAATGTTATTATGGCCATAATATGGATGATGTCTATTTTATAGTGTGAGGTGTAGGGGTGTAGTTTGGATCTTATTAGTTTTTCATATGGTAGGAAATTGAGTCTTTTTAAATAGTTGTTTATGAGGCCCCAAAATTCTTGCAGGTTGCCCATTCATCTTGGCAAAATGTATCTAGGTCATGCAAAGTCTTTGGTCATCTTGTATGAATACATGTTTGAGATCTCCCCAGAGTAGCTCGAAAATATTAAGGTCAGGAGACTGTGATGGCCACTCCAGAACCTTCATCTTTTTCTGCTGTAACCACTGGAGGGTCAACTTGTCTTGTGCTTGGAAAGTCCAAGAGCAACCCATGTGTAGCTTTGGTGCAGAGGAAAGCAAATTGTCTGCCAATATTTTCTGATAATTGCTGCATTCATTTTGCCATTCATTTTCACAAGATTGCCCTTGCCTTTAGAGCTCACACCCCCCAAAACATCAGTGAGCCACCACCATGCTTAACAGTGGGGATGATATTCTTGTCATCATGGGCCTTGTTGACCTCTCTCCAAACATAGCACTTATGGTTGTGCCAGAGGCTGTGAGGCGTGTCAAGGTGTTGTTGGGCATATTTGTAACTGGGATTATTTGTGGCATTGGCACAGTAAAGGCTTCTTTCTGGCACTCAACCATGCAGCTAATGTTTGTTCAAGTATTCTGGTATTGTGCTCCTTAAGACATTCACATCATTTTTATACAGAGCAACCTGTATTTCTCCTGAGTTTATCTGTGCGTTTTTCTTTGTATCCTGAACAATTGTTCTGCCAGTTATGGCAGAACAAGTCCTGGAGAAGTCCTGCAGTCGTGCGTGGGAGGTGGAGACCAGGGAGCTAGAAAGTAGGAGGTCTTGTGAGGAGCGAAGAGTATGGGTTGGGTGGTATTTGGGTATCAGGTCAGTGAGCTAGTTTGGGGCAGCATTTTGAATGGCTTTGTATGTCTGTGTTAGTAGTTTGAATTTAATGCGTTGGGCAATCGGGAGCCATTGGAGGGAATGACAGAGGGGGGTGGCAGAAGCGGAGCGGTTGGTAAGGTGGATGAGTCTGGCCACTGAGTTCAGGATAGACTGAAGCGGGGATAGTCTGTGATGAGGTAGGCCGGTGAGAAGGGAGTTGCAGTAGTCCAGGCGTGAGATAATAAGGGAGTAAACGAGTTGTTTAGTAGTGTCTGGGGTTAGGAACGTACGTATTTTGGAGATGTTGCGGAGGTGGAGCCTGCATGAGTTTGCCAACGATTGGACATGGGGTTGGAAGGACAGGTTTGAGTCTAGAGTGACACCTAGGACTTTGGCTTGCGGGGTGGGACTGATGATGGCGTTGTTGGTCGTGATGGAGAGGGAAGGGGGGGGCACGGGCTGGGGGAAAAATCAAGAGCTCAGTTTTGGAAAGGTTCAATTTGAGGAAATGGAGCGGCATCCAGTCTGATATGTCGTTCAGTAGGTGGGTGATACGGGCGGAGACTGAAGGGGTAAGGCAAGGGGTGGAGAGGTAAATTTGCGTGTCATCGGCGTAGAGGTGATAGTTGAAGCCGTGGGAGTGTATCAGTTTGCTGAGGGAGGAGGTATAGATGAAGAAGAGAAGGGGCCCGAGGACAGAGCCTTGGGGCACCCCAACAGAAAGGGGGAGAGAGGGGGAGGAGGTAGCATTATAGGAAATGCTGAAGGAGCGTTGGGATAGATAGGAGGAGAGCCAAGAGAGAGTGGAGTCTTTGATGCCGAGGGAGTGTAGTTTATTAAGGAGGAGGGGGTGGTCAACTGTGTCGAATGCCGCGGAAAGGTCGAGGAGCTTTGGCGGTTAGCAGGTCATTAGTGATTTTGAGTAGGGCGGTTTTGGTGGAGTGTAGGGGACGGAAGCCAGACTGTAGTGGATCGAGGAGGTTGTTGTCAGTGAGGTGGGCGCTTAGGCGATTGTAGACTAAGCGCTCAAGGAGCTTGGAAGTAAATGGCAGCAGGGAGATGGGTCTAAGGTTGTTCAGGTCGGTGGGGTCCAGGGAGGGTTTTTTGAGTATAAGAGTGATGTGCGCGTGCTTTAGGGGGGAGGGGAATGCGCCAGTAGAGAGGGGGAGATTGAAGATGTGGGTGAGGGAGCGTAGGATGGAGGAGAAGGGTGACCGAAGGAGTTGTGTGGGGACAGGGTCAAGGGGGCAAGTGGTGAGGCGGGCTTCTGAGAAGACCTTAGTGACCTCCTCAGTGGTAGCAAGGCTGAAGGAGCGGAGTGTTGGGGAGGTTATAGTGTGCGGGATGTTAGGTGTGGTGGGGGGTAGGGTGGTTGCAAGGTCAGAGGAGGGGAGAATTGATGGGGTTATAGTGGGAGGGAGGCTAGGTGGGGAGGTGGGTTGAGCATTGGCGA
Source organism: Staurois parvus (assembly GCF_062004578.1). Classification (NCBI taxonomy): domain Eukaryota; kingdom Metazoa; phylum Chordata; class Amphibia; order Anura; family Ranidae; genus Staurois; species Staurois parvus. The sequence continues at coordinate 114,971 of NW_028317919.1, read as the reverse complement.
TGTCCTTACGGATTGCGTTGATCTTATTTTGGAAGTGATTGGCAATCTTGTGGGCAGTGAGTGAGGTACTGGGTGGGGGGGGGAGAGAGTAGGGAGTTGAAAGTGGAGAAGAGCCGGCGAGGGCAGGTGGAGAGGGTGTTGATGAGGGTTACGAAGTAGGCTTGTTTGGCGGCATGGAGGGAGGAGGAGTAGGTGAGGAAGGCGGATCTGTAGAGGGAGAACGCTCGAGGGGATTTGGTTTTGCGCCATAATCATTCCAATGTGCGACTGCATCGTTTAAGATTTTTAGTGTGGTCGATCTGTCAGGGTTGAGGCGGTCGGGGTCTAATGCTACGTGTGGTTAGGGGTGCTAAGGAGTCTAAGGCAGCTGATAGCGAGTCGTTATACGCAGTATTGGCCAGGTGAGGGCATGACAGTGGAAGGATACTGTCGTACAGACAGTCAGCTGCAGAGTGGAGAGGGGCCGGGTTCAGGTTGCGGAGGTTACGGCTGGTGATGGTTTGACGTTTGGGGGGGGAGGCGTTAGAGGACGGGGAGATGGAGAACGTAATGAGGTTGTGGTCAGAGAGAGGGAAAAAGGTGTTTGTGAGGTTGTGGAGAGTGCAGAGATGGGAGAAAACGAGGTCCAGGGTGTTCCCGTCGGAGTGGGTGGAGGACTGTGTACACTGTGTGAGTGCAAAAGTAGAGGTTAAGTGGAGGAGTTGGGATGTAGCCGGGTTGTTGACATTGATAGGGATATTGAAGTCTCCAAAGATGATGGTGGGTAGCTCAGAGGAGAGGAAGAAGGGTAGCCACGCGGAAAAGTCGTCAAGGAAGTGGGATACGGGTCCAGGAGGCCGATAGATTAATGCAATCCTCAGAGGGGTGGGGGAGAAGAGCCGGATGCAGTGGGCCTCGAAGAAGGAGAAGGATAGAGGAGGGGGTTTGGGAGGACCTGGAAAGTGGTCAGCGGTGACAAGAGCATGCCGACCCCACCACCTCTACGACCGCTCGGTCTGGGTGAATGGGACCAGACGAGACCTCCATACGAGAGTGCCGCAGGGGAGGCGGAGTCAGTGGCTTGGATCCAGGTTTCGGTGATTGCTAGGTGGTTGAGGGAGTGGGAGATAAAGAGGTCATGGATGGCGGTGAGCTTGTTGCAAACCGATCGGGCGTTCAGGAGTGCAACCAGGAGTGGAGGGGTGAATGCGGGGAGGATATATTTTTATATCCTTTTACATCTTTATAAAGTTCCATTACCTTGTTATGCAGGTCTTTTGAAAATGCATCTATGTAAGAGCTAACAAACTCATTTACTATTTATACACATATGTGGGAAATAAACCTTTGATTGCCATTTTAACCTGTATATGTCACCATGTATGTCTGTGCAAAGGCCAAACATTCCAGGTATGTAAACTTTTGATCAGGATCATTTGGATGATTTCTGTTATCATTATGATTTAAAATTAGCCATACAATTATGTGACAATAAATGGATTCATATGATCACTATCCTTAAATAAAAGTTTTTTGGCATGATCAGACATATTTTCAATATCAATGGCAAAATTTCACAATTTCTGCCAGAGTAAATAAACTTTTGAGCACAAATATATAGATATATAGTATATATTGGTATAGAAAGTTTCAAAGTTTTTTTTAAATGTGCTTTGTGTAATTATCCCTCCATATTCATTTTCATTTGTCTTCTGCCTCCAGCTAAAGGTTTTGATTTAGCTGATGCTGAGAGTACCTGCAGTAGGTACTGTAAAATGAGAACGAAGAGCAAATCAGAGGCAACTGACAAACCATTTTAGGTGCAGTGTGCTAAAGTATTGCATGCTGCATCTTTGATCTGCTTTCATGAACACGCATGTCATATAAAGTTTCCTGGTAGTGCACCTTAAATGCAGGTAAAACACGCCTAAAACTCAACACACCTAAAACGCACTGCACAAATATGAACCAGCCCTAACTGCAGTCTCTCCATCTGTGTTGTAGTTTATATGAATTATGTCACCTGCCTCTTCAACCTCAGCAGGTGATTGGATGACACAAAGGGGTTTATTTACTAAAGCTGGAGAGTCCAAAATCAGACTCCCTTCTGCATAGAAACCAATCAGCTTCCAGGTTTCATTGCCAAAGCTTCATTGAACAAGCTGAGGTTAGAAGCTGATTGGTTTCTATGCAGAAGGGAGTCTGATTTTGGACTCTCCAGCTTTAGTAAATAAACCCCAAAATGTCACACAAAGTTCAGGCATATGAAGAGTCATAGCTGAGGATTCTACAGAATCAGAAAATGAAAGTCTCCTTTTTTCATTCTTCAAGGTAAAGCAGATGTTCAGCAGGAAGACCCTAACAGAACCAAGACTTGATTGTACAGAAAACGTTTACAGTTATGCCGAGGTCTTTATGTCTGCTTGAAAGTAGGGATTCGCGTGTATATTGATGTAGACCGTATATGACATATTACTGTGTGTTCACAGCACAATGTGCCCAGCAGTTGAACTGTCTTTATTTCAATGAAACGCTCCCTACCCTTCTGCACGTTCTCCATTACACCGCCCCTTCTCCATGCTTACCCATGCAAACTGCTCAGCACTAAACCACAAGCTAAATATAGTTAGAACAAAGTGGAATTTCATCTACGAACTGACTCCCTTTCACTTCCCTTTTCTCGATGTGTTATCCTACAACCTAACTTATTATTCTACAACGTAATAATAATATAAATAGTATTTTTGATGTTACACATAATACCAAACTGGGAATAGAAAGTAGCACTGGCATTTAAAGCATATAGTATGACATTAGGGTGTTTGTTTGTGAGCTGGCATTAATATGGAATAAAGCAATTGAGGGCACAGATAGAAAATTGTATGGGCTGTTGTAATTACTTATGTCGCCAATTTTTTTAGAGCAGCACTAATAAAAGTTTAGCAGTTTAAGGTCTCGATCACACTATTGTGTTGCAATAACATGTGTTATACTGCGTATTTTACTGCAATGCACGTTAATTACATTGGTACGATGCATTGCCCCTCATTCTGAATGGCACCCCAACACACCTTGTGATGGTCCAATGTGCTTTGCCTTGCAGCGGCACTGGCAAAAAATGGTGCAATGGCAGTGTAATACACATCTGTCACAAGGGGGTTTATTTACTAAAGCTGGAGGGTGCAAAATCAGTCTCACTTCTGCATAGAAACCAATCAGCTTCTAACTTCAGCTTGTTCAGTTAAGCTTTGGCAATAGAATCTGGAAGCTGATTGGTTTCTATGCAGAAGTGAGCCTGATTTTGCACTCTCCAGCTTTCGTAAATAAACGCAAAGTGCGTAGAGGTACCATTCAAATAAATTGCATTGTGTTGCACCAATGCATATAACATGCATGTTAACTCAACAATATGGTGTTATAGGGTCCTAGTGCAACTCAGGAACTTTCTGTTTGTGCATCATTCTTTTTTAATTTTTGTACATGTACAGTATACTTTACTCTTAACATTGTGATAAAGACAAAAATTGCACAACAAGCCCTGCATGTTCCTAATTAGAGCTGCATACACCCCAAATTACTTAAAGGTGTATGAATGTGCTGTGCTGAAAACTAAATAAAGAGCTATACAAATCTCATATAAAACATTGCAATAAAAATCTCCACAAAAATCTGTATGTGTGTATATAGCAGTGACGACAATAATTTATCCAAAAACAATTCATATATTGCACAAAACAGCTCATATGTTGAACACAAATAAAATGTAGATAAAATATTTAAAAAAAAGTCCAAAAGTATAAATAAATAATTAGTCCTAAGTGAGGGAAAAAAATTCCAGTAATGTATAATCAAGCTTCTTCAATGAAAGTGAGTGTACTCCCTGTGAAAAGACACAATCCTCTACCTTCCCCTGCAGGGTGAACGCTTGCCACAAAGTTCAGTTTAGCATGTTGGAAGGAGGGACCCAGACAACAACTTCAAATGTTCCAGCTTGTGCATGAAATCAATCAGAGGATTGACCACAAAGGATCTCAATCTATTAAGCTCAAATGGAAGAGAAGCAAACCCTAGTGCTAACCACAAAAAAAAACACTTTTTATTAAAACTAAAAAAATGCACTCACGTGAATGGCCTCAGACAGTGTGAGATTCAATGCTTTCTTAGATGAGTATGAACAAATACCACTGTGCTAAGACAGGGGTCCCAACAGCCCTGATGCAGTCCCTGATGACATCAGTCGTAATTAAATATGTAAGGCAGATCCTGGATTGAGCTGACTGCATGAGGGCTGGAGGGATCCCTGTCTTAGCCCAGTGGTATTTGTTTATACTCCTGCTGGATGTCATTGAATCTCACGAGAGCTATATTATAGTTTACATAAAGTGTTTTATAGCAGTGAGCACTATGATTTGCTTTTCTTCCATTTGAGCTTGAGAGGTGGATTTCCTTTGTGATCAGCTTCATCAAGAAATGTGGTTGTGAAGCTTGGTGTTGTGGTTCCTCTGATTGATTTCATATACAAGCTGGAGCAGATTGTAAATGTTCTCTGGGTCCTGGTGCATGTCAACATGTTAAATTGTCCTTTGTGGTGAGGGTCAACGTCTAGAGGTGACCGTTCACCCTCTAGGGGAATTTGGAGGATTGTGTCTTTTCCCTTGGAATGCACTTTCATTAAAGAAGTATGAGTTTGCACTACTGGGATTTATGTTTTTTTCTTCACTTCAACTATTTATACTTTTGGAATTTATTTGAATATGTTTTCAACAATTTATTTGTGTACAACATATGAGTTGTTTTGGCTAACATCAAAATGTGCTGTATTGTGTTAAAATGTATGCCTGCATCACTTTTATCAAAACGTACAAAAATACAGTGCATTAGTGTCAAAAGGCCCCATATAAAGCAAAGATTTTTGCTTTGTCCTTGCATTGGGACTTTGTTGGGCAACTCTTACCCAACATGGCTGGTTTGTATGAGCCTACGCAATTTTGTCATTTGGAGTCCTTATTGTTTTTTCTCTGTCTACAATTCCCAAATCTTGAGGCTTGAACTTAAATAAATAAAAAAAATCATACAGTTAGAATAGAATTACAGCAAAGGGAGGCTAACATGATGGCAGATCCTAACCCTAACACAATCCAGGTAGCTGGAGGCTCAGTCCTTATATAACTCAGTTCTCTTTCATGCGGCTTAAAAAAAACGCTACTTTCTACAACAGAGCTATTTTGAAGAGGGAAAGAACACGGGGCATCTCCTGGCCCTGGTAGCCAGGGGATAACAAGGAGCTTTCTCCATAGAAGCTATTCATTTGAATACTGGTGCTCTTTGTACCTCTCAGGTTGATATCCTAACTAACTACGTTTCACTAGTTTTATAAGAATCTACATGAAACATACTACTACACCCACTGAGCTATCAGATTTCCTCTAAGGGTGTCCTCTCCCCAAGCTATCTGGCTCTGAGCTGGTTAAACATGACTCTCCTATCACCATTGAGGATCTCACGGAAGCTCTGGGGACTGCCCCTACTAACAAAATCCCTGGTTCGGATGTCCTCCGCTTTGAGGTATATTCTAGGTATGGAGACATACTTCTACCACCTTTATTGCAAGCACTACAGGAAGCACCAAAAATGGGGGAACTGCTGCTCCATTTCCTTCTTGAACAAAGATGTCAAATTATTGGTTTGTGTTTTAGCTACTAGACTGTCCAAGGTCATAGGCAAATTGTTCCATTGAGACCAATAAGGGTTTATCCTTTCTAGATCAACAGTGAATAACAGTCCTTTTTCTCAATATACAGATACCAATGGACAATCCGGGGGGTAGGGCCATCCTCTTTTTAGACACTGCCAAGTCTTTTCACAGTGTGGAATGGCCCAACCCCTGGAAACTGCTATGCAGATTTGGACTGGCGGATAAGTTTATTAACTGGTGCAGGTACTTTACTCTGCCCCAAGGGCTAGACTTTGCATAAATAATGGCCTCTCTGCAACTTTCTATCTGCACAGAGGCACTCCGCAGGGGTGCCCTTTGTCACCCCTGCTTTTTGCCCTGGCGGTGGAACCTCTAGCCATCATGGTCCGGAAGTCTACTGACATTGTTGGATTTTGTAGGAAAGACACTGTAGAAAAGATATCCCTCTGTGCTGATGACACCTTACTATATTTGGGAGACACTAATAACTCTTTGGAAGCTTTGATGTCACTTATTAACAGATTAGGAGATTTCTCCAGTTTCTCCATTAACTGGAACAAATCTTCTCTCATCTAGATCCCTTAGTCACCCTGATTGTGCGGGGGTAAGGCCAGGTGTTTCCGATTAGCTGCGGTCATTCAGCCTCTGCAAATCATTGACAGGCTGAGAGGCTCCACAGGTTTTTTGCACATGGAGTACATACCTGTGTTTAGAAACAGATGAGCAGCCTGGATGCAAGCAGTCTGCATACAGGGCCTCTCATGTCCGTAGCCACATGTAATCTTTCCTTGAATGATTATGTGCAATCAGCCGCAGACTGTGTCATCCTGTCATTGATTTAAACAGACTTCCTGTCCACAGTTACGTGGAAACCTATGGTGATCTGGATGGTGTATGGCCATGAATGAATTAGCCCTCGCTTTACAATTTTGGCTTTTACCTAAAAATATACCTTTGAACTTTGTTTTTGACGCTATGATCTGTACTTATTTAAATTTAGTCATTTTATACAAAAAAAAGTGGATTACATTTTAAGCATAATGCACTTGAAAACAGGGGAAAGAGATTTTCTGCATGGCAGCAGGTATTTAGCATTTCTGATCTGAACACAATCTATCACTGTTACACAGCTCAGTAACACCTCATTGAGTATACTGTATTTTAGAGTTAGATACTTTATGGTTCTTGCTGACCTTCCACCATCTAGTGAACAGGTTGGAATTTATTTGCTATTTCACACTGTACCAGTAACAGCTCTTTTTAGACAGGAGATATATTTTTAATACAGAGTGTTCTTCACAGTGAACAGAACAGACAGTATTTATCCAGTGTTGAACCAAAGTTCTCTAGCATGTCTGAAAAATGGATGATCATTCTGCAAAGTACTGTGGAAATGAAGAGTACATTTGTATATAAAACCTAAAGTGAATAGGGCATAGTAAGTAAAACAATTATTAATAATAAATATGGACAGTATGTGAAAGTCCCCATCTACATAAACATGACATTTATGTAACTTTGCCATGGAGACTATTGCTACACTTTCTGCTACTTTAATCAAATTGAGGCATAAAAATGTTTACCGTTCAAAAGAACTAAACTCTTTCAATCAACGTTAACTATTTTCAATCCCTGTGCTGCTAGCATTAGTAAAAAGATAGGAAGGTATATTATATTTCCTTGTTTTAAACTTTTTCTCTACATTTCTTCAGTTGCTTCCTGGTTTCTGGCCTAGGCCAAAATTATGTCATGCACCCCAGTAGTGTTCATGGGCATTTTTTTTCCATCTGGGGGAGGGGATTTCTCAACTAAACACACTATCCTGCCTGCACACCTGAGCTAAGGGCAGATAGATCCCATGAAGTAAATGCTATATGCCCTTACTCAAGATGGGCACAGCTGTAAATGCTAGGAGGGAGTTTTTCAAATTGATTTCTCAACAAAATAAAGCATGGAGACATGGATGGATAAGTAAGTTTGCTTTGAATATTAAAATGAAATAAACAGCATTTTCAGTTTGTTGTGCTCAAATACAGATTCAATCAGCTTTAAGAAAACTAACTGTGTTTAAAAATATTATTCCCAACTGTAGCACTGTTAGGTCATATACTGTTCATATACCAGGAGGCTATGATTAGAAACCAACAAAAAAATAACTGCATGATTAGAAATTAAAATACAACTAAAATCAAACTAAAATCCCAAATTATGGGTTGTCAACAGAACAGAAAAGGAGGGAACACTTTTAGGAGTGTGTCTTTGGGAATGTTTGACCATTTTTCCAGAAGCAGATGAAACAGGAAGGCGCTTCTAAGTGCAGTATTCCAAGGTCAACTTTTAATAAAAGCGGTTAAAAACACTTACTGTGTAGTAGTACAAACAGGCTCTAATGTAATCTGTCAATAGCGGGGCTCTGTCCTCTAAGCAATGGAGCCGCTATGCCAGCCAGCAGCTGCGGGGGGAGCTTGAGAAGAGGTGTTAAAGATGGCCTCAGCTCTATCCGGACCGTTGGAGCACACGCTTTAAAGCACGCTATCCACAGACTGGAAGTGACGTGAGCATGGAGCGGTGACACATTTCAGAGCATGCGCTGAGCTCCTTCTTTAAGACCGATCTTGAAGAAGGAGCTCTGCACATGCTCCGAAACTCTCCATCTTTAACACCTTTTCTTAAGCTCCCCCTGCAGCTGCTGGCTGACACAGCGGTTCCATTGCTTAGAGGACAAAGCCCCACTATTGAGGGATTACACTTCCCCACCTGCAGGCTTGTCTTTTTTGCATCTTAAAGCCATACCAGTTTGGGAATTCACAGCATTTGGTGAGTGTGGATCTATAAAATGCTTTTCACAGAAGATGTTAGCAAGCTATAAAATTTGTAAAGTTTGAGTAAATAATAATTTTTTCACATTTTTTGGGACATTGGATTTTAATTTGGGACTTTTTTTGGACTTTCACATATAATTTGTCACAGTTTTGATTATTTGTATTATTTGCAATGTATTATTTTTATTATTATTTTTTGATGTTTAGTCAATTCTTGAACAGCAGCATTTAATTTTTTACTTAATTTTTCACTAATTTCCTTGGCGCAAGTTTGATACATATTTTGTGTGGATTACAGTAGAGGCTGTTTGCACTACTACACTGTAAGTGTTTTTATCCGCTTTTATTAAAAGTTGGCCTTGGAATACTGCACTTAGAAGCGCCTTCCTGTTTCATCTGCTTCTGCACAGAGTTTGCTTCCACTCTTTAGAAGTGCTACTCAGTACCGGTTTTCCCAAACATCATCCATCACTGGCTGCCATTCCTCCACAGCATCCTCCACCAACAAGCCCTGCTACCCATTTTACTCCTTCTTCCAGAAGCACATTTGTGAGGTCAGGCACTGATGTCGGACGAGAAGGCCTGGCTCGCAGTCTCCGCTCTAATGCATCCTAAAGGTGTTCTATCAAATTGAGGTCAGGATTCTGTGCAGGCTAGTTGCTCATTCATGTCTTTATGGACCTTGCTTTGTGCACTGGTGCGCAGTCTTGTTGGAACAGGAAGGGGACATCCCCAAACTGTTCCCACAAAGTCGGGAGTATGAAACTGTCCAAAATATCTTGGTATACTGACGCCTTAAAAGTTCCCTTCACTGGAATTAAGAGACTAAGACCAACCCCTGAAAAACAACCCCACACCATAATCAACCCCTCCATCAAACTTTACACTTGGCACAATGCAGTCAGGCAAGTACCGTTCTCCTGGCAACTGCCAAACCACGACACGTCCATCGGAATACCAGACAGAGAAATATGATTCATCACTCTAGAGAACACGTCCCCACTCCTCTAGAGTCCAGTGGTGGCACTGCATCCGATGCTTTGCATTGTAAGGCTGTGTTGTAAGGCTTGGATGCAGCTGCTCGGCCATGGAACCCATCTCTATGCACTGTTGTGCTAATCTGAAGGCCACACCAAGTTTGGAGGTCTTTAGCTACTGACTTTGCAGACAGTTGGTGTACTTCAGCATGCGCTGACCCCGCTGTGTCATTTTACGTGGCCTACCACTTTGTGGCTGAGTTGCTGTTGTTCCCAGTTGCTTCCACATTGTTATAATACCACTAACAGTTGACCGTGGAATATTTAGTAGCAAGGAAATTTCATGGATGAATTTATTGCACAGGTGGCAACCTATTACAGTATCACGCTTGAAATCACTGAGTTCCTGAGAGTGACCCATTCTTTCACAAATGTTTGTAGAAGCAGTCTGCATGCCTAGGTGCTTGATTTTATATACCTGAGGCCATGGAGGTGATTGGAAGACCTGAATCCAATAATTTGGAGAGGTGTCCCCATACTTTTGGCAATATAGTGTATATGCACTGCTCAAAATAATAAAGAAACACTTTGAAAACACATCAGATCTCAATTGGAAAAAATATCATCCTGGATATCTATACTGATATAGACTGGGTAATGTGTTAGGAATGTAAGGATGCCACATCGTTTGATGGAAATGAAAATGATCAACCTACAGAGGACTGAATTCAAAGACATTCCTAAAATCTGAGTTAAGAAATGATGCAACAGGCTAGTCCATTTTGCTGAAATTTAATTGTAGCAACTTGAAATGGTACTCAGTAGTTTGTATGGCTCCCATGTGCTTGTATGCATGCCTGACAATGTCGAGGCATGCTCCTGATGAGACGACGGATGGTGTCCTGGGGTATTTCCTCCCAGATCTGGACCAGGGCTGGACTGAACTCCTGGACAGTCTGAGGTGCAACCTGGCAGCGTCAGATGGACCGGGCATTGTCGTGCACCAAGAGGAACCCAGGACCCACTGCACCAGCGTAGGGTCTGACAATGGGTTTAAGGATTTCATCCCAATACCTAATGGCAGTCAGGGTGCGATTGTCTAGCCTGTAGAGGTCTGTGCGTCCCTCCATGGATATGCCTCCCCAGACCATCACTGACCCACCACTAAAATGGTCATGCTGAACCATGTTACAGGCAGCATAACGTTCTCCACGGCTTCTCCAGACCCTTTCACGTCTGTCACATTTGCTCAGTATAATCCTGCTCTCATCTGTGAAGAGCACAGGGCACCAGTGGCGGACCTGCCATATCTGGTGTTCAATGGCAAATGCCAATCGAGCTCTATGGTGCTGGGCAGTGAGCACAGGGCCCACTAGAGGACGTCGGGCCCTGAGGCCACCCTCATGAAGTCTGTTTCTGATTGTTTGGTCAGAGACATGCACATCATTGGCCTGCTGGAAGTCATTTTGTAGGGCTCTGGCAGTGCTCACCCTGGTCCTCCTTGCACAAAGGAGCAGATACCAGTCCTGCTGATGGGTTAAGGACCTTCTACAGTCCTATCCAGCTCTCCTAGAGTAACTGGCTGTCCACTGGAATCTCCTTCATGCTCTTGAGACTGTGCTGGGAGGCACAGCAAACCTTCTGGCAATGGCACATATTGATGTGCCATCCTGGAGGAGTTGGACTGCCGGTGCAACCTCTGTAGGGTTCAGTTATCACATCATGCTACCAGTAGTGACACTGACCCTAGCCAAATGCAAAACTAGTGAAAAAAAGTAAGAAAAGATGAGTAGGGATAAAATGTCAGTGGCCTCCACCTGTAAAACTATTCCTGTTTTGGGGGTCCTCTTGTTGTTGCCCATCTAGTGCAGCTGTTGTTAATTTCATTAACACCAAAGCAGCTGAAATGGATTAACAACCCCCTCTGCTACTTAACTGACCAGATCAATATCCCAGGAGTTTAATTGACATGATGCTATATTGTAATTAAAAAGTGTTCCATTTTTTGAGCAGTGTATATACAGTACAGTGCAAAGTTTTAGGCAGGTGTGAAGAAATGCTGTAAAGTAAGAATGCTTACAAAATATATATTTTAATTGTTTTGTTTTAGCAATTTACAAAATGCAAAGTAAGCGAACAGAAGAAAAATCTAAATCAAATCAATATTTGGTGTGGCTACCCAACCCCAGTATTTGGTGTGAGGACTATAGATGCAGTGGTTGGCCAAGAAAACTTAATGCAGCAGATGAAAGATATATCATTAATTTCCTTTGACATCCAAAGATGTCTAGCAGTGCCATCAGCACAGAACTGGCAGAAACCAGTGGGACCAAAGTACACCCATCTACCGTCTGGAAAAGTCTGGAGAGAAGTGGTCTTCATGGAAGACCTGCAGCCCTTAAAGCCATACCTCTGAAGTGGAAACAATGGTAAGAAAATATGCATGAAAAAATAGGAACTGGGGTGCAGAAAAATGGCAGCAGGTGCTCTGGACTGATGAGTCAAAATTTTAAATATTTGAGAGTGGTCCAGTAATAGGGTGTCTGCAGGCAACAGTGAAGCATGATGAAGGTTCCCTGCATGTTTGGGGCTGCATTTCTGCAAATGGAGTTGGAGATTTGGTCAGGATCAATGGTGTCCTAATTGCTGAGAAATACAGGCAGATATTTATCCTTCATGCTATACCATCAGGGAGGCATGTGAATGGCCTCAAATTTATTTGCAGCAGAACAATGAGCCCAAACTTACAACCAATGTAATTAAGAACTATCTTCAGTGTAAAGAAGAACGATGAGTCCTGGATGTGATGGTTTGGGCCAGATCTCAACATTATTGAGTCTGTCTGGAATTACATGAAGAGACAGAAGGATTTGAGGCAGCATACATACACAGAAGATCAGTTTTTCAAGATGTTTGGAACAACCTACCTGCCGATTTCCTTCACAAACTGTGTGCAAGCGTATCTAAAAGAAATAATGCTGGTTTGAACTGAGGCTAAACAGCAGAGGAGAAACTATAAAGCATGCAGGGAATCTAGGAGGTTGTGGAAGGAGATGTCCTGCAGACAGGCAGAAATAACATGAAAGGAAATGTTTTTAACTAAGCTTTTATTGAATTGTCAAAAATAACTATTGTTTGTATTGTTACCACAATGCTGATGTTAAAAAATGAAAGTGTATACTGTGACTACAGAACTTTTTTAAGGCCCAAACTTTTTTTAGTGAAGTGTTAAAAGTTCTTTTAGGTTTTTATTGTTGTCTGTCATCACTGGGGAGATTCACCCTGGCTGTTTCTTCTGATGACCATTACCACCAAAACAGAAAGTGACGGAACATTCCATATTTCCCATATTATGGAGCAAACATCAGAGGTAAGGTGGAAATCTTCTTTTCTGGTAACTATAGTCTAAAACTGGGTACATACTATAAGAAAATCTGAAGAAAAATTCCGTACGAGGATGATTGGACGATTATCTGATTGTTAGTATAGTGTTTTCGACAGCCAATTCTGACTGTTCAGACAAAAAAATACGAACGTGCAAGCTAGAATGTTTTATGTGTATGTGAACACAAACGTACGATTTTCGTTCAATGTGTGCAGCAATTGTATGTAAATAATTGAATAGAAAAAAATGCACATGATCAGAATCAAAGAACAACTCAGAAGAAGGTGGTAATGAACATAGAAATACTACACAAGAAAGAACATTTGCCTTTGACATTCAAGAATTTTCGTAGACGTTAATACTAGAGATGAGCGAATCGAACTTGGCGAAGTGGAATTCGTTTCGAATATTAGGAAAAATTCGATTCGCACCGAATCCGAAAATTAGCAAACTTCAGATGCACGAATCGAATTTTTCCCGATCGGCCGATTTTCATCCCTTCTACAGCCGGCAAAAAGTGTCCCTGCAGAGAGCTCCGCTATTTCTGACAGTTCTCTGACAGTTCCTTCACATTTACAGCGGTTGAAACATTGTATCTATTTGTTTCCATTTAGGATACAGATGTTTTTATTCGGAAACAAATAGATACAATGTTTCAACTGCTGTAAATGTGAAGGAACTGTCAGAGAACTGTCAGAAATAGCGGAGCTCTCTGCAGATACACTTTTTGCTGTACTGGAATACTTCTTCTTTTCATTCTTCTTCTTCTTCTTATTTTCATTCTTCTTCTTATTATTATTTTCATTCTTCTTCTCCTTCTTCTTCTCCTTCTTCTTTTCATTCTTCTTCTCCTTCTTCTTTTCATTCTTCTTCTCCTTCTTCTTCTCCTTCTTCTTTTCATTCTTCTTCTCCTTCTTCTTTTCATTCTTCTTCTTCTTCTTATTTTCATTCTTCTTCTTCTTCTTCTTCTTATTTTCATTCTTCTTCTTCTTCTTATTTTCATTCTTCTTCTTCTTCTTCTTATTTTCATTCTTCTTCTCCTTCTTCTTCTCCTTCTTCTTTTCATTCTTCTTCTCCTTCTTCTTTTCATTCTTCTTCTCCTTCTTCTTCTTCTCCTTCTTCTTTTCATTCTTCTTCTCCTTCTTCTTTTCATTCTTCTTCTCCTTCTTCTTCTCCTTCTTCTTCTCCTTCTTCTTTTCATTCTTCTTCTTATTATTATTTTCATTCTTCTTCTTCTTCTTATTTTCATTCTTCTTCTTCTTATTTTCCTTCTTCTTCTTCTTCTTCTTATTATTATTTTCCTTCTTCTTCTTCTTCTTCTTCTTTTTATTTTCCTTCTTCTTCTTCATCTTCTTCTTCTTATTTTCCTTCTTCTTCTTCTTCTTCTTCTTATTTTCCTTTTTCTTCTTCTTCTTCTTCTTCTTATTTTCCTTCTTCTTCTTCTTATTTTCCTTCTTCTTATTTTCCTTCTTCTTCTTCTTATTTTCCTTCTTCTTCTTATTTCCTCCTTCTTCTTATTATTTTCCTTCTTCTTCTTCTTCTTCTTCTTCTTCTTATTTTCCTTCTTCTTCTTCATCTTCTTCTTCTTCATCATCTTCTTCATCATCATCTTCTTCATCATCTTCTTCTTCATCTTCTTCTTCTTCTTCTTCATCCTCATCTTCTTCTTCTTCTTCTTCATCCTCATCTTCTTCTTCTTCTTCTTCATCTTCTTCTTCTTCATCTTCTTCTTCTTCTTCTTCATCTTCTTCTTCTTCATCATCTTCTTCTTCATCATCTTCTTCTTCATCATCTTCTTCATCATCATCTTCTTCATCATCTTCTTCTTCATCTTCTTCTTCTTCTTCATCTTCTTCTTCTTCTTCATCTTCATCTTCTTCTGCTTCTTCATCTTCTTCTTCTTCTTCATCTTCTTCTTCTTCTTCATCTTCTTCTTCTTCTTCATCTTCTTCTTCATCTTCTTCGTCGTGCCCCGTGACTGCCCAAATGAGTGAAGTGTGCGGTGATTCTAAGATCGACGGCACTCATCTGCATGTCATACTGACTGACAGTATTATTTCTCTTCCCCAGCAGACTCCAAGGGCATTTAAATTAAAGGTACAGTGTTCTGCACTAATATAAAGGCTCTCTGAAGCCTAGAAACCCTTTTAATAAGTTAAATTCGCAGCGAATAAATTCGCATCGAATCGAATTTATTCCGCAAATTCGGCGAATCAGCCGAATCGAATTTTTGAATAATTCGCTCATCTCTAGTTAATACCATTGTTGGTTACATCATGACACACACCTTTGTGGAAAATCGGATGGTCATTTGTCTAATTTTCCCATAGTGTGTACCTCACTTAAGAGTGGATTTCCCCTTCACTTTGGACATACAGTTGCAAGAAAAAGTATGTGAACCCCTTGGGATTACGTGGAGTTTTGCATGAATTGGGCATAAAATGTGCTCTGAGCGTCATCTAAATCACAACAATAGAAGAACACAGTCTGCTGAACATAATACTACACAAACATTAGATGTTGCCATGGTTTAATTGCACATAACATGTAAACATTCACAACATGTTCAAAACAACTACACACAGCAGGTACATATAGATATGTTTGTTATTTATTTATTTATTTATTTATAATTTAAACCTTTATAATCACTTTAATTTTCTGACTATAGTTCCACTTTAAATAAACCTAGTTTTAACAGTCTATTGAAACGTTACCATGTGTATCCATTTATTAATTAATATTTTTAAGAACTTCTTCAGAATGCTCTGTGTGACAAAAGATATGTACATACATTATTATAATCAGTATCGTTATTAATAATAATAATAATAATAATAATAATGTATGTCTCATGACCATCTTGTGACTCTTGTAGCCTCAGGACACTTTTAAAGAGTTTTGAAGAGAGAACTGAAAACAGGATATAATCACAGAACACTTTGCACTGCTAAATAGCAATGTACATACATCTTACAAGAACAAGGAAATGTCCTCATTTTGTTTATCTGAAGGATTAAACTGGACTGTGTGACAACATACAATAATTATAGGGTGGTAGAAGGTTGCAACTTGGGCGGCAATATTTCCTAATATAAATTGTAAAAATTATGTTCCTAAATTGTTGTAGCTGCAGTAAAAGGAAAACACAACTTTGTGATAAAAAAAAAACAACTGCAATGCTGCTTATAATACTTGTCAGGGTTCACAAAGTGCAAGAAGCACAAATTACACAGAACACCATTTTAAGACTGTTACAGTGTGTCTAAACTCCAGAACAAAAATGTATTATTTGGCAACTTTCCAGTCCTTAGATGCAATGGATATTTTAGTTTTTTTATCCAGGTTTTTCTTTCCTTTATTTTTACCTGGTGATCGTACAAGTAACACGCTTCCTGTCCTAGGGTGACAGCCCTCACTCACTGCACTGTATCAGTGGAGGAGCAGTGTTGCTACCCTAGTCAACTCATTCCTTTTGACTACATGAGGTAGGTTATTCATAGTTATTTTTATTATTTATGTAGTTATTTTTAGGTATTCTTTGCATTTATTGAACATATATAACAAAATTATTTTAATGGTATATACAACAGACCGAGAAGAGACATAAAGATAAATAATCAAATAAGAGAAGTCCATTGTTGGGGTTTATATACAAGGAGTACCCTTCAAACAATCAAGGTTTAGATCTGAGCTCTTGGTAATAAAAGCTATTTCACTTTATTACATAAATTACATAAACATAGCAGTATAAAACAGTCCACCTCCCATTTCACATAGGAATGTTTCAGCCCATATTCAGACCTTTATCATCGAACTGCACCTGCCATTTGCTGCAAACCTGATAAAGGGCTGAACATGGACTGAAAGCTTGGTGAATTTCTGAGCATGGTCCAGAACATAAAATTGTAAAACGGGAGCTTAAAAGAGAAGTAATGGCAAAGCTTTTTATGGCCATACTTCTCTTCCGGGTCACAGGAGTACAGTTATTTTTGTAATTATCACAGAGTTAGCTTATACCGGGATATTGCCCGCTATCAGCTGATGGGCAGAGCTGCAGTAGGCACTGAAAGATGCTGTGACTGGGCCAGGTACCATGTGATAGCTGTGGGCCAATCACATCATCATTCTATATGCAGCACAGGTGATATGAATAACAGCTTTGTTAATATTGTAAACAAGCTGAATGACGTACATGTATGTGGTCCAGCCTGCCTGTATGCCCGCCCACAATAAATGTACTACGGGAGGCAAGTGGTAAAAACATACAAAGATACATAAAAAGGCCATTGACAAAATGAAAAATGAACTCAAACATTTGTAGATTTAACTCATTAAACCTCCATTCAAATGTACTTCTCTGCAGAAGCACATCTTTAATGGCAGCCAAAACAATTTCATGTGGGATAGAGTTGTATAAGCATTCAACATCCACTGTAACAAAGTATGCTTCCTGAGGAACTGTTATATTTCAATGATTTCTAAAAAGTGTATTGTGTCTTTTGAATAGGAAGTCAGATTCACAACATGGGGCCTTAAAGTGATTGTAAAGGCTCTGTTTTGTTTTTGTTTTTTTAAAACAAACATGTCATACTTACCTGCTCTGTGAAATGGTTTTACACAAAACAGTCCCAATCCTCTTCTTCTCGGGTCCCCCACCAGTGCTCCTGTCTCCTCCCACTGCTGAGTGCCACCATAGGAAGCCTCATGCTCTGGAGGCACTCATGTTTGCTCTCTCCCAAGATGGCTTTGTATGTCTATATGACACACTGAGCGCGGCTCAGCTCCGCCCCATCCCGCCCCAGCTCTCTCCTTTTTTGGTTTGATTACCAGCAGTGAGAGCCAATGGCTCCCGCCGCTGTGTCTGAGTCAATGAAGAGGGAGATATCAAAGAGAGCCTCTGCTCTCGTACACATCTCTGGATTGATATCAAGCTTGGGTACGTATTAAGTGGGGCTGGGGGGGGGGCTAAATGCAGAAGGTTCTTTACCTTCATGCATAGAATGCATGACGGTAAAAAACCTTCTACTTTTACAACCACTTTAAATGTGTATCTATGACCTGATTAATGCCCTCGATGATACATCCTCTCCTGGAGATTATGGGTCTTCCCAGGGAATCTGGGGATTCTTGTGAATTGTTGGCAATTTATAGAAAATTGGCACTTTAGCATGTTTAATCTGAATGAACGCCCACAGAACTTCTTAGAAATAACCCCACCTCTAAAAGCCTCATCAACAGGATTGTAGAAATCGAAATTAAACTTATTTACCAAAATCACAGATTTTTCGCAACAACATTTTTTATTTCATAACATATTTAGACACATCTCTTCATAAAATGTATTGTCCGTAAGGACTATGTTTCCATCCTTATCTGAGGGTTTTATAGTGGTGGGAACATTATTCTTGAGTTTATTTAGTGTCTGTTATTCTGCTATTGTCATATTATTAACCTTTTTCATTTTTTATTTTTTTTTACGAAAGAACACTTTTCTTTTGTCTATGGGTGTATCTCTATTACCAACAGACTCTCAAAGTCAGTTTGAGCTATTGATTAAATGGGTTAATTTTCTTCCAACAGCAATACCAAATTGCAGATTGCTTTGAAGTCTGCTGTTGAATATTTGGACAAATCTATGTTATCCTTGGTGTCTTGTTTAGTATGTAAACCTTTCTGGCAAAAAGGTGCAAATCCTTTATTATTTTGAATTTGCCAGTCTTGAGTAGGACAGAATGACAAACCCAAAGAAAGGACCTCCATCTTTTCACTATGTTTAATCCTTGTGTGTGTATTTTTTTAATTCTTTTAATATTAAGGCAAAGCTTCTCAGATACAGAAAATCAATTTGTCATAAAACAGTTTTCCGGACTATCAAAAATGCACCGATTCAGCAACTGTTCGGCATCCAATATTGACATGAGAAAGGCGATGGAATGCTAAACATTGCTAACTGCCTCTATACTGCTTTGCATATGCTACAAGTTAACTCAGTAAGACAAAGGGGCTGTATTCATATTGAGGTCCACCAGCAAGAGTAAGGCTAATGGAACTGAGCTACTGCAAAAATAAGTAAAACAGATGTACTATCTGTCACAGATCCTTGCACATGCCACGCCCATGGCGACTAGCTAACCGAGGCGCGCACATGCAGCCGTGACTGGGGGTATGAGGGAATAAAGGGGACTCAACTTTGAATATATAAAACCGTATGTAAGATCAGCCGTGATACCCTTTCACAGCCCGCATTACCTTTGACCACCACCTGGTGGAGACTCCAGTCCAATCCAGCTGGTCAACCACACACTGGCAGATACAAATCTTACATACAATCTGGTGCACTGATTAGAGTTGAGGACCAGCTTAGTAATTACACACCCTTCTAGAGTCCCTCCAGCTACCCTACAGCTTGAACCCCGGTGTTAATAACCCTTCCACTGTCCACACCCCCCCCCACACCAGACACACCACAAAAGGTAGCCTGCCACCACCCAACAGTTTATCCACAGCACGGTCTGATGGGACACCCCACACACACAGATCTCCATCTGGCCGATCTGTTACCTTTTACAATCTGCACGCAATCTGCCCACACACAGTGCAATTACATACAGATTGGCAATGTGCTTGACCGAGCGTTTAAAGGCACTAAAATACAATCTAATCTAATCCAATCTAATCTCTCCAATCTAATCTCTCCGAAGATATGAGCACATGCTTAAATACACAGAAGTCACTAATTAATTTTAAGATTTAATTTCCCGAAAGTGGGCAGTGCATAAAATATGTACAAAATATAAAAAGTTACAGAAATACAAAAAATACAAGAAGACACACAAATGACTATTCACTATAAAATAAAAAGGGAATAAAACATAATAAAACCTTTACCAAGATCTATCCTGCGACTGGAGCAAGTCAGAGTGTCAGCAATCCGTCAGTCAAATCGAACCGGCTCCATATGAATTACAAATGTCCCAATGCCCAGGTACTTCTTTTATGGGAATATGGACGTAGGTGGGACATTAGTCCTCGGCCAATTGACCATGGGGGGCTGCTCCTGTACCTGCCCACAGGATGTTCTGGATGCTGACCTGCCCAAGTTCAATCGGACTAAGGCCGGCTTGAAACACAAAGTCGGGGATTGGATTTCCGACACCATTGCATCGGCCCGATCACGACAGTACCAAACACCATTCGACTGTTGCAATCCAGCGCCACGTAACTATTTCCTGCATTTTCCTGGCCTTCTACCTAAACCACAAATATGATTTTTAGTGCCGATGTAGCCTACAGAATGCCCTAACAGAAGGGAGCATGTTCATCTCTCTGCAACTAATATTTTAGCTTTTATGAGAGATGAAACATACTCCTTTTAGAGCTTCCAAGGTCAGGCAGACAACCTGTCTGGGGCCACTTCCTCCAAACCGGCTTCACCAGAAGGTGACAACCTTATTAACACAAAGGTGTCACATACCTGAAGGCAGGCTTTTCAGCCTAATTGATGCTAATTGATGACCACTGACTACCTCATTTCCCCAATGACAAGGACTGAATATACATACTTAATGACAATGGAATGTCCCTACAGAATATACATCCTTAATGACAATAGAATGTCCCTACAGTTACGATTACATATTGCTACTGATCACATGTTATCTACTCAAATCTGTACATTTATATCACATGCACGTTACATCATGTCACAAGTACGTTACACTAACAAATCTAACACATATATCATATGTATATCTCCAGGTATATTTGTATGACGTTATACTTTTGAGAAGTCAACCAATTTTCAGTTTAAATCTGAGAGCGATAGAAGAGAATATAGATATTAAATTGGACAGATAATTAACATCCTTTTAAACATTATTAAAATCCTGTTTTATTCTTCTTGATTTATAACTGCTAGACCATCTGTATGCTCTACCCTCATTGAATGCAGTTTTGTCTCGCCAACATTTTTCTCCTTTTTTTGGAGAATATGTTTGTTAAAGTTCTCCAGATGCTCTTTTAATTTTTTGTCTCAGTCACTATATAATGTACAGTATGTGTTTTAAAAGGTGCAAGCTGTGCATACTGTATATGTTCTCTATACCTTTGTCCAAGGCAACCGTCTGCTTAATATATTCTTCTTTTAATAATAACATCATATTTTTTGAACATTGTTATAAATTTTTCCCACTCTTTCTTTAAATCACACCTTAACTTGTCCAGTGTGAGAAAAATTTGAACTATTAGGCCCATTGGATTGATGTTCTCATCTATATATTTGTCATTTTGGATTTTATGTGGAAAAGCAAGACTCACTTTTTTCAAGGGTTTTACTTACATTCAGTAATAATGAAGACAAATCCTATTCTATTTGCTCTTTTAATTGGACATCTACCTGATAGGTTAAGTAGCTCCTGTCTAAATTGGCCCTAGTATGCATATGTATGAATGATCTGAGCTGAGGGCAGGAACTGAAGTGACTGTACAATATACAGTGCCTTGAAAAAGTATTCATTCCCCTTGACATTTTCCACATTTTGTCATGATACAACCAAAAATGTAAATGTATTTTATTGGGATTTTATGTGATCGACCAACATAAAGTGGTACATAATTGTGAAGTGGAAGGAAAATGATTAATGGTTTTCAAAATGTTTTACAAATAAATATCTGAAAAGTGTGGCGTGTATTTGTATTCAGCCCCCCTGAGTCAATATTTTGTAGAACCACCTTTCGCTGCAATTACAACTTCAAGTCTTTTGGGTATGTTTCTACTAGCTTTGCACATCTAGAGAGTGAAATTTTTGCCCATTCTTCTTTGCAAAATATCTCAAGCTCTGTCAGATTGGATGGAGAGCTTGTGAACAACAATGTTCAAGTCTTGCCAAGATTCTCAATTGGATTTAGGTCTGGACTTTGACTGGGCCATTCTAACACATGGATATACTTTGATATAAACCATTCCATTGTAGCTCTGGCTGTATGTTTAGAGTCATGTCCTGCTGGAAGGTGAATCTCCACCCCAGTCTCAAGTCTTTTGCAGATCTTCCCATCAACTCTGACCAGCTTCCCTGTCCCTGCTGAAGAAGAGCATCCCCGCAACACAATGCTGCCACCACCATGTTTCATGGTGGGGATGGTGTGTTCAGGGCGATGTGCAGTGTTACTTTTCTCCACACCTAGCGTTTTGCTTTAAGGGCAAAAAGTTCAATTTTGGTCCCATCTGACCAGAGCACCTTCTTCCACACGTTTGCTGTTTCCCCCACATGGCTTCTCACAAACTGCAAACGGGACTTCTTAAAGCTTTCTTTCAACAATGGCTTTCTTCTTTCCCTTCTTCCAAAAAGGCCAGATTTGTGGAGTGCACAACTAATAGTGCACGACTAACAGATTCTCCCACCTGAGCTGTGGATCTCTGCAGCTCCTCCAGAGTTACCATGGACCTCTTGGCTGCTTCTCTGATTAATGCTATCCTTGCCTGGCCTGTCAGTTTAGGTGCTTGGCCATGTCTTGGTAGGTTTGCAGTTGTGGCATACTCTTTCCATTTTTGGATAATGGATTGAACAGTGCTCAATGAGATCTTCAAAGCTTAGGACATTTTTTTTATAATCTAACCCTGCTTTAAACTTCTCCACAACTTTATCCCTGACCTGTCTGTTATGTTCCTTGGCCTTCATGATGCTGTTTGTTCACTAATGTTCTCTAACAAACCTCTGAGGGATTCACAGAACAGCTGTAATTATACTGAGATTACATTACACACAGGTAGACTCTATTTACTATCTAGGTGACTTCAGAAGGCAATTGGTTCCACTAAATTTTAGTTAGGGGTATCAGAGTGAAGGGGCCTGAATACAAATGCATGCCACACTTTTCAGATATTTATTTGTAAAAAATTCTGAAAACCATTTATCATATTGTTAAGTGGAAGGAACCACTTCACAATTATGTGCCACTTGGTGTTGGTCTATCACATAAAATCCCAATAAAATACATTTATTTTTTTGTAACATGACAAAATGTGGAATTTTTCAAAGGGTATGAATACTTTTTCAAGGCACATGTAAAGCACTGTGTAAATTGATGGTGCTGTATAAGTACCTGTAATAACTAAATAAATCAGCGGTCATGTAATCGCTTAGAACCGACGTGGAACGGCAGCAGCATAGAGGAGAGTATAAATGTGTGTCTTTTTAAAAGCTCAGACTTCTCCTGTAGCCTCCCTGGCGGTATTCCCGAGTGTAGCTCGGGGTAAAGTTTCAGTACCACAAGCGGTAACCCCAAGTTACACTTGGGCTTACCATGTGGCGCTGCTCCGCGATCCCTCGGTCACTTACCTTGTCCTGCGCTCCCGTGATGTCCCTCCTGCAGTGTCCCCGGCAATGTAATCCGGCGGATGCTGGCATCTGTCATCTGGGTTCCGTCCTCTGCGAGCGTGGGGACGTACGGGGACGGAACGGCGGGAAATTTGAAAATGACAAAAAGTAACATTCACAAAAACCACTAAAATCACATCGTAAAACATTACTGTACCAAACCATTTCACATACATTTTGTCCCTAGTGCTTTGTTCTGTGCCCTGCCTGCATTTTTACTGTTCTTTCTACCTGGAAACTGAGAAA
This sequence comes from Staurois parvus, assembly GCF_062004578.1. NCBI lineage: Eukaryota > Metazoa > Chordata > Amphibia > Anura > Ranidae > Staurois > Staurois parvus. Next base: position 91,488 of record NW_028317919.1, on the reverse strand, counting down.
TGTCTATGGCATCCAAAAAGCATCCCTTTAGGTCAAAAGCGGTTTTAGACCAGCTAGAGAACAGCGATAGTAAATTAGAACTACTCTCAGAATTGAGTGATAATGATTCGTGGGGAAATTCGTCATGAGACACTGAAAACAATTTTGCGACTTTCCTCAGTGATGTGTGAACTTGGCACTATAATTCAAATTTCAGTGTTTTTGGTTTGATTATATTATTGAATTAAATTTATTATTATTATTATATTATTATTTTTTATGATTATTTATTAAATTATAATTTATGATTTCGTGTTTCAAGTTTTATCCTACCCGGGATGTTTACTAGACTCTTGTTCAGACAGATTTCAGTGAGTTATTCCTAAGAATTAAAGGCCTACAATATAAAACGCCAAATTTCCATGCAAAATAATGGTACCGCTTTCAGCACCAAAAATCTGAAATATTCATACTTCCAGGGAGGTTAACTGTTTTCTACTGCTATGTTTTTGCAAAAAAAAAGGTAGTAACTTTTGATACGGACAAAGACTTGTGTGCAGATGTACTACATTTTTGCATTACTGAGTTCCTAAGTGTTGCCGAGAAAGGTTCAATCTTGGCACCAGGCTCTGAACATGTTGTGTGCTCCTTAAGTACAGGTCCAATACAGTACACTTAAAGTGCCTGCAGCATAGCAATACTGTTATTATAAACAGTTTCAAAACCCTGACAGCCTTACTTCAATGGCTCGTTCACATCATGGTGCAGAGACGTCAGTTTTTCTGCACATGTTCTGCAAGGGCACAACAAATTAATAGTTCTCTATGTGCCATGTTCACACCACAACATTGGTATCACAAGCAGATGTTTTTCTGCACAGGAATCTGTAACGCCTATAAAACTCATTGAAGCGTGCATGAAAACTGATGTAAACTGATGTCTCTGTAAGTGAAATATGCGCGTCAGTTTCCATCAGTTTTTCTGCACGTATGGTGTGAACGAGGCCTTGAATCATGATTTCTTTATGGCATGTATGTGCTGAGAGGGGGAGAAGAAAGGTCATACTATTTGTTATTGTTACATGAAAGATAGTAGCTACAACTTCCCTTTTCAAAGGTATTTATTTATTTTACTCAATTATACAGTGTTGAAATATTTTGCAGCAATTTTCAGAGCACATTGAACTATTTACAGCAGTGCATGACCTGATCTGGCTTAAGGCCTGATGTCTCTACCATACACCTACAGTAGGACATAATGAGTAAAAGCCGGTTAACCTACCAGCATGTTGTGAGACTTTGAAAAGGAAACCCAATCATAAACAAAGAGAATATGCAAAAACACAGAAAAACTGGAAGCCACTGTGTATGGTATAGGGATCAGCTATTATCGCCAACAATTTCAGGTTCAGGCATACAATGGAAAAATTACAATTGAAGGATTAAAGCCAAAATTGTACTTGCTTTTATAGAGCAATACAGATCTTATTTTTTTATATTAAAATTTGAATTGAATCATATAAACAAAAACTCAAATCAAATAATGCTATTGATCACAAAACCGTAATCAACGTACAGCTCTGCATAAGAAACCTTAAATGTACCTTGGTTTATTTTTCTCAAAACTTTAATACAGAACAATTGATATTTAAGACTTTTCTCTTTATTTTTTCCTTCCTTATTTATTACCTTCTGCAATTATATTTAAAAATAAGAGGTTATTGGTTTAATTCAACCATTAATTAAAGGGACTTCCCAGGATTTCCAAAATTTTAAAATCAGGATTCAAGCATTCGTGAATGCTGAATGCAGGAATCCCTATTGAGTTTTGGTAGGGTTGTATGAGAGCACCCATACAGCACAGAAAGAGTTCAGGGATTAATCTTACTTTTTAAAACATTTTAAAAAAAACAGAAAAATTTGTTCTCCATAATGACTGGTCCCTTCGGATAGACCACCATATAAGTACAAAGTGTGATCATTTAATTACCAGAATGGACTGGTAATTACCCTATCAAACTTCTCTGCATTCTTTAAAAGATCAGATGAAATTTGAAGACAATGTTCTTCCTGATCTTCTGCCAAGATTTGAGGCATCATCTTTGTGGAAATATTTCTCATTTTAAAAGCCTCCATTAGAATCTGTTCATGTTCAGTTCTTCTGCCATCATGCGCAATAGCGCTATGCACGCATGTATTATTTCTTCATAAATATTGAGCCAACTGGTCTGTGACCCAGGCGAGTGCAAATTAGAACATGTCAAAACATGCTCGAGTACAAATAGCTGTGTGACTCACCACCATAGTTCTACGCCGCGGGCATTCCGAGAATTTAATTGTCACACTTCATAAACTAATAAACTACTTACAACCTGCAGAGCTAACAAGGTCAATGCTATAAAGCTAATTTGGATGGAGTCAGGAACCACTGTGATCACAGTTTACAGTTTGCAAGCTAACCCCACTTCAGTTGTCAACATCACCCCTTCTGAAGACATATCATTATATGAAATGCGTTAAGGAGGAGCCCCACCACCCAGAGACGCCAAGCCGCCAGATCACGGAGATCCGGCGGCCATTACAATTTAAGGACTGGTCAGTAACATTGTCAGCACAAGCTATTTGCATTTGTTTCAATATTTCACCCTCATTAAATTATTTATAATCACATGTATGTACATCCATTTTTAATCATTTAATAAATTATTATAATTTACTACACTATGAGACCCCCCCCCCCCCTTCTTTTTGGCTCTATCACAAGCACCTAACCTCCAGGATCTAGAATCCATCCAATTTGGAGGATGGAACACATTTCATGACCAGACCTATCTATAAGACCCCAGAGAGGGACCTCTGATTGACATCATTCTTAATTGCCTATACGATCAGAGGTGGACAACTTCCAGACCAGGTTCCATTTGAAAGGGAGTCCCCTAAGCCGGATTACATCTTTTAACGCGCATTACTTTAGCGCATCTGGTGAGTTTGCAATCTCGCTATATTATCGCACACCACCGGATTGTGTATATTTCCCTGGCTAATTATCCACTCCCTAATTTATCACTTTCTGGAACATCATCTATTTCAAGTGGCTATTTTACATAATTTATCCATTAATTCTCAAGACTTTTATATCGATTTATAAGAATTCAGTATCATTTCTGTGTTTTTATCTAATTTTACATACTCATGCGCTGCACTACCATTTTGTATTTGTAAGTTGTCAACATTGCTGAGAAAATACTATGCCATTATAATTCTTACTAATATATATATTTTTTTCCTATCTAACCCAAATAAGATTTAAAGATAAACCCTAGGTAGATGCAAAAAGACATAAATGAATGCATGTCTATATTCTATATTCTATTTTTTATTTTTTCATTGTATCTGGATCACTCCTTTGAAAATAAAGTACAAGAAAAATAAAAAGATCACACCAAACACAACATAATGTATGGTGTTCCTTGGTTATAACCAGAATTTTTCTTTTAACAAAATAAATGTCTCTATGGTAGTTTAACAGCTTACCCGCCACTGTATAGCAGATATACTGCTACACGGCGGCACGGGTGCGCAAAATCACATATATATACATGATTTTGCATTTCCGGGTAGGAGGCGTGCACGAGCCGCTTTGACTCTCCAGGGACTCTCCCTCCTCATTGGCTGAGACAGAGCGCAGAGTGTTTCCACACTTTTCTTATCAGGAAATAAGAGGGGGACACTGGAAGAAGGGGAGGATCAGAGAAGTCAGGATCAAACAGCGTTTTTAAACAATGCAGAGGATTAACCCCTTAGGTTCCATAGTGAGTATACCAAGCATGATTTACTACATACACAGACTGATTTTACTGTTGTGGGTTTAGTAGCACTTTAAGAAGTGGAAAATTCGGGGATCTCTTGATACCAAGCCAAGCAGGCTGGATCATGCACAAGTATGTGATCTAGCATGTTTAGGGGACCTCCGGACACAGTGGATTACATTTACCGGTAACAGGGTATCATTGTGATTGCTATAATTGGTCATAGTGATCACATAATAACAATGTAAATAAACTATCATGAATGAATTTCCATTAATAAACAGCTTGTGATTATCCCACAGCAATCACATGGTACCCGGCTACCTGCACCATGTGATTAGCTGTAGCGAATCACAAATCACAACTATAAGCAAGCTGTTCATAGATGTTAACCCATTCATGACAGCTAAAATTATTGCTTATAAAGTGATCATCACTGTGTAAAACAAAATCTCTGATCACCCTTCCCCCCAGAATAGTACAGTGTCACTATGGATTCTACTTATTTCCTGAGTGCTGCTGAATAGGATGGTCTTCCTGTTAGTGAAGTTCAGTTCAGGCCGCAGGTCATGTTTGATATGCTTACAAAATTAGTAGATCCCACAAGCAAAACATGAACCTCCTAATTTGAGACCCCCTATGCCAGGATAGCACAAATATCCCCCAAATGACCCATTTTTAACAAAAAATAGATAATCCAATGTATTTAGTAAGAGGCATGGTGAGTTTTTTTTAAGTTGTAATTTTTTGTCACAATTTTTTTGGAAAATTAAGAAATTAAAAAAAGAAAATTCACAATTTCTGGTGTAAATAATTTTTAAAATTGTTATTTTTTTTATTACTTTTTTTCTTTTTTATGATTTTTTTTCAACACACTGTGACCAGAGCAATACAGTGTTACAATGGTAACACTGTACTACTCTGGGGAAGTGATCAGGATTTTTTTTTTTACACAGCATTATTCCTTATACAAGCAACCATTTGTACTGAATTCATTGTCTTTTGTTGTGATTAGCTGTGATTTGCCAAAGCCAGTTACATGGTACAGGTGGGCTGTGATTGGCCCTGTCTGTACCGTGTGATCGCTGTGAGCTGTCATAGCTAACAACACAATTGTATACAATGGATGGCATGAAAGGAAGCCATCCATTGTTTACAATTGTCATGTGATTTGCTGTGATTGGTCACAGCGATCACATGAAACTGCAGCGGGCCATCGTGTAGCGACCAGTCATCAGATCATGCTGCTGTGATATGACATCCACTCAGAAGGAGGAACGCCCCACTCAGCTGTCAAACTGCTACAGGCCGGGTAGGAAGGTGTTAATAAATCCTGTTTTCATTGCATATTGTACCCTATTTTAGATCCAGTGATGTTACCACCAGGTCTCTGTGCTTTGATTTGCAATGCAGGCATATCACGGCTGGTGGGAAGGATGTGCAGGGTGCTGCACATAGCTTCATGAAAACTGGTACTGCCCACATGTGATGCTGAGCCTCCATAATTGAAAGAACCGAAATCCAATATGTTAAAGGGGTAGATGAGGGACAATATGGTTTGGTAGGAAAGGGCTGGATGATGCTGGACTTCCTGCTGCCAAGAAATGAGACTGGCTGTATATGACTTCCTGCAGCTTCTAATGCACACTGTGAGAAGCTTACAGTGTGCAGTGAAATCAGAATAAGCTGTTTCGGTACAGGAAAGGAGCCTGAGCACCTATGCAGGACAGAAGGTAAGACTAGAGTTTAGCTTTAAATATATGATAAAAATCTGACTTGTTCAGGCTTGCGCAACACTTTAGGGGTTATTTACTAAAACTGGAGAGTGCAAAATCTGGTGCAACTCTGCAGAGAAACCAATCAGCTTCAATGTTTTATTGTCAAAGCTTAATTGAACAAGCTGAAGTTAGAAGCTGATTGGCTACCATGTACAGCTGCACCAGATTTTGAGTGCTCCAGTTTTAGTAAATCTTCCCCTTTAAGTATCTTTTTAGTGATTAGTGTATGTGTCATTAGTGTATGACACATACACTAATCACTAAGAAAGATCTTTGTCTTTTAAAAGCATTGACACTTTTTTTTTGTTCATGGAGCCATAAGATTTAAAATATAGCCAAGATGTAGCTAAGGTTGCAAATAGCTTTTACTGCTATTTTCATATCTTATTTATATTTTTATATTTGTATATTGTTTATATATTATTTTTATTATTAGATTATATGTATATGTATTATTTACATTTAGATTTTTATATTTATATAAAATATATATATATATATATTTATATATATATATTATTTATATAAGCTTATATCTTAATTCACATATCAAAGTTACATTTTCAGGAGCACTGCAAGGGATAACTGCTCATTTTGTCTGGGGGAACTGGAATAGGGGCCCATGCACACAGATATAAACAAAGACACATGGGCATATAGCATATAAGACAATTGTGTAGGCGGCACCTGGGAGCTCCAGCTGGTGCATAATATGCCCATATAATTAATATGCTGAAAATGGGTATACACGTGTAAATGCTGGTTCTTGTGTTTACATTTGTACATGTATGGATGTCATTTCCTGGACGTTTTACAGTACTTTTTTCCAGCACACACCAGCACAGCACAGTGATGTTTCACTGGCACTACGACGCGTCACTTTGTTATTTTGCACATGCTTCTTGGCTGGGCCTTCTGGCTAGCTCAGAGAAAATTTTATAGTGGCCAGAAAGCCTACCTTGTGTAAAGCACATGGCACGTTTTATTTACTACACTTATTTATCATGGACACTTACACTATACATGTGTTTTTTTAGGGTGCAGGTTTGTCAGAGCCCTTTTCCCAGCCAGGGTATCTCTCTTCGAGAAAGCTCTTACCAACTACTTAGAGAACCAGCTGGTCTGGCAGGTCCCTAGTTAGTGGGGTCCACCTTGCTGTGGCCTAGATAGATCAGAGTGCCCTGCCCATTAGGAGCATTTTGGCCTGGAATGGGGGGGGGGGGGGGGTTCATAGATTGGGTCCCTTTCTTTTCGGAGTTTGGTTCTATTCTGTACCCCTGTGCACTTTTTTGTGTGCTGTTATTTCACATTTCACTTTTTTGTTCACTGGGGATTGATTAAACACTGCACTGCACTGAGTTTGACAGCTAAATTAGAACAGTGATTTCCATTTAGGGGCTCATGCACAGGGGTATATATAAGCATAGCCATAAACCCTGATTGAAGGACTAAAATGCTATATAAAGGGGCGATTCCAGGAAGTAGATACAGAGAGCTGAACCACATGCTTTTACACGCAGATGCTGCTGTATTTTCACCCATACCAGAAGCAGAGACTATTAGGCAAGTATTCTGTGTTCTAAAGCCTCTTGCACATGGACGTCATCTTCTACTTATGTTTATACTCAGGATCTTGTTTCTCAAACACGTTATTCAAATGTTGTGTATGTGTATCATGCTTAGCAGGTTGCCCAGAAGTCAGGAAGGGGTTAAAGTACCAACTCCCGGGTATTCATGGTTCCACCCCTTTATGTGGCCCATAAATACAAGAGGAGGTAACCTCTTGTGGTCCTTGGAGCACATGGGAAAGAGTGAGCAGGACTGTGGCTTCATGTAACTACCTTCTCTCAAGAGAGTTTCCCCTCCTTGGTGGGTACCCGATCCAGGTCCCGCAAAAGAACGAACAGACTGTGTGAGCCAAAGATCTTTGTAACATGGAGTGACATGAGCTGGTAGCCTGGGGTAGGAAGGAAAGGGTTATGGTGCCAGATATTTGTGAGAGACTGTTTGAATTGACTGTATCTGCAAGAGTTCTTCAGTAAAGGTTTTCGTTAATTTGTCAGTGCCTGGTCTGAAGTTCTTACCAAGAAGGGGTGCATGCAGGGCGTATCACAAACAGGGCTTGTATACCAAGGGGATGAAGAGGAGACACAAGAGGGCCATCGTGGAAAGGCTAAACATGCAGAGGAGTTGACGGGAGATGAGGCTATATTTCTCTTGCTATGGGTAACCAAATGGTGTGAATATGAGAGCAACCAGGCAGTGGGAAGGTTGGCACCTGGAATGGGCGACTATGGGGGTTTGTGAGCTTGACCCCCTTCCTAGCTATCAGTACCCCATACAAGGGACCTGTATCGCCACATAGGGGACCTAGGGCCCTAGCCTGGAGATGCGGGAAGGAGGCAGAAGGAAATGGATCCAGTTCAAGGATAACGTTTGTTATTAACAGAGGTTTGTGCTGAAACTATGGCAGGGACTCAAAATGACAATGGGAGTGAGGTGACATTTATATAGCTGTGCTGGTGAGCGGGACACAGGCTCTGCAGTGTCTCCTAGGAATTGCTGCATTCATGAGGAGAAGCTGCACAGTGAAATGGGAAAAGTTCTTAACCTGCGAAGTGTTTAAGTCTATCAAATGGTACTGTGCCAGGCGAACGGCTCGCTTCCAATTTGAGGTGTTGCCTTAATGCTGTTTCCCGCATGACAGCAGCCCCATGCCCTTGTTTTCAGGGCATTAGAGAGCGTGTTCTCGAGGGTCTTCATATTGGGCGCTAAGCACCCCCTACAGTCGGATCTGTAGCTAATCCACTGGTGATCAAAGAACAGCAGTGGATGACAGGTCCATGTATGCTTAGTTTATTTAGAGCAGACATGCACAGAGTCCACTCTATTCTATGGGCGGCTGGGAGTGAACGGACTTCGCTGTCTGTTTATACCCAACTGCCCCCTGATCTGATCCACCTAGACAGAGGGGGACGGATCCCCTTCCATTTGTGTTTAGCAGAATGGATTAGATTGGAGGTAGGTGGGTATAAATAGACACATGTCCATTTAAACCTGCAGGTCCATCAGGCTAAATGAGGGCCCCGATGTGTGAAAGGGGCCTAAAATTACACTTTAACTATGTTTTTTATTTTTTTTCACCATTTTTTAATTTTTATGAGGGGGGGTTCTTTGGTGAAATATCAGGGGTCAAAACAGACCCCTGATGGCTCACTTTTAAGACAGAGAAAGGAATTGAGGACACAGCTTCTTCAATTCTTTTCATTCACTGTCAGCTACACTGGACAATGAATGAGTGGGAAGCACTCTGTACAGCTTCCCGTTCATTTACTATGCTTCAGTTAGAAAGGACACAGGAGTGATTGGTACCGATTGCTTAATGTGTGTATTCAGAAAAGGAAGGGGCTGGTAAATACGACATATTTACAGCCCCCCCACGCTCCATCCTGAACTCGATCCTCCTATGTGCCCTGCAGCAGCCGGAGAAAGAAGAGGATGAGAGGAGGGAAGCTGGCAGCACTGCAGGAGGGTGCACTGGGGATCAAAGCTGCAAGGGGCGGGGTTGGAAAGTGCATCGGGGGTGATCAGAGTGCTGGAAGGGAGGTAGGTTGCACAATTATTGGAACCAATTCCCCTCTGTGGCTCTCCCTACAGCAACTGTAAGGGTTGACAGGGAGGGAGAGAATTAAAACCAATGCAGCGTAGGGAGAGCCATACAGGAGAATTAATTCCAATATTGTGCTACCAAATCCCTTTTGATCATGCCCTTCACTTTCCAACTACCCCTTCCCAAGTAGAGGAGGGAGTAGGAGGGAAACCGATTCGGCAAGTACTATAATTTTTGGCTATTCACCTGTACTCTCATGTGCATGTACATGAGTATACAGGCGTATAGATGTAAATTAGTGGAGTAAAACGAAACATTTTCTATTTTTTTTTTAACTCGGTGCTGCTTTACTGATCTTTACTCAGCAGTATGCATTGTGTCATAGACAGCAATGCATGTGATTAGAGATCAAAAATAAAAAAATAGGCTTTTTTTCCCTACCATGCCTTATAGCTAGGCCTGTGCTACTGAACGTGTGTAGCGGTCACCTCCAGTAATAGTAGGTAAACCAGTTTATTGCAATAGAGTTTATAGGTGTCAGGGATCCCGGGTCCTCGGCGGTGCACGCATGCGCAGACGGCCGATCTGTCCCGGCCGACGATCGCGGCGGCGGCCGCGCATGCGCAGTAGCGATCGCGGCCGCACCAATGGGAGAGCAGGGCGCTCTATTTAAAGCTGCCCTGTGCATCTCCAGGTTGCCGCAAGGTCTTGTTCCTGAACCTGTAAGTACGCTTCCTAGTTGCCAAACTCTGCCTGTTCTGACCTATGCTGACCCTCTCCTGCTCTGACCCCGGCTCGTCCCTGACCATCCTCCTGCCTGACCCTCTGTACCGCGCTGCCCGCTACCTGCTGATCCTGGCTTGTGACCCCGACCATTCTCCGCTGACTTCCCCTGTACCACGCTGCCCACACGATACCGACCCGGCTAGTCTGACCTCGCTCGCTCCTAGCTGTCACCCATCCATCCCGCTCGGATCGGGATCTGGCATCCGTCCATCCCGCTCGGATCGGAGTCTGCCATCCCATCCATCCGCTCGGATCGGACCTGTCGTCCCCTTCGCAGCAGGCTCATCCCGGGCACATACCCCCAGCGGGACCCCTCTACCACCGCCGGGGGTGCCCAGGGGCGCGACCTGGTTCCAGTCTTGCACCAAGTCCATCCCCACCATCAGGGGCCCTGGTGAAAAGGCAGACTGGGGCTTAGACTCCGCGTCCTGGGAAACCCCGTGCTGTGGACCACTAGAGATCCCGTTAGGCGGAGCCTGACAGTACCTTGCGGCCATGACTGAGCCTGGAAGGGGAACGTCCCCTCTGGATGACATCTGCCGACAGATGGAGACCCTTACATTAGGTATTAGGGGTCTACAGGAGGGTTATACTAGATTGGACAGTCGCATGCAGACCATAGCTACATCTACCGGGGGGTCTGGGGAACCCACTAGGGAGACACCAGGGTTGTTACCCGCACCTGAACCCCGTGTCCCCACACCAGAACGTTTTTCTGGAGACCGAAGTAGATTCAGGGCCTTTCGTAGCTCCTGTCAGCTATACTTTGACCTCCAGCCACGGACCTTTTCCTCTGAATCAGTGAAGGTAGGGTTTATCATTGCCCTACTACGGGGTGGACCCCAAGACTGGGCCCACCGGCTCCTAGAGAATCAAGACCCGCTGTTGAGGTCAATGACGGTATTTTTTGAGGCTATGGCCCTCTTGGATGACGACCCGCTGCGCACCGCAACGGCCGAGAGGGCCCTATATACACTCAGGCAGGGTCAGCAGACAGTGGAGGACTATGCCGCCGAATTCAGGCGTTGGCGTAGTGACAGCCAATGGAACGAGGCGGCTTTGCACCACCAGTTCCGCATTGGGTTAGCTGAATCACTGAAGGACGAATTGGCCCGAATAGACATACCTAGTACTTTGGAGGCCCTAATAGCATTGACTATTCGAATTGACCGCCGGTTGCGGGAGCGCAGGCAGGAAAAGTGCAACCAAGGACGAGGACCAACTGAAACACCCCCTCAGGCTTCAACCCAGTTCCAGCCGGCAAGCCAGAATCAGGATGCTATGGATACACCCAAGACCGGGCCACCGGGAAGGACACGGCTGACACTTACACCTGAGGAACGCCAGAGGCGTCTTACCAACCATCTCTGTCTATACTGTGGGGGAGCAGGCCATGTGGTACGTACCTGTCCAGCCAAGGGGGGTAAGTGTTCCGCTGTTTTTTCTACGATCAATTCTACCAGTGTGGGCAACACTAGTTATCTAGCGGTACCTGTGTCACTTCAGCTGCCGGGGAGAACGGTGGTGACCACAGCAATTGTGGATTCTGGGGCATGTAGTTGCTTCATAGATTTGGACTTTGCAGTTCAGCAACGAATCCCCCTACAAGCAAAGGAGGTGGGATTGAATATTTTCCTGGCAGATGGATCCCGTATTAAGTCAGGGGTGGTGGACCATGAAACCCCACCTATCCGTACCACTATATCGACCCATCATGAAGAAATCCTTCGGTTAGACGCCATAGCATCCCCATTATTTCCAATTATTTTGGGACTCCCGTGGTTACGAGCCCATAATCCCCAGGTGGACTGGAAGACGGGTTCTATCCAGTTCCTCTCCACATACTGCCAGCAGCATTGCCTCCCTAAGACCTCCCCGATTCCGGAGACCTTGTTGTGTCTAGAAACAGATGTGGAACTGGCGCAAGTCATTCCTTCGGCCTACCATAATTTTTTGGATGTGTTTAGCAAGCGGGGGGCGGACACTCTCCCCCCGCACCGAGGTTATGACTGCCCAATTGATCTCCTCCCAGGGTCGGAGATTCCATTTGGGCGGATATTCCCCTTATCCGAGCGGGAGTTAGGGGTACTGAGAGAATATATCGATGAAAACCTCCATAAGGGGTTTATTAGACCCTCCACGTCGCCAGCTGGGGTGGGCATTTTCTTTGTGGAAAAAAAGGACAAGTCCCTCCGGCCCTGCGTAGATTACCGGGACTTGAATAAAGTCACGGTGAAGAACCGTTACCCGCTACCACTAGTCCCCGAACTTTTTCAGAGGTTGAAGTCAGCATCTGTCTTCACTAAACTAGACTTGAGAGGTGCCTATAATTTAGTCCGTATCAGAGAGGGGGACGAGTGGAAGACAGCATTCCGTACCAGATTCGGACACTATGAATATTTGGTTATGCCCTTCGGTCTATGCAACGCTCCAGCCACCTTCCAGCATTTCATAAACGATGTGTTCAGGGACTATCTGGATGTCTTCGTCATTGTGTACCTAGACGATATCCTTATCTTTTCCCCAACCTTGGAGGACCATAGGGGTCATGTGAAGCGCGTGTTAGAACGGCTCCGCCAACACAGCTTGTATGCCAAGGCAGACAAGTGCTGTTTTGAACAGAGTAGTATTTCATTTCTGGGCCTAACCATCTCGCCCACGGGAATAGCCATGGATCCCCAAAAGGTTTCGGCCATCTTAGACTGGCCAGCCCCCACCGATAAGAAAGCGGTCCAACGCTTTATTGGCTTCGCGAACTTTTATAGGAAGTTCATTAAGAACTTTTCGGGCCTAGTATCCCCTATCACCCAGCTGACCAGGCAGGGGGTCCGCTTCCAGTGGACGCCTGAGGCACAGAGGGCATTCAAAGCTTTAAAAGAGTTGTTTACGGCAGCTCCTATTTTGAGCCACCCTGATTCGTCCTTGCCATATATCTTGGAGGTAGACGCATCCGAGAATGCGGTCGGGGCGATCCTGTCCCAGAGGAAGGGCATCAAAGAGCTTGTGCACCCGGTGGCTTTCTTCTCCAGGAAACTAACTCCTGCTGAAAGGAATTACGATATCGGGGATCGGGAACTCTTGGCGATCAAGGTGGCACTAGAGGAATGGAGATACCTGTTAGAGGGGGCGGTACACCCGATATTGATTTTCACGGATCACAAGAACCTAGAGTATTTGAGAACAGCTAAACGTCTGAGGCCACGTCAGGCCAGGTGGGCACTGTTCTTTTCACGGTTCTTTTTCCATATAACTTATAGGCCAGGGTCTAAGAATACGAAACCTGATGCGCTCTCCCGCATGTTTGGGGACCCCGAAGAGAGTCCCAAGCCAGACACTATCCTGACCCCAGGGAATTTCCTAGCCCTCCAATCAGAGCTTCATTCTCAATTGCAGACCGCATCCGTAGGTATGCAAGGCCCACCCGGTGTCCCCTTACTAAATAGGGAGGGACTCCTCTGGAAGGAGGATCAGATTGTGGTCCCTGAGGAAGCCCGTACATTGGTATTGGGATACTGCCATGATCACCCACTGGCCGGGCACTTTGGGGTACGTAAGACCTTGGAGCTGTTGCAGCGTACCTTCTGGTGGCCTAATATGGCCAGAGAGTGCGAAACTTACGTAAAAACCTGTCCCGTTTGTCAGAGGAACAAGCCTACTAGGAATAAGGCTTGGGGTCTCTTGCGTCCATTACCGATACCCGACAGACCATGGACAATGATTTCCATTGACTTTATTGTGGAACTTCCACCCTCTCAGGACCACACAGCAATCTTCGTGATTGTAGACCGCCTGTCCAAGATGGCCCATTTTGTACCTCTAAAGGACACACCTACGGCCCTTGAGACAGCACGTGTGTTTATTAAAGAAGTGGTAAGACTCCACGGAATTCCCAGGGATATTGTATCTGACAGAGGGGTTCAGTTTACATCCAGGTTCTGGAAAGCTTTATGTGATACCCTGGGAATTAAGCTGTCATTCTCCTCTGCTTACCACCCACAGACCAATGGCCAGACGGAGCGTACAAACCAGACCCTAGAACAGTACCTCAGGTGCTATACCACCTTCCTCCAAGATGACTGGTTTACTCTCCTGCCGCTTGCGGAATTCGCATATAACAATGCGAGTCACTCGGCTACTGGACAGTCCCCGTTTTTCGCAAACTACGGGTTCCACCCTGTATTCCTGCCAGATCTGATCCCGGAGGTCGCAGTCCCGGCCACGCAGGATATGTTGAACTTTTTGTCAACCAATAGTAAGGTATTGCAGGAAGCAATGGCAAAGGCCCAGGGTGACAATAAGAGGGCATTTGATAAGAAGAGAAGGGGGGAATTGAGTTTGCAGCCAGAGGACCAGGTTTGGTTGTCCACCGCAAATTTGAAAATGCCCTGCCCTTTGAAGAAACTGGCTCCCAAATTCTTGGGGCCCTTTCGTGTAAAACGTAAGATCAACGAGGTGGCATACGAGCTTGCACTGCCCGAGTCTATGAAGGTTCATCCGGTCTTCCACGTGTCCCTGTTGAAACCAGCAACTCCAGATCCCTTCCCGGATCGAAGGTCTAAACCACCGGAGGCAGTAGACGTGGATGGGGAGGAGGAGTTTGAAGTTGAAGCTATCTTAGATTGTAGGAAGAGGGGAGGCCGAACTCAGTTTCTGGTTAAATGGAAAGGATATGGGGCGGAGGAAAATTCATGGGAGCCGGCCCAAAATGTGCACGCCCCAAGACTTGTGCGGGAATTTTTTCAGAACCGGCCGTTCGGTAGGGCTCGGTTGGGCATCCGGAGGTTGCCCGTAGGGGGGGGGGCAATGTCAGGGATCCCGGGTCCTCGGCGGTGCGCGCATGCGCAGACGGCCGATCTGTCCCGGCCGACGATCGCGGCGGCGGCCGCGCATGCGCAGTAGCGATCGCGGCCGCACCAATGGGAGAGCAGGGCGCTCTATTTAAAGCTGCCCTGTGCATCTCCAGGTTGCCGCAAGGTCTTGTTCCTGAACCTGTAAGTACGCTTCCTAGTTGCCAAACTCTGCCTGTTCTGACCTATGCTGACCCTCTCCTGCTCTGACCCCGGCTCGTCCCTGACCATCCTCCTGCCTGACCCTCTGTACCGCGCTGCCCGCTACCTGCTGATCCTGGCTTGTGACCCCGACCATTCTCCGCTTACTTCCCCTGTACCACGCTGCCCACACGATACCGACCCGGCTAGTCTGACCTCGCTCGCTCCTAGCTGTCACCCATCCATCCCGCTCGGATCGGGATCTGGCATCCGTCCATCCCGCTCGGATCGGAGTCTGCCATCCCATCCATCCGCTCGGATCGGACCTGTCGTCCCCTTCGCAGCAGGCTCATCCCGGGCACATACCCCCAGCGGGACCCCTCTACCACCGCCGGGGGTGCCCAGGGGCGCGACCTGGTTCCAGTCTTGCACCAAGTCCATCCCCACCATCAGGGGCCCTGGTGAAAAGGCAGACTGGGGCTTAGACTCCGCGTCCTGGGAAACCCCGTGCTGTGGACCACTAGAGATCCCGTTAGGCGGAGCCTGACAATAGGCAACTCCTGGTATTTTATCTAACCCTGTTTCTTCTGGTCTGGGATTCTATACCAGTTTTAGCTCACAGCTCAGTAACCAGCAAAGGGTAAATCCAGGTTAGACAACTGACATTCACTTCTGGTAGTTAGAGGTTCAGTTGCATGACAGATTAGAAACTACTAGGGACTAAGACTCAAAGTAAATAGGCTGATTGTGTGTTACAGTGCCACATGACGGTTTCTGTTGGTAAGAAGCTGCGTTCCAGGCTGGCTGGACAACAGTTGGAAGATCTCCCCATCATCGCTGGTCTTGTCTTCAGGTCTCCAACACAAAGACCAAGCACTGCATCGCGATCATCCTCAAGGTCCCCTGCAACTGGACTTTGCTGCAATACTCATTTGGATGTATCCTTAGTATTAATTATACTGTATATACCTGCGTATATATGCAAAATTTCACCAGGTCTCTCATTGAGCCCTTTTGATGAAAATACCTGTTTGACCATTGAATGTAGTATGTATTATTATTAATCTTTTCTTATATAAAGCTTGTACTATTTCCATACTGGTGTGTATCTACAGTCAGGTCCATAAATATTGGGACATCGACACAATTTTAACATTTTTGGTTCTATACACCACCACAATAGATTTGAAATGAAACAAACAAGATGTGCTTTAACTGCAGACTGTCAGCTTTAATTTGAGGGTATTTCCATCCAAATCAGGTGAACAGTGTAGGAATTAGGACAGTTTGCATATGTGCCTCCCACTTGTTAAGGGACCAAAAGTAATGGGACAGAATAATAATCATAAATCAAACTTTCACTTTTTAATACTTGGTTGCAAATCCTTTGCAGTCAATGACAGCCTGAAGTGTGGAACGCATAGACATCACCAGACGCTGGGTTTCATCCCTGGTGATGCTCTGCCAGGCCTCTACTGCAACTGTCTTCAGTTCCTGCTTGTTCTTGGGGCATTTTCCCTTCAGTTTTGTCTTCAGCAAGTGAAATGCATGCTCAGTCGGATTCAGGTCAGGTGATGGACTTGGCCATTGCAGAACATTCCACTTCTTTGGCTGCTTTTGCAGTCTGCTTTGGGTCATTGTCCATCTGCACTGTGAAGCGTCCAATGAGTTGTGAAGCATTTGGCTGAATATGAGCAGATAATATTCCCGAAACACTTCACAATTCATCCGGCTGCTTTTGTCAGCAGTCACATCATCAATAAATACAAGAGAACCAGTTCCATTGGCAGCCATACATCCCCACGCCATGACACAACCACCACCATGCTTCACTGATGAGGTGGTATGCTTAGGATCATGAGCAGTTCCTTTCCTTCTCCATACTCTTCTCATCACTCTGGTACAAGTTGATCTTGGTCTCATCTGTCCATAGGATGTTGTTCCAGAACTGTGAAGGCTTTTTTACATGTCGTTTGGCAAACTCTAATCTGGCCTTCCTGTTTTTGAGGCTCACCAACGGTTTCCATCTTGTGGTGAACCCTCTGTATTCACTCTGGTGAAGTCTTCTCTTGATTGTTGACTTTGACACACATACACCTACCTCCTGGAGAGTGTTCTTGATCTGGCCAACTGTTGTGAAGGGTGTTTTCTTCACCAGGGAAAGAATTCTTCGCTCATCCACCACAGTTGTTTTCCGTGGTCTTCCGGGTCTTTTGGTGTTGCTGAGCTCACCGGTGCGTTCCTTCTTTTTAAGAATGTTCCAAACAGTTGTTTTGGCCACGCCTAATGTTTTTGCTATCTCTCTGATGGGTTTGTTATGTTTTTTCAACCTAATGATGGCTTGCTTCACTGATAGTGACAGCTCTTTGGATCTCATCTTGAGAGTTGACAGCAACAGATTCCAAATGCAAATAGCACACTTGAAATTAACTCTGGACCTTTTATCTGCTCATTGTAATTGGGATAATGAGGGAATAACACACACCTGGCCATGGAACAGCTGAGAAGCCAATTGTCCCATTACTTTTGGTCCCTTAACAAGTGGGAGGCACATATGCAAACTGTCATAATTCCTACACCGTTCACCTGATTTGGATGAAAATACCCTCAAATTAAAGCTGACAGTCTGCAGTTAAAGCACATCTTGTTTGTTTCATTTCAAATCCATTGTGGTGGTGTATAGAGCCAAAAATGTTAGAATTGTGTCCATGTCCCAATATTTATGGACCTGACTGTATATCCTAATGGGTAATGTTCTGCAGCACAACCCTTAAAGAGCAGCTGGTAGATTGGGCATATTTCCTCTCCTTAGCTTGCACACAGGGAGGGATGATGTAGCCTAAAGCGACCTGTCAACATTCTCCCCTACCCTCTCCCCCACTTTTGGTGCAGGACCACCTCGCCTGCTGATGCCAGAGAGAGTCTGGAGAGGCATTCTCAGGCACCTCCTAGTGATGAAATGGTAAAAAAAACAACAAACGGGAGTAGCTGTGCAGGTGCCTTTGTGTCTGCAGGAACACTGGAAACAAAATACTGAAGAGCAGTAATGGGTGGGGAGCTTTTAACATCTCTCTGTGCTTGTGTTTCCTGTAAGAGGAGGAGCCTTTCTCATGTGACCATCCTGGAGGATGACTTGGGGAAAAGCAGTCTAGAGGTTTTTTCTGTTTGTGGTTTTTATTTTTGGGTAGAACTTGGATGGGGATAGGGAACATAGGATACTGCGGAACTTTAGAACTTGCACAGGTTGGGGACTGCTAAGTTTCTGGCTACATTTGGCCACTTCTTTACACAAAGCAACAAAAAGAACTTGTACTCCTTCAGCTGTACCTGTACAACACCCGAGTGTATCGCACCCCTGCTTGGCTGTACTTGGGTTTAGTCTGTCATCTACATTAGCAACAAGTCACATAGAATCTCCCAGCTGCCTATACTTTCTTCTTCTCAAGACTAAGGCACTAAACAGTCACTCTTGCAGCACTGGGGTTTTGTACTCATTCAGCAAAAGGATCATTGGTTGCCTGCTTTGCAATATGCACCAGGCTCTTTCCTTGTAAGGGAGATCAATGAAATAGCTCTTTTGGTGTGTGGTGCTCAGATACAGTGTAGTTTAGCTTTAAGGGCTCTTCCCTTACTTCTAGGCATGCCTCCCCAGGGATTGGTGGAAGTTCCATAAATATTCCGGCTGCAACTTCTGCCCGCCCACTATATTCTAGAAACCCCCAGATAGTTGAAGAATACATGTGGAAGTAGCAGAGCAGCAGCCTGTGAAACCTTGAGCAGCCCTAACCAATCAATCCCGTTCCTCTGATTCCAGTGAAACCAAACTAAATTTACCTCACAGCCTTACCTAACCCAGGAGGTGTGATGAACGCAGTGTCGGACCCCTGCCCTTCTCACCAACATGGGACAAAGGACCAACCAATCTCACACCGCTCTGTCACGTGCGTAACAATGCCACTTTCAGGTGCACCCTGCACAAAGATTTTCCAGCTTGTGGGACCACAGTCTAGCTGCCAGCATCCTGAGAGCAATTGTCACTGGATTAGGTTAGTTACACAATTAACTTTTCAAACTCCAAACTGCGACCAGATAGCTTTGGGCCTATCAACCCTTCACAATGTTAGCAAGAACAAATGTGAACAAAAAAACGTCTGTAACACACACTGTCACCACAGACAGGTATATTCAGAGGATTATATACAGTAGGCTTCTTCAAGAGACAGGGATTCTTTCGTTTGCTTTAAAAGCTTTAGAGACAGTTTCAACACTTTTCAAAATAGGGTTTATTACTAAAAAGGTCAACATGGTGCAATTAAAATATTTACAGAAAAAGATGTTACACAGACATAAAGAGAACAATAAAGCAACAGAGAAATAAAAGAAAGGAGTTAAATAGGCAGAATACCTGCAAAGTCCTGGTTTTAGCAGCGTCCAATTGTCCAAGCAAAGACGTTGCCTTGGCTCTCAAGACCATTAAGATGTTCCTTGATTAATGTTAAACGAAAGCTGCCTCTTCATGAGTCCTGTCAGTCCCTTTCTATGATATCAAGGGGGTGAGGGACAGAGGCCAACTGACCAATAATCCGGTTTAAGGGATGGATGCTAGGAGGTCACCAATTTTACGACCAATTCCCAAATACAGTTTTACACTAATATTAATAACCTCCAATACATGCAGGTGGTATTCTAGCAACTGGCAGATTAATATTCAGAATTATATTTTCAAACCCAGGTATACCAAACACAGCATACCTTTGTTACCCAGGAGGGAAGAGACTGCTTTCTCCCCTTTCGTATGTGCTAACATAGTCATTGTATGACCTTGATTTGTTCGGTATGATATTCCCTATTCAAATATATACCTAATATTAATGAGCCCAGTTCCTGTAGAATTATATGAATTGTATGTGGAATTGCTATATGTTGAATAGACGTTTTATGGCACGCTCTGCATTCCTAGAGCTCTAATGGCCTTACAGGTCATGTGTGACTACTTGACTAAGTTACTATTGTTTTACGATAGGACAGAGAAAAGTGTTTTTCATGGTTCCTGGAAACAGACATCCTGCCAAGACTGGCATCTATTTGCGTTTTAATTAAGAGGCTCTTTTGAAGTTCGTTAAAAGTTACAGCTACAAATTCCAGTTTTCAGGAGGAGGGGAGAAAGATTATTGCTCATGAAAAACAAAATGCTCAGACCTTAACAAGATGGCTGTTGCGTACAGCTTCCATGTCTCTATTGCGCCCAATTGTTACAGGAGGATGCGACAGTCGTATACTGCCTGCACCTAATGACAGATTACTGGGTAATTTCCCAGGAGGGGAATCCCCTCTGTTCACAGAGGCCCTGTCCTGTGTGGAGGCACTGCCAACTTTGTTATCAAACCCAATCTGACATTTACACCCCATTCACACCGATCCCAACTCTGAAATTGTGTGACTTATAGTGAAGTCGGATGATTTCAAAGTCGGATGACATGCCGATTTGAGGTACGATTTGCAAGACATCTGACAGATGTTTGCAAATTGCACCAAAAGTAGAGCATGCACTACTTTAGAAATTGGTGCGGCTCCGGTGAATTTGGAACCGCACCGATATGTAATTGCGGACAATAGGGTGCGACTTGCCATGCGATTTGCAAGTCGTATGACATGGTAATCGCATGCCAAGTCGCACCCAATGTGACTGGGGTCTTAGGGATGTTTCTGGTTCTCTTATTGACCTACAGGTTTAGTGCAATATTCTGTTTGGGGGGGGGGCATTTCTCATACACCCCCACCCAAAAAAAGAAGGCAACAAGACATATAATAATTGGTTCAACAAGTTTGGTGGCCAGATGTGCATGAAGTAAAAAGAGTTAACAAAGTACGTACTGCCCTTTTGTATGTCGTCACCAACCTGTCATCACTGGGCCGACAAAGATGGATTAATATTAGATATGTTAGCCAATAAACTGTGGTGTCCAACGCACTTCCGCATTTATGTGAATGACAAATGCAAATTATATTTTTTCTTTTTTTTACAAAAGTTACTTTTTCACAGTGGAAAGTCTTTTATTTGAAATGTCTGTCAGACTCCCTTCATATCTCACGCTGCTTTGTTATTGCTGCGCAGTCCTAATAACAAAAGCAAAACAACGCCTATGAAAGCCCGTCTCCTTCACTTTGCATTACAACTGCTGTGTGCAAACATAGGCACGTCAGGAAACCAACCCCCACCCCCTTCACCGTCCACTCCAAGCCCGCCCCTGCCCCTACGCAATCCCTCACACTTCCCTCCCACTCCGCCGCAGCCACACCAGGCAGCCACGCCCAGCCCGATGAGGTCTCCGTGGTGCCACACTCCCCCTCTCCTCCCTGAGCCCATCTGTTGGCCGCGCCCCTGCCTCTAGTCACGCCTATGTTCCCGCCCTCCGCTGTTCCCCTCTCTTCTTTCTTTCTCTATTTTTTCCTCCTCGGCTCTGCCTACCCATAATGCCCCGCGAAAACCCTACAATGAAATTTAAGAAGTTTTTTAGGTTTCGGCGCCATTTTCGATTGGACTGAGGTAAGGAGGGATTTTTTTTTCCCAGGGAATAACTCGGCGAGCGGTTCGTCTCTTTTCCTCCAGTTTCGCCTGCTCGGCAGCTCGTCTTCTCCGCTCGAAAAAATCTGGAAAAAATTCAGAAAAATCCCGACCGGTGCCCGGTGTGTGTGGGCGGCCTCCGCCCGGTTCGGAGCGACCGTTACCCGCCGGGGTTGGAGGGAGGAGAAGGAGGGGGGGGGGAGTCGGACCCCGCCACACACTTCCCGCAGTATTCTAATGTGTGTTCGCGGAGCTCGTTCCCCGGAGCGGCTCCCTCCACCCTACCGGCTCCAGCGTCCGCTCCTCGGCTGTATGACTGCAACGCCACACCGGGGCCCCCTCACCTCCCCTTCCTCTCACAGCCGGCCGGCCCGGGGAGGGGCGACAACTCCACATTTATTTGTTGGGGTTTACATGTCATCTAGCCTCGGACATTAGGTGCGGTAAACTGGAGCTGAAGTGGATCTGTTGCCCGTAGCAACCAGTCAGGCTTCAAGGGAAGCAGCGAGGGGAGGGGCTGTCTATACAATGGAGCAGTTGTCCTTGGCAACCAGGCTCCCAGGAAACGTCCACACCAGAGGGATCTGTTGCCCGTAGCAACCTTCATGCTTTGCAAGCTCAGTAAAAAAAGGAGGGGTTTCTTAATAAAGTGTGGCTGTTGTCCCTGGCAACCAAGAAGTGTCTGCAGCTGAGTTGTAGTCAATAGCAACCAATAAGGCGATGCTTTTTCAAATGAAACAAAGACTCCTATTGGCTGCTATACTTTTATATTTTTCCTGGTTGGTTGCCTTTATTGGCAAACTTAATGTTTGTGATTTTTGCACCTTCCTCAGGCATTACACAATTTTGAACATTTTGAGGTTTTGATAGCTAACGTCTGTCAGCCAGAAATATCACTTGCAGTCCAAATTGTCTGCACTGATCGATAGCAGACACAAAAACCACTCTGCTGCTGTACACTGCTCATAAACTGAGCCCATTCATGCTGCATTTTGGAAGATGCCTCCTGGTAGTTTTGCTGGAACAACGGCTACTATTTGCTTCCTTCTTTTTGCACTCGTTGTGTTGCTATGGGCAGCGGCTGTACTTTCTCATTTATAGGACATCTCAGCAGTTGGAGTCGTGGGTGAACCACAAGTCCCACACTGCACTATTTGAGTGACTGGGAGATACAGATTAAAAACATTTTTTTTTTCCTTAATGGAGTATTTCCTGCCTATTAAAGTTTTTTTGTCTTTTAATATCAGCCTTTCAAGTACAAAAAGCATCGTAAGTGCTTATTTGTATCTTTAAAAAAATATATATCTTTCTGATTAAGGTATACAAAGGGCTCAACTATGATGTCCCTGGAAATGATTTCTAAATATGCATGTGTATGTGGTTGACTTTTTTTTTTCTCCATACCGAACTGGTGAATTGCGTTAAAAATAAGTGGTAATTTTGCAGCTGGAACTGACAGTTCCATCATGACCTACAGAGTTTAGCTGGTACTTAGTTTTACCTGGAATGGCTCCCATATTATATCTTTTGGCTTCAAAGAATTGAACCTACACAAAAAAAGCAAAAAAAAACCTTACCAATATGTATTATCTTTACAGCTGTGGGCTACAAGTCAGTTGTTTTAGGACATGCTGGAATTTGTAATGCATCAGCAGCTGTACAGACTCAAGTTTCTGGTCCCTGAACTGTCTTGTGTGGGGAAAAAAAACAAAAAATTTGTGTGTGGGTTGTGGTGTTTTTTTTCTTTTTTTTTTAATATGCCGAGTGTCATCAAACTTGTGAAAAGTTAATAAAAACAATCCTTTTTTTTTCTGCTTCTTCATAGGGCTGTGTCTTGTGTATTTTAGCTGTCCTCAGGCTGTTGTTTTGCTCAGAGGTTAAGAAGAGTCAACCGCAGATGGGGCAGGATGAGTGGGGGCGGGGGGTGGAATTGGCTGGGGTGGGGGTATTACTATACTATGTAGATGTGTTTTAGTAAGGGGGAATGCCAGGCTGTGCATTAAGGGGAGCAGCTTCAGGGCTCTGCACTTGAGAGAAAGGGGCTTGGTCTGGAGGGCGCTGCCTGCTACAGAGGGTCAAACAAAGGGGCTGTTTTTTTTTTTTTTTTCTCTTCCTATGTGTTTGTCAGTAAAACATTGTAGCTTTTGTCTGACAAGCACTTATTCAGATTGGTCTGTAAGTTAGGGTATCAAAAATGCAGTGTTTTATTGTATATTCAAGGTATTTTAAAATATTTAGGCTCCCTGCTCAGGATTTAGAGTTGTTTCTCAGTACACATTTAAATAAGTGTCTGGTAAGTATTTATTTATGCAGTGGAGCAGTTGTTGTGCTTTAGGATACTTGCATATAGCAGAAGAGTTATCAAAGGGACTTGATTTTGAAGGAGCAAGGGCAATTGTGGGAGAGATTTTGCTGTTCAGATTTCTTTAAAATGTTGTATTCACACTTTCACATACTGCTTTAGACCTGAGTAAAGTGTTCTTTGCACATCCATGTCTTTATAAATAGCCCTTTTTTCCCCAAGACAAAAATATTCTGCAGTTAGTCCTCACAATGTGTTTAATTATTTGGTGTGTGTTTGTGTTTTTTTTTTTTCTAATACTGCAACCATGTTTTCAGCAAGTTTACTTCTTAAATATGTAGTAACAAACATAAGATATGATGCAAGCTCCCTGACCGCAAAGCTAAGTTTATTGGTCAGTGACACTATGAAAACAAGTTAAACCACCTTCAATGATGACAAAAACAGCAAATCTAAAATACACATTGCACTGCTTATTTTATAGCATGCTACATAATTGCACCGTTTCTTGAACAAATATGTAAATAATGTTGTAGACAAATGTTAGTTGCTCATTTTGTGATATAGAAAAGCTCAGGTTTTTTTTTTTTAATTTAATAGGCTGATCTTTTGTTGGAAATGTGGTATGTGTGATTGGGTTTTTTTACAGGCTATTGATTTAGAACAATTCGTTTAAATAAGTATATAAAGAAGAATTCAAAATTAAATTTTACGGTGGCCCAAATGAACCATTTCCTTTATGAAACAATGCGGATACTGGGTGTGTGCTGTAATGCACTGTAGTAGCATTAGCGATATAACAGTAAGTTCCGTCAGCAGTATGGGTAACTTGTCGTCTGCTTCTGGAATTAGATATGAGTGCTTAGCTGCCATTCAGGAGAAGCTTTGTTTTTTTCAGTGAGCAAAATGCTTCCTCTGATTGGCTGAGGTGGAAGTCTTGATGTCATCTGCCCACCTCTTCACCTTGACAAATCAGAGGATGCCTTGTACTTTTTGATAAAAATACAAGACTTCTCCTGAATGCCAGAAAAGCATGCGCCTGACTCTTTTATTCTTGCAGCAGATGGTAAGGTGCCTGTAATGCTTCCAGAAGACCGCAGTACTGTATGTAGCCAATGCAGCGACTGTATATTACAGCACACACAGTTTTTGCATTGTTTTAGTAGCAGAAATAGTTTGTACTAGCTTGGCCCAAACTATTTTAAAGCTAAATGAAACTTGGATTTCTACTCTAAAGATGGTCATAAAGTTATTGATTTGTGATCGCTCTAGAAACAAGCACATATAAACAAGCAATTTGTTGATTAAAGTATTGAACAATGCAACACATACAATATTGACTAAAATACGATCAAATTTACTCTAGTGAAAACCATAATCAGTTGTGCCACACATGCAGAAATGATTGATAAAATGCCGCCATGGCCAATTGACTTGCCAATGTCGAACTTGATCATAAAAGTACTAAATCGTTTTGAAGAAGGGTCTGTGATTTAGAATTCTTCACTTCAATCACTTGAATCTCATTGAGCAACCAATCGAATGACATCTATATGTGTGTACCTTTTTAAAGTGACGCTAAACACACACTGTTTAATTTACGTTCTCTCTTCTGTATCTGTATGTGGATGATGGCACTGTAATTATTTTGATAAATAAGAGTAGCTATTTCTTAATTGATATACAGCTGTCACACAATCTTGCTCTTTCTCAGCCTGTAGGGAAACGGTGGCAGGAGGAGCTTCTAGTCCTCTGCTGCTGGTCACTTGTTAAAAAAAAAAAAAAAAAACCGCCTGTGGTATACAGAGTAAAAATAAATACTATCAAACCGTTTTAAATGGTCATACAAAAAGAATATATATATTTCATAATCGGATCTTTTATTTTTTTGGCAATAACATGGTGTGGGTGATTTTCTGCCATTTACAGGCTGTGCCTTAGACAGGGATGTGAAGCCTCCATTAAGACATTATATTCCCACCCTCAGTGTGTTTAGTGGGAGTGGGCTGTAGCTATTTTTTTCCTTCATTCAACCTTCTGGTTGGTGAAAAAAATGACCCTTATTACACAGGTTTCAGTTATATCTTTCCTATTTTTATCTATTTTATTTTAAATCTTTTTTTTTTTTTTTTTCCCCTGTGACTGTTGGTTTATTTTGAAAAGTGTGTGATTTTGCACCTTTAGCAGCTGTTGTTTTTTTTTTTTTGGGGGGGGGGGGATTTTATTAGTTGAGCAGGTTTTTATATTTTTTGTTTCAATTTCTATTTAATTTGCAGTGTTAACCTAAGTTTCCGAAAACAAACTATTTTTTAACTTTCTTCATTGTAATTTTTTTTATTTTTTTTTTTTATGCCCGGCAATAGCTGATATTATGACCTCAGACTAACCTTTACTTTACTAATGTTTTTGCAGAGCCTAAACAGAAGCTGAAGCAAATGTGACATTACAGGCTCTTATGAATTCAGTAAGTCTCTTCCCGATTTCATAATCCTGCATGGTTTACAGTGCAGTTTACATTTCTTCTGTCAATAAAACTTTAGCTATGAATGATAGTCTTAAATAAACAGTTTCAGAGCTTACAGGTAACAGATTGGCAAAGCAACCCAAGTAGAGCAGGCAGAATGACTCTGAGGGGCATATTTATAAAGTAGTGAATGTGACACCTCCCAATCATTTACAGATAATCAAGGTGAATGTCTCATCCACTGCTTTGTAAACATGCCCCTGTATGTTTGTGCTCATTGCCTTATCCTGCTGTTTTATACAATAAGGATTATACTTAAAGCTTAACTCTGGGCAAAGAGAGACCACTCTACCGCTCTCCCCTTCTTGCTGTTTGCTGAAACAGAAAAAATTCGAAGTGCCCTATTTACTTAAAGGGAAATGCCACATTGTGGGGAATTGCCTATACAGTTGCGACTCAAGTCATATTGTAAATTATTGAAAAAGGAAAGGTAATTTTTTTTTTTTTTTTTTTTAATCTGCAGCTCTGTAATTTTCTTTAAAATGCAATATGGCAACCGGGAGGTGTTCTGTACAGATGGTGTACAGAGCGCTCCCCAGAAATGTTATTTCTTATCTGATTGGCTAACTTTCCCCAAAGTGTGCACTAAGATATAAGTCATATGTTGGGCATCCCTGCAACAAAAATGGCATTTTTGGACAAGATAAGCCTATAGGGAAATCCATGTCTAAAGGGATGCTGACCCTGTATCTTTCCTGATTAGAACCTGCAAGTGCAGCAGCTGATTGATAATTGTAAATTACTCCCATTCACATTCGCTTTGCACATGGATACAGACAAACTGCTATTTCTTCATATTAACAAAAGGCAGGAATCTGCAATAAAGTTTGTTTAAATCCTTGAAATGTACATAACCTGGGAAGAAGTTTTTTTTTTTTTTTTCCCTCAACAAAAGTGGAGTTACTCTTTAAAGCTGCTGTCACAGGACATTTGAGTACAGAGCTTCCTCTTTTTGTTTACATCTGGCAGGTCTTTCTTCCAGGTGTCCGCATCACTCCCTGTATGACATGGATTCTTCCTATTGGAGGTGCAGGGGTCCTTTTGAAAAGGCTTTGGAGGTAGCACAGAAGACAGTGGACAGACTGGTAAAAGATTATGAACTGCTGAAATGATCCATCGTAGAAAAGCAATATCAAATATGCCTTTACAAGGGAATATACTTGAAACCTAGCGCAAAAGGTGCAAAACCAGTATACAACCCTCAGAGGTAGAGAAACAAGGGATGGTTGGCAATAAATTTCAAGGTAATGTTAATTAAAATAAAGTCCATATAATATAATGAATCCAACTGAGGAAACACACTGTTAGTAATCTTTCCTTGAAGCGAGTTCTGGATTTTCCCCACCAATGGCCATATAAAGACAGAAAACAGGAAGGGGGTGAGAGCGCTATTGTCTAAGTGTAGTAACGATAGGAAAATCAATTAAAAAAAACAAAAACTGGATAAGTATTGCACTCACATTCACATGCATAAAACACATTAATATGCTCAGTGGAGACATCAACTGATGGCAGCTTTTTAAGAATAAGAAAATAAAATGAGAGAGGGGAAGTGCACCAATCTTAGTGTAGCATTAATAAAAAGCAATGTACAAAAAATTAAGAGATGCACTCACATAGACCTGGTCTAACAGTCTTCAATCCTCTTGAACACTTTCAGTAATGCGCTTCCTCTCTTCTTTCCTATCATTTTATATCCATTGGAATATTCTTAAGAAGATGCCATCTGTTGATGTTTCCACTGAACATATTGATACGCTGTGTTTTATCCATGTGTATGTGAGTGCAATACTTATCCAGTTTTTTATTGAGTTTCCTATCGGTACTAAGCTTAGACAGTGGAGTGCTCTCTCCCCCTTCCTGTTTTCTGTGTTGGCAGGAAACAAGGTTTTCAGAGCAAGGAAGAGGTAAGTATTGATGACTAAATCTTATGTGCTAGAGTGATCTGTTTGCGGAATCCTCACAGAGGAAGGGAATAAGTACAAATACTTGCTGCCTTGCTTCCCCAGCAGCCAGCGCTCTCCTTACTGTGTCTGATGCTCCAAAATGTAGTCAGACCCTCGCTGTCCATCTACACAATGCAGGACCAGCATTATATGTGCGGATGTTGTAGTCATGACCAGCTAGGTAGAGAGTTAAAGTGGCTTCAGAGGAACGGTCACATGAATAGGAGGAAGCATGCAGGAGCAACAAATAAGGGAAGCATCTCACCTTAAAGCAGCACAGTGGCTAAACAGCACTTCCGCTTGGCGGTACCAGGGTCGTTGGTTCGAACCCCAACCACGGCACCACCTGCCTGGAGTTTGCATGTTCTCCCTGTGGTTGTGTGGGTTTCCTTCTACACTCCAAAGACATGCTGGTAGGTTAATTTGCTCCTCTCTAAATTAGCCCTAGTATGTCTATGTATGAATGTAAGTTAGGGAGCTTAGATTGTATGCCCCTTGAGGGTTAGGGACTGATGTGTATGTACAATAAATGAATATATGTTTGTGTGTGTGTAAAGTGCTGCATAAATTGACAGCGCTATATAAGTACCTGAAATAAGTTCCTACACTACTGAGCCAAATGAGGCTTTAAGGCACGCAGTGGTGGGGGTGGTTAAACACCAAGCTGCTTGTATAGATTTAACAGCAGCCTGGCGTATGGATTTGAAGCAGCCTTTGTGTGTAAACCATACCTGTTAAAAGAAATCTGTGTAATACCTTTCTGGGAGCTTATTTATTGAAAAGCCACTGCTTCACTGCTCTCCCGGCCATTGCAGCTATTCACACACTTAAGGTGTGTGAGTACCTCTTCCTTACTTATCGCTGTGCTTTTTCCCGCTGGTTCGTACTTCAGTACAGGAAAAAAGGGAGCCACAGTACACAGCAGGGTAAACAGGAATTTGACCTACTGTTGCACACTTGCAACAGACAGTGAGCTGTAATGCATAATCTTTTCTTGAGCTGGAACCCTGTACGTGTATGCAGGCTTCTTTATTGGGTATGTTTTACATACCAGTGACTGCTGACAGGACTGATTAATAGTACAAAACTGGAGCTGAATGGTACTTTAAAAGAGGTATGGGCTGATTAAAAAAACCCAGAACGTTCTACTCGCCTGGGGGATACAGCATCAGTCCGATGCTGCATCTGTCCCCCCAATGGCTCTGCAGTGAGAATGGAATGATCAAACACTGCTGATCGCTCAGTTCTGCCCTCCGCTCTGAGCATAGAGCTAGGACTGTCAGTCACCGGCTCTCTGCTGTGTCTCTCCAGCGTTCACTGGAACGCTGGGCTGGGGAGGGTGTGGGAGGGTCTGGCTCAGTTTCTTGGCGGATCAATGAGAGGCTGAGCCAAGTGCCGGTCCAGGGTTCTGGATTGATTCCGACCATATGGTTGGGATCATTTCAGATCCTGGAATGGCTCTGTGGCTGAAGCCCACTGTCGGCTGAAAACGGGTCAAAGAAGTGTAGGACTAACTGCACTCCTTTGATCCATAGAAGTATAGCTAAAAAAAAAACTTTTTAAAGGTGTCAACAAAACTTGCAAAAAGTTTTTAAAACAAGCTGAAGCTGGTGTAAATGCCTAAAAGAAACCCGTTGCCTACATAAGAGCACTTGAACTTATTTCACTATTTTAGACAAATATTTCTAAGCCTGCTAGTTACAGTATTTTAATATTGTAATACACAATGTTTGGTGAAGCCATGCTGGCTTGGCTTCACTTGGGTACAGAGCAGCATCAAGCTTTGACTATCTGTTCTCTCTGCAGTGGTATCCGTATTAAAAAAAAAAAAAAAGTCTAAGGTTAGATTTTTCACTGTTGAATACTCAAAATGGCAGTATGAATTTGAATTGAGAGATTCCTGCAGTGTAAACCTTCTCTACAGTATTTTTAGAATGCATGATGAGTTTGCATCATAGCATGCCTATTTGCACAGGTATCAAGAGTTCAGGGAACCCTGCAAGCAAATCCTGCCAAGACTGTACATGCTTTGTTGTAGTCACAACTGAGTGTGGACATATACACCCTGTAGTAGTGAAAACTTGATTTTGTCAATTCATGTAGGCATATAGGAGTAGTTTAAGTAAAGTTGTGCAGAAAGGATTCAATTGCCATGAGGGCCGGAAGGTGATAATACTTACATATTTGGTAAGGTTGAGTAAAGACACCAGTCCCTCCAGTTCAACATATGAAGGATCTGTTGTATAAAATCTTGGTTACCTTATTTCAAGGAAATGCGCTGCTTAGACATTGAGTTTCCTGCTTTACCAATTAATACCTACCTGATTAAGACACTTGCTGGGGTGGGAAAAGGCAATCAAAGCCTCTCTCGGTCCCCCACTGTAACAGTGGTTTCCTGACCCTTTAGGACAGATGTGACAGATGCCTCAGTGTAATGCCTATGTAATTCCAGACATAAATTACGCTATTTAGGTAATTCACATTACACCAACAACTGCTACTTAATTTTTTTTTTTTCTGAGGAAGGGTCCATTGAACATCTGCGGTATTCAGCTGAAAATGTGTGAGGAAGTACCTTGTATCCACTGAAGAACAGCTCGAGGCCTCATTCAGTTTAAACCCTTTTTTTTTTTTTTTTTCTCCATCTTTGTTCCATATGGGAGATCTCCCTTCACTTCCTGTCCCATAGCCATAACAGGAAGTGGGTGTCCCCATAAGATTTACCCTCTTTTGACTACTCAGGTGTCAACCCGAAAATGTGGGAATTTTTTTACTTTCACTTTCTATGATGGCGATAAATGGGACAATTAGGGTGAATCTCCATAATGAGAGGGCACAGGCAGCAATAAAAACTGACAGATGTTCTATTCCCTCTCTGCTCGATCCAAAACTGCACCAAAAAAGTTTTGCCTTTTAGTTAATTTTAAGCTCCTAGGGCAATAGCCAAACAGCAGAAAGTTGTCATGCCCTCTCAAGTAGGCATGAGCAGAGGAGCCATGAGAATTCTCACAGAAGGCTGACTTGGTAAAGTTACCTGGTATTCAGGTCCTATCTGCTGCCCACTCTATGGCAGCAAATGGGCAACAGAACATACTATGTTTATGACTTCCCTGCATATGTATCTGCACTTGGTGTAGAAAAAATGGTCATGTTCTTATGGAAATTCAGCAGAACAGCCTGTGGGGAACAAGGTGTTTCTGGGGCCCATAGTGTTCCAAGGATTCTTAACATCACCTGATCTGGTTCTGTGTACCTTTTTTTTTCTTTTTTTTCTTTTTTTTTCTGCAGTATCTTATTCCACAAAATGTTTCCTTTCTATCATATTCAACTCTTAGTTGAAGGCCCCAAATCATGGAATGATTTACAGAGAAAATAAGTCTGTTACTGCAAAATGGACAGGAGCTTTACGCTCGTGGGCTTCTGTGGTGTCTCTTTATACCTTGTGTTTAGACATTAGTGCAAAGATTTTGGTTTACCTGCAGAGAAAGAGGCTAACTACCTAAATAATCAAAGTCAAATTCCTCATATGAATTTTTTTTTCTTCTGCTGTATTTCCAGTCTAATGCTAAACATTTCCACAGATCTTTTAGTAAGAGAGCCCACTTGCTGCATATCCCTAAAGGGTTTATTTGGAAAGGAAAATAGGAACACGAAACCGATCACAAGCCTGAGGCTTAGTGCCATTCATATGTGCTTAGTTGACCAGTCTCACTGAGATTCGGGTTTTTTTTTTCCTTTTTGGAATCCATTTTGAGTAACTTTGAGCTCTTATTTTCTGATATGGCTTAGACTTTTCCCTGTGGTTAGATCTGCCTTAGGTTTCTTTGAGAATTGAATATAACGGGATCCACTGAATCGTTTGTGATTGAACAGTTAGTGCTGTGGGAGGTGGGGTTTCCGGGCTTTTTTTTTTAATTGTCCCTACCTAGCCTGGTAAGTTCTTGCTAACCATCTCATGGGCTGTCCTGGAAGACTATTTGGGAAAATCGGAATTAGACTTACCGGTAACTCTCAGCCGGAGTCCCGCCCTTGTGTTATTTTCCTTTTCTGTTTGTTTTACTCAAGTCTAGTCTTCGGGTCTGATTTAAAACTGACCCGTTCAGCAGAAGGACTTCCTTCACTTTTGGTGATGCATTTCCTATTCCTGTTGAAGGAGTTGCCTATATCACTTGGGCTGTCCTGGAAATAGTTACTGGTAAGTCTAACTCCTCCTTCCTGTTTTTACATTTTATTTTATTTTTTGTTTGTTTTTTCTGCCATGAAGTCTCTTTTCCTTCCTGCTAACCATTTTTGTTTCTTCTTGTACACTAACTGCCATGCATGTGCAACTCAGTGTTCAATTGTGGCACCTGTAAGATGCTGAGACAGAGTAACTCTCTGCACCACTGAGGAAGATACTTTATGCATGATCAAAGAAGCAGAACTCCGGATCGAAAGAAGTTGGTGGTGCGAAGGGAGGTGCAAACATTGCTTACTCAAAGGTGGCACTCTACATGGTCTACATAATCTAAAAGTCTGCCATAATTTCCAAGTATGCTGTGAATACTAGGGCAAGAGTGCTTGGGGATCACTTTTCCATCCAGTGCAGTCACTCAGTGTAGTTCTTAGTTTTCTATAGTGAAAACACTTTCAGGTGTGAAGTTATAATGAAAACTACACCTAGTTTTAAATCTTAACCTGCAACCATCTCTATATCCAAGGGTTAAATGGAGTTGGACAACATAAAGCAATTGCAAAGCTTTGCATTTTATTTATTAATAATAAACCTGTTATACCTACCTGCTCTGTTCACTAGTTTTTGCGCCGAGCAGTCCTATTCCTCATCCTCTTGGGTCCTCCACCCGGCATTATCCGCTCTTCTCGTTGCTGAGTGCCCCCATAGCAAGCTAATTACTATGGGGGCACTTGTGCTTGCTAGCTCTCGAGCTTGCTCTGTGTGTCCATAGACACAGAGCATGGCTTGGCCCTGCCCTCCGCTTCCTCCTCACTGGCTGTGATTTACAACAGCAGTACACTGAATGTAAACCTTAATGCAGAGAATGCCTTAAGGTAAAAAATCTTCAGGTTTTAAAACCACTTTAAATTTTACTGTAACAAAGCATGCTCTATCTACAACTGTTTTTTTTTTGTGAACAGCTTTCTCAGTATGTTGGATATGAAAGCCCATATGATTCACTGCGTTGTGATTGGGTGATTTTCTAAGACCTGTGTAACCTTAGTGGAGTGTCTCTGGCAATGGTGATTTTGTTCACTCCCAGCAACTGAACAGAGCAATGGGGAGAGAGAAATGGAAAATATTTGCATTTGGGCAGGGGGTCTTAAAGTGAACCTGTTGCTTTTCCAGTCTTTGCCTTAAAGCCCAACTCTGGCCAACAGGAAAAAAATTACATTTGCAGAAAAAACAGAAACCTGGACACATTTGGAGACTTTCGTAAGGCCGTGTTTATAAGTGGTTTTAAAGCTTTTTTTCTTTCTGAAAATCATAAACATTATACTTTCTCTCTGCAATGGTTTTGCACAGAGCGGCCCTAAACCTCCCCTAATGAGGTCCATCGCTGGCGATTTCTGCTCCTCCTTTTCTCCAAGTGCCCCCATAGCAAATCGCAGGCTCAGTTCCTTAGGCACACACACAGCATAGCTCAGACCCATCCTCTGCTCTCCAATCACAGGAATTAACTGTCTGCTTCCCCATGGCTCCCACTGCTGTAGAGTATCCTGTGAGAGGGTAGAAGAGCTGCTGTAGATGGATACAGTGCTGGGTCAAGTTTGGGCTCCAGTAAATGTTTAAGGGTGGGCTGTGGGGGTAGCTTTTGAAAGGTTTTTTACCTTTAATGCAGAGAGTGCATTAAGATAAATAACCTTTCACCTTTATAACCACTTTATGTATGGCCGTGGGAACAAGGTCTAATGCTAGTGGACTGGCTGTCCTGCTTCAGTACTTTTTCAGTCCTGTAAAGTCAAGTAAAAAAAATCCTAATCTTTTTCCGGTTCACTGACAAAGTATGGATCAGCCTTTTGGATCAGAATGGCAACTAGCAAGAGATGGAAATTCTAAACATTACTATTTGTTTTAAATAACAGTTTGTCTGATTCATTCTTGGATTATATCCTGGGTATAGCTGCAGATGAGAAGATTTTGAAAAGGAAAGGCAAATTATTTTTATTTCCAACAAAATCAGTGATTACACTCCTAAATGATGGCAGGCTTTTTGTGATGTTTTCCTTACCCATTTGTTGTAAAAGATAACCATAAGCATTGAGTATTAAATTTAAGCTGTATAAATCCTAACTAGAATTGTCACCTATCTTCTCCACAAAAGATTTGCTCACTTGGAGGCAATAATGTACCATGGCAGGCAGAAAATTGGGCCTGCAGTATGTTAATGCATTACTGAGGTGCCATTCACATTGAATAGCACCATAGCGCTCCAATGCGTTTGTTGCTGCAGAGCAGTGGTGTGGATGGGTTCTTAAACATAGTTTATCAGATCTATTTTGCTGTTTTGGGACAGCCCAGTGGCTTAGTGGTTAGCACTTCTTCACTAGGGTCCTTGGTTTGAATTCTGGCCAGGACACTATCTGCATGCAGTTTGCATGTGCTGCCTGTGCTTGCGTGGGTTTCTTCTAGGTACTCTATTTCCTCCTGCAGAAAAGGGAAATTGGGTGACTGCACACTGCTAAATGGGAAATTTATCAACTTTATTCAAACAATCCAGAGATAAACATGCTAGTAAGATAACTGGCTCAATCTAAATTGGCTCTAGTATGTATGCAATGTATATAGGCATGTGAGATAGGGACCTAAAGGTTGACCATACACTATAAAATCTACTGTTAGATATACCATCCACTTTGTAGTACAAGGGCCTGTCTGACTTTGATATAAGTGCAATGATTTTTTTTAGGTTTGTCCTCCTGTTGCATAGATTTGGTAAATTTAAAGGAGATTTCACAGTTCAGATTGTATAGTGCGTGGCCAGCTTTAGATTGTAAATGTCTGAGAACAGAGATTGATGTGAATGTACAATATCTAAAATGCCTGTACCAAAACACTTTTTAAAATGCTGCTTCATTGCTTTTCTTTTTAACAGCAACTTCTGGCATCTACAAATTAATTTCTTTCCAGCTGGTGTTCTGGCAGTGAGTTGAAGAGAAGCTAACTCCAGGTGTCCGCAAGATTTTGTCTTCAGTGTTTGGTGCCCAAAAACCCTCAGGTAGCCTTCATACCCAGCACAACAGATTATTGGATGTGCAATATAGAAATCAGTTTATCAAGAGCAGGTGGCCAGAATGAATGAACATTTGCTTCTACATTGAGCATTAGGGCAAGTAGGAGAATCTACAATATTGGCTGGTAGTTTATATACATCACATCAAATGTTACTACAAGATGTACAAGCTGGTGGGAGGAAACCGCCGTGTGGCAGAAGGAGCAGGTATCTTACTCACACACTCACACTCTCTCTCCCTCTCCTTTCTCATAAATACCTTTTTCATTTTTTTTTCTTTTTTTTTTTTTTTTTTTTTTTTTTTTTTAAGGCATCACATGACCTCTGTGCTCAGATCTCTCTCTCCCTGAGAGCAGTAAAGTGGCATTGTTTCAAGACACAGGCAGCTAGAAAAGTGGGTTTTGTGGGTACAGGAAGGACATTGGCAGGATCAATATAGGTCCTTGCTGAAGTTCAAACTGAGCATCAGAATGGGGAAGAAGTGACTTTGAACGTGGCATGGTTGTTGGTGCCAGACGGCTGGTCTGAGTATTTAAAAACCTGCTGATCTACTGGGATTTTCACTCACAAACATTTCTAGGATTTACGAAGAATGGTCCGAAAGAGAAAATATCTAGTGAGTGGCAGTTGTGTGGATGAAAATGCCCTGTTGGTGTCAGGGGAGAATGAGAAGACCAGTTCGAGATGATAGAAAGGCAACAGTAACTCGTGTCAATATGGACCAAAGTCTCTGAATGTTTCCAACACCTAGTTGAATCTATGCCATGAAGAATTAAGGCAGTTCTGAAGGCAAAAGGGGTACTAGGAAAGGTGTACCTAATGAGGGCAGCACAGTGGCTAATGGCAATGGCAGTACTAAGGTCATTGGTTCGAATCCCAGCCACAGCACCACCTGCCTGGAGTTTGCATGTTCTCCCTGTGCCTGCGTGGGTTTCCTCTGGGTACTTTGTTTTCCTCCCACACTTCAAAGACTTGCTGGTAGGTTAATTGGATCCTGTCTAAATTGTCCCTAGTATGTGTATGTATGAATGTAAGTTATGGACCTTAGATTGTACTCCCCTTGAGGGTTAGGGACTGATGTGAATGTACAATATATATGTAAAGCGCCGCGTAAATTGACAGCGCTATATATGTACTTTATTATTATTATTATTATTATTATTATACAGGATTTATATAGCGCCAACAGTTTGCTCAGTGCTTTACAATATAACAGGAGACAGTACAGCAAAAATACAGTTCAATACAAGAGGGAAAGGAGGGCCCTGCTCCTTGGAGCTTACAATCTAGGAGATAAGTGGCTGGTGAGTGTATAGACACACAGTGCCAGTAAGACACGCCCCACTCTCTTCTCACAGGAGTAATGACTGGGCAGCAGGCTGAACTCCAGGATATGTAAATATTGCCTGAATACAAGAGGCATGTGCATTCTTCCTTGAATCTTGGTTTGCTTTGTGTATTTCTTCTATATGTGTGCAGCAATCCTTTGTGCATGTGCTTCCTGACATGAAGACCAGTCATGGCTGCTCTCCCTTCTTGGCAAGAGTCTTGTATCTGACCCTTTCTGTAGTTTTCTTCAAGCAGCCTGTAGTAGGTGGAGCCTCCCACAGCTCTGTTCTCTGCACAGGCTCTCATGTACAGCACAGTGATGTCACTGCTAATTTTACAAGGTAATATTTGGGATTGCAAAGGCATTTGTTACACATAAAGTGGATTTATATTATTTTTGGCTGTTGAGAACTGTTTTTAAATGAGTTTGTTTTTCCAGAATTCATCTTTAATATGCCCAGTTGCAAAACCCAAGGGGGGTTTAGGAAGAATATGACCTGGGGACTGAAGAGGTTTGTGTAGTTGAGGAGAAATAACAATTGTGTTCCCTGTTTATTCTGTGAAAATCTGTTTACACCATATATTACCTTGTAGACTGATGCATTCATTGTAGCATAAAGGAAAAGCACTGGTTTGGTGTTCTGAAGTGGTAAAACATGGTGGGTACAGTTGTGTTCAAAATAATAGCAGTCAGACATCACTAACCTGATCAATCACTGTTTTTGGTAGAAATGATATTTCTACATGGCAAATAATTTACTAGCAGGTGTAATAGAGTAATAGAAATCCAACAGACTCAACAGTCATGACATGCATGCTGCTGATTCTGTGTAATTCAATCACTAATTGAAAGGGGCATGTTCAAAATAATAGCAGTGTGGAGTTCTATTAGTGAGGTCATTCATTCTTTGAAAAACAGGTGGCAATTATTGCCCTTATTTAAGGAAGGAAGGCAGCAGATGTTGTACATGCTGGTTACAGTGCATTTCTCTCTGAAATTCTGAGGAAAATGGGTCGTTCCAGACATTGTTCAAAAGAGCAGCGTACCTTGATTAAAAAGTTGATTGGAGAGGGGAAAACATATAAAGAAGGGCAGAAAATGATAGGCTGCTCAGCTAAAATGATCGCAAATGGTTTAAAATGGCAACTAAAACCTGAAAGACGTGGAAGAAAGCGAAAAACTACCATTCGAATGGATAGAAGAATAGCCAAAATGGCAAGGACTCAGTCAACAATCAGCTCCGGGAAGATCAAAGAAGGTCTAAAGTTACCTGTGAGTACTGTTACAAATAGAAGACGCCTATGTGAAGCCAAGCTATCTGCAAGAAGCCCCCGCAAAGTCTCATTGTTGAAAAAAAAGACGCGCTGAAGAGGTTACAATTTGCCAAAGAGCACATTGACTGGCCTAAAGAGAAATGGCGCAACATTTTCTGGACTGATGAAAGTAAGATTGTTCTTTTTGGGTCTAGTGGCCGGAGACAGTTTGTCAGACGATCCCCAAACACTGAATTCAAGCCACAGTACACTGTGAAGACAGTGAAGCATGGTTGCGCAAGCATCATGATATGGGGATGTTTCTTATACTATGGTGTTGGGCCTATTTATCGCATACCAGGGATCATGGATCAGTTTGAATACATCAGAATACTTGAAGAGGTCACGCTGCCTTATGCTGAAGAGGAAATGCCCTTGAAATGGGTGTTCCAACAAGACAACGACCCCAAACACACCAGTAAATGTGCAACATCTTGGTTCCAGACCAACAAGATTGACGTTATGGAGTGGCCAGCGCAATCCTTGGATCTTAATCCAATAGAAAACTTGTGGGGTGACATCAAAAATGCAGTTTCTGAGGCAAAACCAAGAAATAGAGAAGAACTGTGGAATGTAGTCCAATCATCCTGGGCTGGAATACCTGTTCATAGGTGCCAGAAGTTGGTTGACTCCATGCAACACAGATGTATAACCACTGTTTCTGAGAACTGCTGTACAGCTAAATATTAATTGATTCAAAGGAAGGCAAAATCCTCAAACATTTTTCAGTTTATATAGTGAATGTTTGAGTTTGTAAAGAAGATTACAAACACTGCTATTTTTTTGAACAGTCTAATCACTTTTCTTCAATTTTTTTTTAGAGGAGCAACACAAATTTGATATATTTTTCTTCATGTTTTGATTTGGAATAGAATGTGTAGTGTTCCCAATGCATTTGTGTGTATGGAAATAAAAGCTATTAGAAGGATTTTGAGCTTTAT
Source organism: Staurois parvus (assembly GCF_062004578.1). Lineage (NCBI taxonomy): Eukaryota > Metazoa > Chordata > Amphibia > Anura > Ranidae > Staurois > Staurois parvus. Next base: position 52,389 of record NW_028317919.1, on the reverse strand, counting down.
TCACTTTTTTCAACACACTGCTATTATTTAGAACATAACTGTAGGTGTGTGTGTATATATAAAATTTTACTGTATAAATGTTTTGGGCAAGTGCGATACAATGCTGTAAATGAAGAATGTTTTCAGAAATGTTAATAGTTTAGTTTCTATTTGTTCATTGTTGTATATAAACACGATAAATCCAAATCAATATTTGATGGGACCACCCTTTGCCTTTTTAAAACTGCATCAATTCTTTTAGGTACACTTGCACACAGTCTTAAAGGAACTCAGCAGGTAGGTTGTTTCAAACATCTTGGAGAACCAACCACGGATCTTCTCTGACTGCCTCAAATCCTTCTGTTTTTCATCATGTAATCCCAGACAGTCAATGTTGATATCAGTGCTCTGTGGGAGCCAAACAATCATTTCCAGGACTCGTTCTTTTACGCTGAAGATAGTTCTTAATTACATTGGCTATATGGTTAGGGTCATTGTCCTGCTTTAGAAACCTGGGGGCCAATCACACGTCTCCCTGATGGTGTGGCACATTGGATAAATATCTGCATGTATTTCTCAGCATTGGGCACACCATTAATCTCAAACTCCATTTGCAGAAATGAAGCCCCAAACTTGCAAGTAACCTCCACCATGCTTCACAGTTGCCTGCAGATACTCATTGTACTGCTCTCCAGCCCTTTGCTGAACAAACTGCCCTCTGCTGCTATTTCAAATTTTGACTCCTCAGTCCAGAGCACATGTTGATTTTTTTTTTTTTTTTTTTTTCACCCCAGTTCCTATGTTTTTGTGCATGGTTTAGTTGCTTACCTTTGTTTCCACAACAGAGGTATGGTTTTTCAGGCATGTGCAAAAAACACACTGCATAATCAGGTCAAATGCAAATTGCATAGGTGTGAACCAAGGCTAGATGTTTAGTGTCTATTCTACACCTTTGGACATCCAAGCAATTGATTCTGCGAAAAAGTCACCTCTCTGATGGAAGAGGGTGAGGGCAACATTGTTCCATCTGTAACAAGTTTGTTCATATGTAACATTTTTTTCTACTTATTCCTAAAATGAAAATATACCATTGTAGCTATATGTTGACTGTAAGAGTATACACAAACATTTTCTGTGTACACTGTTTTTGTAAGACAGTTTGTTTTAAATTGCAACTGTTTCATTCCATGTCTGTCAAAAATGCTTCACAAATTGATGTTGGGTGCAAGACACAAGTGTGTGTGTGTGTGTGTGTGTGTGTGTGTGTGTGTGTGTGTGTGTGTGTGTGTGTGTGGTGGACCTTAAACCTTTTAATCAGAGTTTTGCTTTAAATGTGTTTTTTCTTTTGCAGTGTTTGATGCCTTTGGACTGTCATGTGGTTCAGAATGCTTTAAGGTGAAGTAGCAGCACATCATGGTTTGTAGAAACAAGGAGATACAGACCATTCTGAGCTGCCTCTTTATCTTGAATAGTAACCCAAATGTTCTTGAAATCCTGATCTTTATGGAGAAGGAACTGTTTCTAGACCATATATGTATGTGGTTCAAATTTCATTAGGACTTTTTGTATCAGGTAGTTTTTGGTCTAAATATTTATTCTTTTACTTCTTGAAAAAACAAGGCAAGTGATGAATTTAATTTTAAAGCAGTGTTTTTTGTGACTTTTAATAAAATAGTGAAAACCCAGCTACTGACACTAAACTGCAAGGTTGCCCTGCTGAGGAAATGCTACTAATCCGCAATATCCTTTCGAAGCCAAAAAACCTTTCAAGGCTACTACAATATTTGAAGTTGTGCGGCCATTGTTAGCACAGTGAGCATCATGAAATCCATTGAAAGTCACTGATTTAGACCTCTTGCACTCAAAGTTTATGGATGTTTATACCCAGGATCTTGCTGGCAGAGAGATCCTGAGAAAAAGAATGCATAGCTAAATTACACAGCTGTGTGCATTGTCCCATAGAGAACAATGCACCTGTGTTCAGATTCATAAAGAAAAAATTATGTGGCTACAAACAGCATTTTATTTTGCCTGTATGCAAGAGGGCTAAGGCACAAAACCCTTAAAGTATGTTTTATGTGTGAGGGCAGTGGGGATAGTGTGTTGCTGTGTGTTCACTGCAGAGATTCATCCCCTCTTCTTGGTGACCATAATCTCTAGTACAGAAAGACATTTTTAATTTTGTCACAGGAACAGGAAGAGAGGAGAAATCTTCCAGTTGAGAAACCTGTTCCAATGACAATTTAAACTAACTTTGGAGAGATTCCATTACTCTTCGTACTGTCATCTTGGATGGGAAGCAATGGGAAATCTCCAACGGGACACAGCAGAAAAATAAAAAGAAACACGGAGACCTTAATGCTAAGGTTTAGTGGTTTTATTATTTCAGCATCAGATGCTGCATACCAACAATTAAATGTGTTCTGTGTGCTGGTGCCTGCTGTTTACAGTAAAAATTCTTAGTCCTGCACCTGGATACCCCCCACGGGAGTCTTCTTCCATTGCTGCAAGTGTCACTATTAGTGTCTGCGCCTGTGACAGGCACTTGACAATAGTGCAGACTATACCCTTTTTTCCACCCCCTTTCTCGATTCATAGCACCCATACTATAAGTTCTCACAATGCAGAGAGGTCTGTGATTCAGAGAAAGGTTTGCCTCCTCCAATCACTGAATGCTTTGCATTGAAGAATCCTGTGGTACAGATGGTATGAAGGGAAGCACAGGTTGGCACTTTCGATGTACGCCGTTCCTATGTCCCTGTTGTTTAAAAAACAAACAATCAGTAGACTTCAGCTTTACCCATTTCCTACCCCTATCTAAAACAAAATGTTTATTTATTGAGGGACACAGGAATTCAGAAACCGTTGTGTTATACTGCCACTTTTAGGAGGTTGGAACACTGGCATAGAGAAAAGTTGTACGTCAGGCCTTATATAACCCTTCTACCCAACATTACTAAGTCTTTTACTAGCATCGTAAGATGTTGGATCCCTTTTCTTCAGCTCTGCTGAAAAGTTTTTTTTTTTGCTAACCTTTCTTATGTTGTGGAATTTTTCTTGACTTCAGTCAAGATTCTATGCTACACTGCTGCTTGAGCTGGTCTGTACATAGCATCTATCCAGTATTTCCTCATTGTTCACTTTGAAGGTCATATCCAGACCCCATTGGACTGGAGGTGTGGGGTTTGCCTGGAATGTGACCTACAGGCTGTCTTTTTGATGGGCTGAACCACCATTCTGGACCTTAAAAGCACAAGTGTAACTCTGCCTATAAAGACTGCCTTCGTGAATAAGGCCAGTCAGATTGAATCACTGGGAGATAACTGTTTGCACCACTGAGCACCTTTTTTTTTAGATTTTCCACTTTAGAGGTGTTGTAGAAGCAGTACTGATCTCTTAATACTCCACAGATGACAGGTTTTCTTTATCTGTTATTAAGTGTTCTTGCAGAACACTTATTGTTATCTCACAAATATATTCTTATTATAACCTAATTTGACACGCTAACTCCTCCCACAGTTTTTACACTACAAAGACAAGTAATATATCAAAACGTGCGGATTGTTCCCAATTGGATTGCTATTACTTTGTGGAACGTGTCGCCGAATCATTCACAAAATATCGCGGTTTTTGTGGTGAAATTTTCCCATAGGTATGAATGGAGCAACTAGAGTGGCAGCAGAGAAAAGCTACAGTGTGGAAGGAAAAATCAGAACATGATTTCTAAACTGCCATCACTCTGTCATTTTCAAGCCCACCTACACATACCTTATATCAAAACGTTCAGCTAACCCTGCTGTCACTAAAAATGTTCACGGCTAAGCCATACTCCTGATAGTTTTCACAATATGACCATTTGTTTGCAACTCACCCCTCCCATTGACTTTCATTGAAACTTCACTCACAGCCACCTGAAATTTGAAGGGACATTTTTAAACTGCGACTGTGTCTTCATTTTTAATATTTCAGAGACATACATCAAAATGTAGCTCTGGTTCTTGTGATTCTCACAATATCAAGCTCTTCGCTGTAGCATTTATACTTTTAAAACTACAAGTGTTTGAAGATGGCAATCGCCAATGAAGTTGGCAAGTTGGAGCAGTGTGTTTAGAAAAGCCTTCTCTGCTTCCTGTCACTAAGTGAGTTGCTATAGCAACCAAACATGACTCACAAGGCAGCTGAGTCACCAAGTTGAAATGCATTTCTCACTCTATCAGGCTTGCCATGTGCACTGCTTACATTTCATCAATCATTTGGTTAGGGTTGGATGCAAGAACACTTCACACAATTTCCCCAGAAAGTGTAGATTTTCTAGTTTATGTATGAACTTCCGGTCTTTACAGGAAAGTGCAGTTACAAGTTTTTTTTTAGCTTGTAGGCGAAAGGGAAAAATAGGGGAGTGCTATCCTAGGCTATAGGGCTGTGTGTTGCTATTGATGCACACACTGTAGAGACACACAACCATATTCCCTACATGTATGGATGGCACCATAGACTGCTGCAAAAGCGAGACTTGCTGAAACAGGAAACCAGGGCAGCAGTCATGCCACCAGCCTAAGCTAGAACATGGGTAGTGATTAAATGATAAAGCTGCATGTTCAGTGATTAAAATCACGCTAAATGATGTCCTTGTTCTCCAAAAATAATGTATACACATCCACTTCTTAATGGCCCTGTAATCTTTTACTGTGTTTTTCTGACACCTTGTAATGTCCTCCATTAACTCCCAAACCTCTCCTTTCCCCCTTCGCTTCTATTTAGAACAAGCAGTGCATGTTAGTTGTATTCACTGCTCTGCCCACTAAACATGAAATTGGATCACAGCAGCAAGAAAAAAAAAAAGTGTTCTTCAGGATGCTGAGAGCAATAGAAAGGAACTTTTGAGTTAAGAATACATACTTGAATAGCATTTTCTCTTTTAAAACAAGGTGTGCTGGCTGACATAGAATACATGAAGATAAAAAACATGCAGCCTTTAGCGTAATACTAAACAATGCTATTCTCCCAAAATAATCCATACACATGCACTACTTGTGTTCCTGTAATCTGTTTTTCGTGAAATTTGTTTTTCTGCCTACTTGTAATCTACTATGTGAGCTCGCAAACCTTTACTCACCCCCCCCCCCCCCCCCATTTCCATTTGTGTGGAATCAGCAATGCACACTAGTTACATTCATGTGCACTGCTCTATCTATGTACACTACAAATTCCCTAGTCCATCTCAGGAGCCAGCAAGAAAGAGTGGTATTCCTACATACATTGTGACCATGAAGAAGGAACGTAGCCACCCTCTGTGAAGTCGTATCGCATCAGGAATTTGGAGGCTGAGAACCATAAAAGCTACTTTTTTGAGTGAAGAATATATGCTTGAATTTTTTTTTTTTTTTTTTACCAGTTTACTTTTTAATTACTTTAAGTACAGATTAAGCCTGTTTTTCTACCAAGGCACTTTTTTAAACATTCTTGTATACAGAAGGCTAAACGAGCTCATGGTGGCTGCTGCAGGAGGAGCTTGGTCTTGATTTTTACAGCCAATTCTTGGCTTTAACCAGTTGCTGCTGGCCATATGCCTATATACAGCCTTTCAGCAGGTGAGCTTTATACCGAGAGGTCATATCTATGCTTCTCTTTGTAAACATATGCGCTCACTGCACAGGTACCGGTGGGTACCAGAAAGCTCCCAATGCATCCTTGTGATCGGGAGTGGTCACCTGATCAGAATGGCTACCTCCTATCATTTAGAACCTGTTAAAGGATTTGGAGGTGGTGGTGGGTAGGGGTCAAGATAAAAGTGAGGCTTCAAAGGTTCTTATTAGCTGCAAGGTAGGCATGGGGTTTGTAATACAGGATATGTGCTTGATTAGCTGCAGGGGAGACATATGAGGGGAGGTGTTGGTCTAGTAGACTCCTGATGTCTCCATAAAGAGAACTTTACTAGCCCCCTTGCGGTTGCAATGAAGGTGAATGAAAATGGTGTTAAAAAATAAATTGTAATTTTTTTTTTTTTTTTTTTTTTTTTACAAGCAGCCCTTTACCTAACACACCCGAATGCAAATGCATAGTGTAGGATGTGTTTGCATAACTTGCATTTGAGTGAGATCAATAATTTTACAATTGGTGTTACTAAATCCACAACAGTAAAATCATTCTGTATATGTTGTAAAGCATGCTTATTATACTCACTGTGGAACCTAAGGGGTTAATACTCTGCACTGTGTAAAAACATTGTTTGATCCTAACATATCTGATCCTCCCCTTCTTTGCGTCCCCCTCTTATCTCCTGATAAGACATATCAAGTGGAGTCACTCTGCACGTGCTCAGTTTGGTGTGCATTGCTAGAGAGGTTTTTTTTCTTGGGGGAGTGCATGTGATCAGCACAGGACCAATCAGCACTGTCCAGAGGTCAGGGGTCCTGCATCCTCCTAGAGCAGAAAGAAAACTATTCCTACAAGCTTTAACCAGTGCTCAGCTGGACACTGATAGAAGTCACAAGACTTCTCTAACTGCTGATGAGAAAAGGTATTTAGCAGTTTATATTTACGAACATAATTGCACTTCCATGTACTGTGGGAGACCAGATATAGTGAATTCAGGGTCCTGAGTTTAGTAACATTTTTAACTCTGCGTTGATAACTTGTAAAGGCTTTTAAAATGTTGCCTAAAATATAGATAGGGGCAGCACAGTGGCTAAATGGTTAGCACTTCCACCTGGCAGTACTAGGGTCGCTGCTTCGAATCCCAGCCACGGCACCTCCTGCCTGGAGTTTGCATGTTCTCCCTGTGCCTGCGTGGGTTTCCTCCGGGTACTCCGGTTTCCTCCCACACTCCAAAGACATGCTGGTAGGTTAATTGGATCCTGTCTAAATTGGCCCTTGTATATGAATGTGAGTTAGGGACTTTAGATTGTATGCACCTTGAGGGTTAGGGACTGATGTGAATCTACAATATATATGTATGCACCTTGAGGGTTAGGGACTGATGTGAATCTACAATATATATGTATGCACCTTGAGGGTTAGGGACTGATGTGAATCTACAATATATATGTAAAGTGCTGCGTAAATTGACGGTGCTATATAAGTACCTGAAATAAATAAATTATATCGGGTACCCTAGGTTTTTTTTTTCCCAATTTCAAGAGCGCATGCAGTTCTAATGCTTGACCTGTATCCATTTACATGCAGCCTCATCTTTTATGTTTTGCCAAAATTGGGTATTACATTGTGTTTCTACTAAAATTCATTTTAGTGTGTATTTTCCAACAAAAAAAAGCATTTGATAAACCATTACACAAATATCACATTGACTTGAAAAATGCAATGCAACGACCATCATTTTAAGCTCCGGGGTATCTGCTTTTAGAAAATATATAATTGTTTGAAGGTATCTTCAAGCAAAGAAATGCAGATTTTATCTTGTGTGCAAAATAAAAAAATTGCCCCATAGCCAAGTTATTAAACAATTCCATTTGAGTTAACTTGCAAAGCGGCTAAAACTTGTAACCAACTGCTGGCATGTATTACATATAACTACTGTAAGCTGGTAGTTTGTACTGTTTTCCACTTCGATTCAATGAATGAACTTCTGAGTGAATTGTACTTTCAGTTATGTGCTATAACTTGTGCACACAGATGTATTTTTTAAATTTCTGCTCTATTTTCTGGTTTTAAGATAGAAAGAAAGCTATGATGTCACCGTGCAAGATACAGATGTGGACACATTTCTAAGCCCTTTACCCAAATTGCATTAGCTTCAAATGCTGTTATGCTTAGAAACAGTGGGAAAGTGTATGTAATAGCTCCTACCCATTGCCTTCCAGCACTTGCCCACCACCCAGCCTAAATGTTTTACAGGACCATATGAGAGTTGAAGAAACACAACTAATAAAATTTCTAAGCTGCAAATCTTCCCAAAATGTGCATATTCTTTTAAACAAGAAATTACCTCCCCCTCCCAGTCGATCTATAACAAGTGAAAGCTACTGCTCCAATGGACAGCGTTAAAACATTAAAGTCTACCTGGGTGTGGTTTCTGTGACAAATGCTATCTTGAGGGTAGTCACCTGCTGCTTTTCTGTACCACTTGGTCACTGTATTTGTTATTTTACGTCTGTCTCTACAGTAAAGGTATGTGGAAGGTAATGCTCCAACAGACAAGATGAGGGAATTATGCAACTGACTGCTGGAAAATGTAGGTTAAAAAAATGTCAGTTTAGCTATGTTTGCATACCACGTTTATGTTTTTAAATGATATCCTCAGGAGACCTTCCCAAATGCCCGGAATGCACTGAAAAATAGTAAAAAAAAATAACTATTTCAGACATTTTGAGAGGAATAGAGAGAGCAGAAGCAGAGAAAGCAGTGTGTCTTGAGATTACCTGTCTTTTCTGGTTGTATTCACTATGGATCTCATCATGAGCATAATGCAGCACGTTCTACAATTTTTTTCTTCACGCAAAACCTGGAACTGACTGCGCTGGTGCTAGGTCCATTTGAATACATGGAAAATGCTTTGCATGCATTTCTGATGATGTAAAAAGGCTCTGGAAAGCATCTGCACATGGGACAGTTAAAAACTGCTTATAAACACGCTTATAAATGTGGTTAACTGCGTTTATATGCATTTACAAGCATTTGGAACGCTGGTAAATCTACTCCTGACTGCAAGTTTAGTGTGTTTTTAAAAAAAAGAAAACCCTAAACTCAACTACCTGTAAATGACTGTGTACATGGAAACATAAGAAAACATTAGGGAGAGTTCAGGGCTGATGAAAAAACCGCTGAACAGCTCCTGAACATCTGTTTAGGAGCTGCAGTGGTACACGATGCTTAAGATGCTGGTCCATACAATAATGTTTTCCAGAAATCAACTGGCTGAGGCTTACATTATAAGCAGACATTAAATTAATCCTTCACTGCCATTATTGAAGGTAAGACAGTTGACAGGCTTTTGGGTTATTGTGCAGGTGTACCACAGTACTTAAGTGGAACTGTACTGCAGCTGAGCACCACAAACAAAAGATGTTATTAAATTCATTATTAATGTTCAAAGCAAACTCACTCATACATCCATGTCTCTGCTTTATTTTGCCGAGAAATCATTTTGAAAAACACCCCTGCCATTTCTGGCAGTGGCCATCTTGAGTAAGGGCTGCTGATTCATGTAGAGTTTACTTCCTGGAATCCATCTGCCCTTAGCTCATGCATTGGCTGAGCTGAGAACCCTCCATCCCCTACTGAAGACTGCTTAGATGTATGGCATCATTTGCGTAGGCAAGGAAACAAGGGAGTAACTGAAGAAATGTAGTAAAAGAAAAAGTTTAAAACAAGTAACTATGATATACTTTCCATTTATTAATGCACAGCAGCATAAATATTCCATATTGTTTGAGAGAGTGAAGTTCCACTTGAAGGCTTTGATGCTGATGTATGCCTTGCATAAATGTTATTTTAGAGCTCAATATAGAAATGTATGTTCCAGTGAACCCACGTACAACCTGTCTATTCTGTTATTTGTTTTCCCACCCACTACACATACTAGCAAATGTGGAATTGTTCAAGATGTGGACAACTTGTAGTGGTGTTTTAGCAGCACGTAAATACTGGAGTATAATTATTCAAGTACTCTCCAGTATTACTCTGCTGCTCTAGCAATGCTGCTGTTCTCTTCAAAATAAGTATTTTGCAAATAAACTCTAGTTTGCTGCATGGTATTGACTGTGAACAGGAATAGAAAAGCTGTGTATCAGAACAGCAACTGTCTTGTGTCTGGAATACAATTATCTATACAATACATTGAGCATATACAGCAAGTATCACATCAATAAACCCATAGTTTGACCTGATGGAATGGAGCCTGCTATAAAGGTTTTGTTCTGCTTTACAAATTTCAGCAGTTTTTTTTTAATACAAGATATAAATAATAAATTACAATGTTCAAGTTGAACTATATAGCTTGATTAGAAAAAAATAAATAAATTCTTAGAATTTGACTATGTGTGAAGCAGATTTTGTTGGGTACGACCGTGATGGATAGTGTAAGTGTAAAATAAGGATTTTGATATCTAGTTTGACCTTTTACACTTGGCCAAATTTTTTTTTCCTCAACTCTCCCCAAGCAGGAAAGTCAAATCTCTCCATCGTGATAGGAGATTCCTTTTTAGATGGACCTATTGGAGTGTTTTACCTGTTCCTGTGACAACTTTAAAATGATGTATATTCCATCACTTTCTGTACAAAGACAGTGCTCACCAAGATACAAAGCATGAACATTGAATGGGGACACTGTAATCAACATCTGACAGATGTAACAACCTGTCACCAAGTCCGGGCCTATGATTCACCCCTGGGACCTGCTGATCTGCTGTGTACAGTCACAGCCCAGAGCTCTATTTTGCCAATCAACACAGAGCTCTGTACAGAGGGAAGGTATCTCTCTTTCTCATCCCTGCAAAGCAGGGATGAAAAACTGAAATCATTAGTAAAAAGCAGCACACTTACATATATTACACATAGTTAGGCACACATTTAACCCCTTGAATGCCCCAAATGTTAACCCCTGTTAACAAAGAAATAAAAACTCAGTGCTGATCATTTAGATGAATGTGTTGTATCTCAATATTATATCATCTTTTCATGGATCTTAACTACTTTGCCTCTCATACCTGTTCACATCCTATGGACCAGAGCAATTGTTACATTTCTGCTATGGACCTGTTTATTTGGCAATAACTTTGCCATTACCAAAGACAACGAAGTAATACTATCTCACTTTTTTTTTTAATAAACAATGCTTTCTTTGCATGATATACTCAAAAACAGGGAAGTAGACTGAACAACATAGTCTCAATTTGTTCTAAGGTTTTACTGGTACCACATCCTAATGTGAGACAATGAAATATAGACCAATCTTTAAAGTAGAAAAAAATGAATAGGATTTTAAAGGTACCACAGCATATATATCTTACATTTTTATTGTAGAAAATATTAAAAAAAATTGTAATATAGACAGATGTTACGGTACTATTAAAAACAAAAATAATTATGCCAATAGTTGAAAGTCATCCAAAATTAATCCTGGGGACAGTCTCATATACTCATCTGATATGTTTCACAGGACAAGCCTGCTGGGCAGGGAGATCTTGCATACATTTCTAAAGTTACAAACAAAGCCACCACAAGTAACAGTAAATATGAATATTACACTATGGATTTCTCCACACGTGTATTACCTGTTATAAACAGATTCACATGATTTGTGGTTTATTCACACACTTAAGGAGCTGCAAACACCATATGGATCAGGGGACTCAACCATTAAAGGAATCAAGGATTCAATAGTGTAGTAAAAAAAAAAGATATATGCTCTATAAAGCAATAATAATAGAGTACTAGAATAAGGGTAACAGAATAGGAAAATTTACGTAGACAATCACAGATTACTACATAAAATTACCAAAAAAAAGGGGGGGAATCATGCTAAGTGGTACTGACATATTACACATGGGGACATTGTATAATCAGATGCAATCTATCAAGACCAGGGAACACCAAACTACACCCCAAAATATGGAACCAACAATATCCCTTATAGGGCCATGAAGACACTATATACCCCACTTGTCCATTGCCCATGACATGCCTCTATATATCTATGTTCCTTACATCTCTCATATACTTATATATAAACTGCTAAAAACACATACCACTTTTCACCATAGCCCTCGAACAAGTTGTCAAAGAGGTGATCAGAAGTCCTGGGATTGACAGGTCTCCAAAAATAAACTGATATACCAAGACATTCAAAACCATCCAACTCTCCATGGATTAAATAGCCTGAAAATGATGCCAGTAGCAGTGTTCTGATGATACTGCACATGCATGTGATGACATCATCGCATATGTCACATAATGACATCATGTTGCCACCGCTTTATTTGTACTCTGTTAATCTGACCTAGGAAGAACAACATAACCAAAACTGCCATATTAATCTTCCACTACCCCAGACAAGGGGATGCTTGTTGGGGGCCATATATCTACTCCCACCATGATTTTGCTAATCCCAAAATTGAGACAATAAAGGGAAAACAGAGAAAAAAGGAAATGGACCAAAAACAACTAAAAAGAGGAAAGCAAAAGAAGGAAAGTATTGAATGTTTAAGGGCCACAATATTAACACCCATGCTTCAGAATATATGGACAGTTAACATATACGTGGGTTCCTCTGGTATGAAGGTTGCGGTTCATCATGGTCATACTCTTGTATTACAGTGATTTTGTATAATTTAAAAATAATCCAACAGCATAGATTACATGTATGCATATAATATACTTGCATGCATATCCTCACACTAGCACATTATATCGGTAATTAACATATTAAATTTCTTTACCACAATGCAGAACACTAAGATGTTACCTAAAGGCACATTACCTCAGAGGTGAAAAGCTAATTACAATATGGCTCCGTCAAGATCTAAAGGATCCCCATAATCTCAAGGCAAAAACAGTCTAAATTTAGAGCATCATTCAGACCTGGTGATTGGGTTACTACCAATCCCAATCGCCCCCTCTGACATCCATGTGCACTGGCTTGAGAGCAGAGAATTTGACCCAATTTAGATTTTTGTTGTGATACCATCCATGTGATACCATGACATACACATCTCTCATCCCTGCACTTCACAGCCAACATTTCCTCAGACTTGCCGGTTCCCTCCTTTTGTAACCTTGTGGTCATGTGACTTTGTGGGAAGGCCTTCCTGTTTGTTCGGATGGTACCGCTGCCCAAGGTTTTCCCATGGTACAGGTGGCAGATTTGTGTAATAATTAGGTGGATGTGATGCCCTTATTGAAATAGAGGAAAAGCCAGGTCCCAGACAATTTTTCCACTTGTGCCGATTTAGGTTGGGTACTTAGGGCTGGAGTCTTTGCCTTCGTACTTGAGGAAAGCTTGCACATTTCCCAGGGCTCTTTTACAAAGCTTGTTGAGCTTCAATCCATACCTGGCCTTTTTACTGGGAATGTATTGCTTGCTTCCCAACCATCGAGTAAAGTGGACAAGGGTTTTTCCACACAAATGTTTTGGTCTGGTTCAGCAAAAAAAAAAGTAATTGGGCTGAATTTTGTATAGCTTGTCATAGCCAGTATGATCTTGGAGAGGGCTTTGTTAATTATTGCTGAAATGCAGGAAGCGCATGAGCATGTCATAGTGTGACCTGCACATTAAAGCAGAAAAAATGGGAATGGGGTGGGTGGATCAGTATGTAATTCATTTTTTTTTTGGCAAGCCCCATGTTTTTCATAAGGCCCAAAAACAATTTAAACTCCTCCACTGACATCTCCATTCAAATGGACGGGTGTAGTATGAGTTGGGGTTGTTTTCAATACACTGCTCAAAAAAAATCAAATGAACACTTTTTAATCAAGATTATAACACCAAGTCAAACTCCTGGGATATTGATCTGGTCAGTTAAGTAGCAGGTGGGGGGGGGGGGTGTTAATCAGTTTCAGCTGCTTTGGTGTTAATAAAATGAACTGGTTCACTAGATGGGCAACAATAAGATGACCCCCAAAACAGGAATGGTTTTATAGGTGGAGGCCACTGACATTTTTTTCTCTACTCTTCGACTATTTCACTAGTTTTACATTTGGCTAGGGTCAGTGTCCCTATTAGTAGCATGAGGCGATACCTGGACCCTACAGAGGCTGCAGACAGTCCAACTCCTCCAGGATGGCACATAAATACGTGCCATTGCCAGAAGGTTTGCTGTGTCTCCTGGCAGTGTCTCAAGAGCATGGAGGAGATTCCAGGAGACAGGCATTTACTGTAGGAGAGCTGGACAGGGTCGTAGAAGGTCCTTAACTTATCAGCAGGACTGGTATCTGCTCGTGTGTGCAAGGAGGAACAGTATGAGCACTGCCAGAGGCCTACAAAATGACCTCCAGTAGGCCACTGGTGTGAATGTCTCTGATTAAACATTTAGAAACAGACTTCATGAGGGTGGCCTGAAGGTCCGACATCCTCTAGTGGGCCCTGTGCTCACTGCCTGAATCCATAGAGCTCGATTGGCATTTGCATTGAACACCAGAATTGGCAGGTCCGCCACTGACTCCCTGTGCTTTTCACAGATGAGAGCAGGTTCACCCTGAGCACATGTGACAGACGTGAAAGGAAGAAGCCGTGGAGAACATTATGCTGCCTGTGACATCATTCAGCAATGACTGCTTTGGTGGTGGGTCAATGATGGTATGGGGAGGCATATCCATGGATGGATGCACAGACCTCTACAGGATAGACAATGGCACCCTGACTGCCATTAGGTATCGGGATGAAATCCTTGGATCCACTGTCAGACCCTACGCTGGTGTAGTGGGTCCTGGGTTCCTCCTGGTACAGGACAATGCCCAGTCTCATGTGGCAAGAGTGTGCAGGCAGTTCCTGGAGGATGAAGGAATTGACACCATTGAATGGCCCCTATGCTCACCTGGCCTAAATCCAATAGAACACCTCTGGGATATCATGTTTCGGTCCATCCGAAAACCCCTGCTGCTACTAGCCGGCCTTTAAATTCCTAAAACTGCCCATAAGATCAAAATTTGGCTGGTTCATTTAATGATCAGTTTCTCTTGAATGGAAATGTTGACAATTTGCGTATAAAGTTAAGGGTATTCCTGGTAGATGGCTTTCTGTCAATATTTGTTTTTTTTTTAAATGGGCGGAGCCAGAAAAGAAGCCATTCTTCAACAGTTTAAAATGTAGTTTTTCCATTTCATGATCCCCTTTCCAAGATCTCTAAAAAGTTAGATCTTGCTTTCGAAGATATGAGGTAAACAAATCACTTCCAACATGTTCATTCTTGGAATAGTCAAAAAAGGAATATAGCTTGGAGTTTGACAATTGTCCACCCTCAAGATTTCCAGTGATAGACATGCCCAAAGATCCAGAGAAAACAAAGAGCTCTTTGACTGCTGATAAGAGACATGGCAGATTAGAAGGTCCTTGTTCAAGTTCCATAAGAACAAGGAAGAGGTTTCTTTATGTATGTTTTGTGGTGAAATCTGTGTACTCGGTCTTCTCCACAGTGCCATCAGATACAATAAGTTTCAGATGGAGTAAGTTTTTTTTTTTTTTTTTTTTTTTTTTTTTTTCAGTCCAGTTCCTTCTTAAGCCAGGTTGCTTCATGGCAACTCTGGATCAAAGGAATGCTTCCCTACATGTTCCCATTAGAACATCCTTTTTGAAGTTCATGTGGCTAGTAGTGAGTATTGGGGCAAACATCCATCATTTCCAGTGCATAGCCCTGCCTTGGCCACAAGAATTTTTATTAAGGCTCTGGGGGAGGCAGTCTATTATGATACACTACCTAGACAATCTCCTTAAGACAGTATCCTCAGTGAAACAGCTGGAATCCTATCTTCAGTTAACCTAGGATTGGTTAGGGGAATTAATGTTTAGTATATAGTATTTATTTTTTTTACTGAAAATCTTCTCTTGATAAACCACTGCACTACTAATGTGTGACACAAAAACATCTGTACTACAACCATTTTATTCTTTAGGGTCTCTGTTTTCAGAAAAAAATATATATTGATTTTAACTAATCTTTAAGTCCAATGATTTGCTTCTCCCAAACATTTTTCAACCCAATATCTGTTTAATGAGGATTTATATATGTTGGCTGCTCCTTCTGTGGATCCACCTTATGAAAACACTGACTGTACCCATTAAGGAAGCTCCAGTGGTTTAGGATCTCATTGATAACTGTTTGGAAGCCCTTTCCAAATCCTTGTGTTTGCTAGAAGGCTGTACAATGCAACCTGTCATTTCCATGCCAGAGTGTCCCCCCTTAGTGGAATAGACTCAGCTTATGTCAACATATCCAGGCACATCCGTACTGACCCATTATTTGATGAGAGCTTAGGACTTCTGCCTTCAGCCCTACAGTTCTAAGCTTGCAGCTTAGTTGGTATTATTCATCTCGTCTCTGAATAAGTATCCTGACTGTAATTATAACTGTGCATAACACTGCTGAGCATACTTTGGATGGGGAACGTCTTTTTACTACCCTCCTAGATTGTAAGCTGTAACGAGCAGAGCCCCCTGTTTCCTCTTGTACCAAATTGTATTGTAACTGTAATGTCTACCTTCATTTTGTAAAGCGCTGTGCAAACTGTTGGCACTATATAAATCCTGTATAATAAATAATACTTCATCAGTTTAATAAAGGATGTCATTGGTGATAAGAGTACTCATGTACCGTAGCAGAAGATGCCTAAGCCTCATCCTGGCAAATCATATGTTCCTGAAGCCAAAAAGAGTTCCTTTCATTTTCCCACTCCAAAGACAACCTAAGTGAGGGGTCTTGATACCTTGGGTATTAAAATCCTTCAAGCCTCCAGATAAGTCCTCTTCAGGGGATGCTCCAACTTTCCAGAGCCACCGCAGACCAGATTGTCTCTGGCTTGGTGGCTTAGGAATTTTAGCCTCTCCACTCTCTTGGATGATCCCTACCACAGATTCCAATCTGAAGGGCTGGAGAGAAGTCCTTGACACCTGACTGTGCAGGGGACTTGGATGCCAAAGGAATTCCGTCTTTTAAACAACATTCTGAGGGTCCAAGTGATTTGGCTGCCCTACAACACTTGAAGCCCTGGCTACAAGCCATCCAAATCAGGATTCAGTCAGACAATACCACAGTAGTGGTGTACATGAGCCATCGAGGAAGGTCGGAACAAAGAGGAAGAAAGGATTCTAGGCTGGGCAGAACTCCACATTTCAGCTTTATCCACCATTTTCCAATTGTCCACATATGCAATGTAAACGGAATACTACCTCAGTTGGATAGAACCCCGGGGAATGTTTCTTACACCAGAATTGTTCCAGGGCCCTTTTCACAGATGGGAAATGACCAATTTGGACCTTTTTTGGCTTCAAGGTTCAAAAACAAACTGGACAGGTTTGTCTCCAGGTACAGAGATTCTCTGATGGAATCAGTGGATGCTCTAGCGGCTATCCGTAATCTATACATTTCCTCCTTGTGTGTTCTGAATGAAGAACATTCCAATGATTCTTTTAGCACCCAACTGGCACAGGTGAATGTGGTACTCCGATCTGATCAAACTTCTGGCAAGCACACTGCAGCCCTGCCAGATTGCTCATCCAAAGGACCAGTTTATCACCATACTTCATGGTTACTAGTTTAAACAGCATGGTTATGAGTGCGCATGCGCGGCTGGCCGGCCGGGATGGTCCAGCACTAGCTCTGCACATCCTCGGACCCAGTGACTGCACGGGCACAGATCCCCCACTGCTTCCTGGATTTCCCTCGGGTGTTGCCCGGACCTTAGTGCCTCCGCACAATGCCGGGGCGGACGGCGGGGAAGAGCCACGGAGGCTCACAATCATGAGGCTCCCCTGCGGGGAGGAAGGGACCCAAGATGGCGCTCTGCGGCTCGTGCCGCCTCATCTGCTGTCTGCAGAGCTGCACCTCTCCCACAGAGGGTGACATGGGACCCTGCTTCTCCCTCCATCATGGGCCGGGACCGGACCACTGATGTTGCGCAGGATGGGGTGAGTGAATCTCGGCAGCCCCCTCAGTCACCTTCCAGCCCTGCGGTACCCGAGTCCCAGGCTTCTGCCTGTTCACTGGGCCTTGATTCCCCTGCTTCCTCACCACTGGGAAGCGAGATAGCGGCCATATTTGCTAGCCAGCATAGTGGCCCCAAACCTGGGGACGCCAGCCCCGCTCACTCGCCAGCAATCCATCCAGATCCACCACAATATTCGAATGATGCAACCCTAATAACTCGGTTCGCTGATTTACTGCAACACAAACTGGATAGAGCTACTTCAAAATTGGCGGTCGACCTCAAACAGGATTTTCAGGAGTTGGGCCAACGCCTAGACAGTATTGAGGCTAAAGTTGATACGACAGTTCATAGAGTTTCCCAAAACTCTAATGTGATTACTGACTTGCAAGATCGCTTGGAGGAGGCTTACTCTAAAATTGATGATTTGGAGAATCGGGCTAGGTGCTATCATTTCCACATTCGAGGGCTCCCTGAATCGGTTAAAGATCTCACTAGCTGCACACACACCCTCATGCGATCTGCAATACCCGATATCGATGATCTCCATACTGAAATCGATCGTATCCACAGAGCGCTGATTCCCCCGAGACAGGGCGGGCCTCCTAGAGATATCATTGTAAAGCCTCATTTTTTCCAGGTCAAGGAAGCGGTAATGAAGTATAGCAGAGAGACTCCATATCTGGATTTTGAAGGTCATAAGATACAAATTTTCACTGATGTTTTGCCAACTACTATCCAGAAATGGTGATCCTTTAGGCCTTTACTTTCTCATTTGGTGCAGAAGGGTATCCGGTATCGCTGGGCCTTCCCCTTTCGCCTACAATTCAATCTTAATGGAAAGTCTTATGGGTTCTCCACATTCCAGGATGGCGAGCAATTGTTATTTCAATTGGGCATTATATCTCAGAGTCCTACATCTCTCTCCCCAGCAAGATCGGCTTCTTGACCTCACTCTGTCAGGAATCTAGGAATGACCAGAAAGGCGTGGACTGACACAGGGAAACGCAGGTCTCCGGTACAATATAATACAGTTTATTATTAGCCACCCAGATATATATATAAACGCAGTGAACAAACTAACCTTCCACTAATCTTAGGAGGTCCAGGAACAC
Organism: Staurois parvus; assembly: GCF_062004578.1. NCBI lineage: Eukaryota > Metazoa > Chordata > Amphibia > Anura > Ranidae > Staurois > Staurois parvus. The sequence continues at coordinate 33,703 of NW_028317919.1, read as the reverse complement.
AGACGTAGTCAGGGCTGGAGAGGTGGAATGGTCAGGCCGGCCGTAGGGTTCTGTAACGACTGCCTGGTGGTACCTCTAGCGGTCCTCAGGGCAGGATTCCCCAGGGCGCGGAGTCTAAGCCCCAGTCTGCCTTTTCACCAGAGCCCCTGATGGTGGGGATGGACTTGGCGCAGGACTGAGACCAGGTCGCGGCCCCTGAGTACACCTGCTAGTGGTAGAGGGATCCGCCAGAGGTATGTGCAGGTACGGCTGGATCCATGCAGGATGGATGGATGGCAGAGTAGTTAGCGTGGTCAGACAAGCCGGGTCGGTAACGGTGGAGGCAGATCAGTACAGAGCAGCAGGCAAAGAGTAAACGGGTCACAAGCCAAGGTACAGCAACAGGAGGTCAAACAGCATAGGAGTAGGCAGAAGAATAGTCAGGGATGAGTCAGTAGTCAGGAACACAGGATACAGGTACAGAGGCTCATGGGAAAACATACACCAAGGCCCAGAGCACAGGCCTGGTCATGCCTTATATACACCTTTCTGTAATCAGCCCCAGGTTTGGCTGATTGTGAGCTTCTGGCTGCTAAAAGCACCCGCTGGTCAGCTCTGGTACTGCAGCCCACACGGCAGGTGAGTCCCACCACCAGTGCTGAGAGCACCCGCTGGTCAGCTCTGGTACTGCAGCCCACACGGCAGGGGAGTCCCACCACCAGTGCTGAGAGCACCCGCTGGTCAGCTCTGGTACTGCAGCCCACACGGCAGGTGAGTCCCACCACCAGTGCTGAGTCCATTCCTGACACACTCGCTCTCACCTTTTGTGGACTGCTTCAAATCCTTGAAAGACTGGGCCGCGGAAATCACCCAAGCAGACTTCCTAAGTTTCTACAGCTTTTCATGGGACTCCTTGGGTGTTTTTTTTTTCTTTTTTTTCTTTCTTCCATGGTTGGGTGGTGGCCCATCAGTGGTTCCTCGGGCACATTGGCCACTACTTTTCTGCTGTTGTGGGAGGTTTGGTGGGGGGAGGGGCCTTGGGGTTACCTCTTATCTACATGCTGATTTCTTTATCAGAGGGATCGGTTGCATTTTTGACTACAAATTGTTATGTTATTGGTGGGTTGTTGTTGGTTCTGGGGAGTGTCTATGCGCCCTCCCTGATTGGAAGACTCTCTTCCCTGAGTTGTTTTCTCCGGATGGACCCATTCCTTTGCAGGGCTATTGCTCTGGTATGATGGGTGTGGAGTTTGATTTGCTTACGTTACAAAAGTTTGTATATCACCTTCGGTTGCTTGACATGAGGATTTCTCTATTCCAAATCTCTCTTTTTCCTTGTTTTTTCCTTCCTCTCTTTTCTTTGTCCTCCCTCTTTTTTTCCCCTTTTTTTTTTTTCCCCCAGGGTCAGCCGTCAGCGTATCTGGATCCTTTGGACCCTTTTTATGCTCCAGGAGCGGAGGGTCCCCATTCTACCTAGTTTTTTAATTGCCTATTATGTCTTCTCTACGGTCTCATAGCGGAACGATCAGTCTACTTTCTCATAACGTTCAGGGGCTTAACTCCCCCTCCAAACGCATAAAGGCCTTTAATTCATACCGCTCTTTTCGGGCGGACATAGTTGCCCTACAGGAGACGCATTTTCCACCTTCATTTACCCCATGATACATACATAAAGATTATCCTGTCTGTTATTTTGCTAATGCCTCAGAGAAGAAACGGTGGGTTGCCCTTTGCTTATCTCGCCGTCTTTCCTTTACCGAATCTAAAGTTATCCGGGACAAGGAGGGACGGCATCTTCTTGTGCAAGGACACCTGGGGGGAAATTTGATTACTTTTTTAATTTACTACACTCCAAATACCAACCAGGTGGCATTTTTTCATTCCCTATTGAACGCTATGGCTAGCGAATTCGAAGGCGATGTCATTCTGGCTGGTGACTCTAACTTCGCTTTGGATCGGATTTTGGATCGTTCCCGAACCACCGTGCTTCAGCCTGCTTCTAGACAAAGCCGAAAATTGGCCCAGCTATTGTATCGGTTTGACTTTGTTGATGCTTGGAGAGAAGCTAACCGAACCTCTTGAGACTATTCCCATTACTCTAGGGCTCATAATTGTTATTCTTGCATTGACCATATATTTCTTCATACACATTCACTCCCTACACTCCTCACTGCTACAATCCTCTCCACGCCTTGGTCCGACCATGACCCGATTTCTATAACATTGTCATCCCGGCTGCTTGGTAGAACTGCTTATTGTTGGTGCCTTAATGAATCTATTTTGGGTAATTCTTCCTATTGTCAGGACATCTCCTCTCACTTACAAACGTACTTTGAACTTAATAAGTCAGAGGATACGAACTCGGCCATTAACTGGGCAGCCCATAAGGCCTCGGTTAGGGGGTTTATTATTCAGCTCTCTTCACGACTTAAAAAAGCCCAAAATGACCTTCTAGCCATCAAAACTCAAGCATATTCTCACTTGGTTGCCCAGCATAAGCAAAATCCCAGTCCGGACTTGTTGCTTAAATTGGATCAAGCCCGGCTGGAACTAAATCTTTCTTTTAGTACTACGGCTGACAAACAACTACGATGGTCTAACCATAAATTTTTTACTTGGAAGGATAGACCTGGTACCTTATTGGCCCACAAGTTGACTCCCAGACATTCTCAAATGACCCTCCCTAAGCTCAGATTAGACGACGGCACTTTATCCAAAGATCCGGGTAATATTCTTCGGAAATTTCACTCTTTTTACACTGAAATTTATAGTACGCCTCAGGGAGGTGTTTCTTCGTCTTTCGACTCCTTCTTGAGTTCTGTTTCTCTTCCCTGTTTCCAGGAGGCTCATAGGGAGTCGATGGAACGGCCCATTTCATGTGAAGAGATTAGGGATGCTTTGAAATCTTTTGCCCATTATAAATCTCCAGGACCGGATGGTCTTCCTCACAATTATTACAAAGGTTTCCTTGATATCCTGGTTCCCCGTATGGTTCAATATTTTAATTATGTACGGGATGGGGGACTAGTGCCCCCCGACAAAAATAAGGCATTCATTAGTGTCATCCCCAAACCCCTCAAAGATGTTTCTATAGTTTCCAATTACCGGCCCATCTCATTAATTGTGATCTAAAGATTCTCACAAAAATTTTGGCCTCACGCCTTCATAAATTCCTAGCACTGTATGTTCATGATGATCAGTCAGGATTTATCAGCGGTCGACAAACATCTGACCAAATTTGCTGGACTTTAGCTTTGCTGTCAGCCGTACATTCTAATTGGGACAAATCTTCACAGTGGGAAATTTTATTGTTATCGCTGGATATTCATAAAGCGTTTGGCAGTCTATCGTGGGACTACCTATTTCAGATGTTAGATAGGTTTGGGTTTGGCCCTTCTTTTATGACCTTGCTACGGGCCCTCTATTCTAATCCTTCGGCTCAAGTTTCCATTCGTGGTTATAAGTCAGCCTCCCTGACGATAGGGCGTGGTACTAGACAGGGTTGTTCTCTCTCTCCACTATTATTCGCTCCTGGCAATGGAACCGCTTGCGATCGCCATTTGCTCTGATCCCACTATTTCGGGCATCCACTGTGGTCAGCGGGATCATAGATGCGCTCTATTTGCTGATGATGTCCTTATGTACATATCTGATCCTCGCACTTCTTTACCCGGTCTCCTTCACCCGTTTCATCTTTTCTCAGAGGCCTCCGGTCTTACTCTTAATTCCTCTAAAACAATTGCCTTAAATATTTTGTTGCCTGACTCAGAGGTTCGTTACTTTCAGGACAATTTTGATTTCCAGTGGGCCCCTCGTTCTATCCCCTATCTGGGGATTCACCTCACAAAATCTTTTTCATCCTTGTACAAGACCAATTATCTTCCGTTCTTCAAGCAACCTAAATCTGATTTACTAGAGTGGCAGGATCTCCCACTTTCCTGGTTTGGTAGAATCCACTCTATTAAAATTACTTTTTTACCGCGCCTATTGAACTACTTTAGGACGTTACCGATAATGGTTCCCAAACGGGAACTGATGCTCTTACAGGCTGCAGTCTCTAGATTTATCTGGAGGGGAAAGCATCCTAGGGTCAACAGGTCAACTCTCTTTTCCCTAAAGAAGCATGGCGGTTTGGGACTTCCTAATCTCCTAGCTTATTTTCATGCGGCTCAGATAGCACAGTTAACTTGTACTACAGCCAGGGGTTATGTCCCCCAGTGGGTTGGCATTGAGGCCTTATCCTGCCATCCTTATACTATTGGTGCTCTTATGTGGCTCCCCAGTTGCTTACATCCTCCTATTTTGTGTCCTACGCTGTCCTATTCGTTGATGGTTTGGGACAGATGGTGGGCTCGCAAACCTTTCTTCTCCCCACATACTCCATTAGCTCCAGTTTATTATAATCCTGAGTTTATTCCTGGTGTTTCACCATCAGTATTTCAATGGTGGTTGAATAAGGGTTTGCTGAGTATTGGAGACTTCCTGGATGGACTTCGTCCTCGTTTTCTCCAGTATTTTCTGACACAGTACCAGATGCCTCCCAGAGAATTGTTTCGCTATTATCTCATTTATCTCTAGCAAACTTAAATTAATCGAGGAACCTTGTACACTCACTCCTTTAGAAGTCTCCTGTGGGGCAACTGGGTTGATGAGGGGTCGTTTGTCCATTGTCTATGCTTCTCTTGTCGATCCTCTCACTAAATTATCCTATATGACTCAATGGGAAAGGGACTTGAATAGCTCCTTAGATCTGGAAACTTGGCAGACTGCGGCCCATTCTCTAACAAAGATATCGATTAATACTGCTCTTATTGAACCCAATTACAAAACGCTACTTCGTTGGTACTTGGTTCCTACGCGCCTCGCTAAAATATGTCCTTCGGTATCACCTAATTGCTTCTGGCACTGCAGACAAGAGGGAACTATGTTCCATATTTTGGTGGAAATGTCCGGTAGTGAATAGATTTTGGATCCGAATGTTTAATTTTATCTACTCGGTTATGGGAATTAATATTCGTAGAACACCAGAAGTGGCCTTATTTCATCTGCTACCTGCTACCGTTCCCAAAAAATCGACTAAACTAATTAATTACCTCTTACTTGCGGCACGTATTACCATAGCTAGAAGTTGGAGACAATCATTGATCCTGCTAGATGGGGTTAAACAAAAACTTAATTGGATAATGGTAAATGATAAGTTAACTAGCATTGTCAATAATGATGAATCTAGATTTGAGGGAACGTGGGAACCATGGATCAGATATATCTCCATTGCTTAATAACGCCGCAGCTGACTCTTTCTCATTTTCTCCCTCTTCCCCCCCCCCCCTTGTCTTTCCTAGATCTTTTCTTTCCATTTCCCTATTTTTAACTTTTTTTCTTTTGAATTGGGGTTTTATATTGGTGGTTAATTTCTCTGGCAATGCCCTTGTCCATCGTCTGTTGGAACGTTTGCTACCTGGTGAGAATGCTGGTTTTTATATATATGCTTATATGTTCTATGACTTTGTTTTATGCTCACCATATCGCCATGTGGGCGGAAATGTTATTGTTCCTATGCATACCACTGTAAACTAATTCTCAATAAAAATATTGAAGTATAAACAGCATGGTTGTTGAAGCCCAGGCTTGAGAGCAGAGTTTCTCAAATTATGTATTTGCCATGTTATTAAAACTAAGAAGTCAGCCTCTCGGGAGGTCTACTATTATTTGTGGAAGGCATACTTTGCATCACCCTGTGCGAGGAAAGATCAGGGATATGACCCTATCCACTCTTAAGGAAGTTCTGTTTCTAGTCACCATCACCTCTGTGAGATGAGTCTGAGCTGGCAGGCTTGTCCTGTAAAGAACCTTTTCTAGACTTCCACCAGTAAAAATGCCTAGAGCCTCCCTCCTTCCCAAAGTGGTTTCAGCCTTTCACCTCAACCAAGACTTTATTCTTCCATCGCTATTAGAGATGAGCGAAGTATTCAAAAATTCGATTCGACTGATTCGGCGAATTCATGGACAATATTCGATTCGAGTCGAATATATGCGCTGTGAATTTAACTTAAAAAAGGGTGTTTCTAGGCTTCAGAGAGACTTAATATTAGTGCAGAACACTGTACCTTTAATTTAAATGCCCTTGGAGTCTGCTGGGGAAGAGAAATAATACTGTCAGTCAGTATGACATGCAGATGAGTGCCGTCGATCTTAGAATCACCGCACACTTCACTCATTTGGCCAGTCACGGGGCCAAAACCAGTGTTTGGAGCCACAGTGTGGCGGTGGAGGAAGCAGCAATGGGAGGCCATACAGCAACCTATGACAAAATGGAAACCAGCAGGAGTGTGAGGAGACCTCAAAGTGGCACATGGCAGAGTGGGAGCAATGGGAGGCGGTACAGGGACCCATGTCACACTGTGGACCCAGCAGCAGCGTGACGAGGCAGTACGGGGGCCCATGGCAGATTTGGGGCCTGGCAGCACCTATGGGAGGCCTGTAATCTGCCAGCACCCTATGACAAAATGGAAAACAGCAGGAGTGTGAGGAGACCTCAAAGTGGCACATGGCAGAGTGGGAGCAATGGGAGGCGGTACAGGGACCCATGTCACACTTTGGACCCAGCAGCAGCGTGACCAGGCGGTACGGGGGCCCATGGCAGATTACAGGCCTGGCAGCAGCAATGGGAGGCCCGTAATCTGTCAGCACCCTATGACAAAAAATGGAACACACCAGCAGTGTGTGAGGAGACCTGAAAGTGGCACATGGCAGAGTGTGGCGATGGAGACAGCAGCAATGGGAGGCCGTACAGGGACCCATGAGAGACTCTGGACCTGGCAGCAGCATGAGGAGGTGGTATAGGGGCCCATGGCAGATTAGGGGCCTGGCAGCAGCTATAGGAGGCCCGTAATCTGCCAGCACCCTATGACAAAAAATTCAACACACCAGCAGTGTGAGGAGACCTGAAAGTGGCACATGGCAGAGTGTGGCGATGGAGACAGCAGCAATGGGAGGCCGTACAGGGACCCATGAAAGACTCTGGACCTGGCAGCAGCATGAGGAGGTGGTATAGGGGCCCATGGCAGATTAGGGGCCTGGCAGCAGCTATGGGAGGCCCGTAATCTGCCAGCACCCTATGTCAAAAAATTCAACACACCAGCAGTGTGAGGAGACCTGAAAGTGGCACATGGCATGAGATACTGTGGACCTGGCAGCAGCATGAGGAGGCGGTATAGGGGCCCATGGCAGATCAGGGGCCTGGCAGCAGCTATGGGAGGCCCGTAATCTGCCAGCACCCTATGTCAAAAAATAGAACACACCAGCAGTGTGTGAGGAGACCTGAAAGTGGCACATGGCAGAGTGTGGCGATGGAGACAGCAGCAATGGGAGGCCGTACAGGGACCCATGAGAGACTCTGGACCTGGCAGCAGCATGAGGAGGCGGTATATAGGGGCCCATGGCAGATTAGGGGCCTGGCAGCAGCTATGGGAGGCCCGTAATCTGCCAGCACCCTATGTCAAAAAATTCAACACACCAGCAGTGTGAGGAGACCTGAAAGTGGCACATGGCATGAGAGACTGTGGACCTGGCAGCAGCATGAGGAGGCGGTATATAGGGGCCCATGGCAGATCAGGGGCCTGGCAGCAGCTATGGGAGGCCCGTAATCTGCCAGCACCCTATGTCAAAAAATTGAACACACCAGCAGTGTGAGGAGACCTGAAAGTGGCACATGGCAGAGTGTGGCAATGGAGACAGCAGCAATGGGAGGCCGTACAGGGACCCATGAGAGACTCTGGACTTGGCAGCAGCATGAGGAGGCGGTATAGGGGCCCATGGCAGATTAGGGGCCTGGCAGCAGCTATGGGAGGCCCGTAATCTGCCAGCACCCTATGTCAAATAATAGAACACACCAGCAGTGTGTGAGGAGACCTGAAAGTGGCACATGGCAGAGTGTGGCGATGGAGACAGCAGGAATGGGAGGCCATACAGGGACCCATGAGAGACTCTGGACCTGGCAGCAGCATGAGGAGGCGGTATATAGGGGCCCATGGCAGATTAGGGGCCTGGCAACAGCTATGGGAGGCCCGTAATCTGCCAGCACCCTATGTCAAAAAATTCAACACACCAGCAGTGTGAGGAGACCTGAAAGTGGCACATGGCATGAGAGACTGTGGACCTGGCAGCAGCATTAGGAGGCGGTATAGGGGCCCATGGCAGATCAGGGGCCTGGCAGCAGCTATGGGAGGCCCATAATCTGCCAGCACCCTATGTCAAAAAATTCAACACACCTGCAGTGTGTGAGGAGACCTGAAAGTGGCACATGGCAGAGTGTGGCGATGGAGACAGCAGCAATGGGAGGCCGTACAGGGACCCATGAGAGACTCTGGACCTGGCAGCAGCATGAGGAGGCGGTATATAGGGGCCCATGGCAGATTAGGGGCCTGGCAGCAGCTATGGGAGGCCCGTAATCTGCCAGCACCCTATGTCAAAAAATTGAACACACCAGCAGTGTGAGGAGACCTGAAAGTGGCACATGGCAGAGTGTGGCGATGGAGACAGCAGCAATGGGAGGCCGTACAGGGACCCATGAGAGACTCTGGACTTGGCAGCAGCATGAGGAGGTGGTATAGGGGCCCATGGCAGATTAGGGGCCTGGCAGCAGCTATGGGAGGCCCGTAATCTGCCAGCACCCTATGTCAAAAAATTGAACACACCAGCAGTGTGAGGAGACCTGAAAGTGGCACATGGCAGAGTGTGGCGATGGAGACAGCAGCAATGGGAGGCCGTACAGGGACCCATGAGAGACTCTGGACTTGGCAGCAGCATGAGGAGGCGGTATAGGGGCCCATGGCAGATTAGGGGCCTGGCAGCAGCTATGGGAGGCCCGTAATCTGCCAGCACCCTATGTCAAAAAATAGAACACACCAGCAGTGTGTGAGGAGACCTGAAAGTGGCACATGGCAGAGTGTGGCGATGGAGACAGCAGCAATGGGAGGCCATACAGGGACCCATGAGAGACTCTGGACCTGGCAGCAGCATGAGGAGGCGGTATATAGGGGCCCATGGCAGATTAGGGGCCTGGCAGCAGCTATGGGAGGCCCGTAATCTGCCAGCACCCTATGTCAAAAAATTCAACACACCAGCAGTGTGAGGAGACCTGAAAGTGGCACATGGCATGAGACACTGTGGACCTGGCAGCAGCATGAGGAGGCGGTATAGGGGCCCATGGCAGATCAGGGGCCTGGCAGCAGCTATGGGAGGCCCGTAATCTGCCAGCACCCTATGTCAAAAAATTCAACACACCAGCAGTGTGTGAGGAGACCTGAAAGTGGCACATGGCAGAGTGTGGCGATGGAGACAGCAGCAATGGGAGGCCGTACAGGGACCCATGAGAGACTCTGGACCTGGCAGCAGCATGAGGAGGCGGTATATAGGGGCCCATGGCAGATTAGGGGCCTGGCAGCAGCTATGGGAGGCTCGTAATCTGCCAGCACCCTATGTCAAAAAATTCAACACACCAGCAGTGTGAGGAGACCTGAAAGTGGCACATGGCATAAGAGACTGTGGACCTGGCAGCAGCATGAGGAGGCGGTATAGGGGCCCATGGCAGATTAGGGGCCTGGCAGCAGCTATGGGAGGCCCGTAATCTGCCAGCACCCTATGTCAAAAAATAGAACACACCAGCAGTGTGTGAGGAGACCTGAAAGTGGCACATGGCAGAGTGTGGCGATGGAGACAGCAGCAATGGGAGGCCGTACAGGGACCCATGAGAGACTGTGGACCTGGCAGCAGCATGAGGAGGCGGTATATAGGGGCCCATGGCAGATTAGGGGCCTGGCAGCAGCTATGGGAGGCCCGTAATCTGCCAGCACCCTATGTCAAAAAATTCAACACACCAGCAGTGTGAGGAGACCTGAAAGTGGCACATGGCATGAGACACTGTGGACCTGGCAGCAGCATGAGGAGGCGGTATAGGGGCCCATGGCAGATCAGGGGCCTGGCAGCAGCTATGGGAGGCCCGTAATCTGCCAGCACCCTATGTCAAAAAATAGAACACAACAGCAGTGTGTGAGGAGACCTGAAAGTGGCACATGGCAGAGTGTGGCGATGGAGACAGCAGCAATGGGAGGCCGTACAGGGACCCATGAGAGACTCTGGACCTGGCAGCAGCATGAGGAGGCGGTATATAGGGGCCCATGGCAGATTAGGGGCCTGGCAGCAGCTATGGGAGGCCCGTAATCTGCCAGCACCCTATGTCAAAAAATTCAACACACCAGCAGTGTGAGGAGACCTGAAAGTGGCACATGGCATGAGAGACTGTGGACCTGGCAGCAGCATGAGGAGGCGGTATAGGGGCCCATGGCAGATCAGGGGCCTGGCAGCAGCTATGGGAGGCCCGTAATCTGCCAGCACCCTATGTCAAAAAATTGAACACACCAGCAGTGTGAGGAGACCTGAAAGTGGCACATGGCAGAGTGTGGCAATGGAGACAGCAGCAATGGGAGGCCGTACAGGGACCCATGAGAGACTCTGGACTTGGCAGCAGCATGAGGAGGCGGTATAGGGGCCCATGGCAGATTAGGGGCCTGGCAGCAGCTATGGGAGGCCCGTAATCTGCCAGCACCCTATGTCAAAAAATTGAACACACCAGCAGTGTGAGGAGACCTGAAAGTGGCACATGGCAGAGTGTGGCGATGGAGACAGCAGCAATGGGAGGCCGTACAGGGACCCATGAGAGACTCTGGACTTGGCAGCAGCATGAGGAGGCGGTATAGGGGCCCATGGCAGATTAGGGGCCTGGCAGCAGCTATGGGAGGCCCGTAATCTGCCAGCACCCTATGTCAAAAAATAGAACACACCAGCAGTGTGTGAGGAGACCTGAAAGTGGCACATGGCAGAGTGTGGCGATGGAGACAGCAGCAATGGGAGGCCGTACAGGGACCCATGAGAGACTCTGGACCTGGCAGCAGCATGAGGAGGCGGTATATAGGGGCCCATGGCAGATTAGGGGCCTGGCAGCAGCTATGGGAGGCCCGTAATCTGCCAGCACCCTATGTCAAAAAATTCAACACACCAGCAGTGTGAGGAGACCTGAAAGTGGCACATGGCATGAGAGACTGTGGACCTGGCAGCAGCATGAGGAGGCGGTATAGGGGCCCATGGCAGATCAGGGGCCTGGCAGCAGCTATGGGAGGCCCGTAATCTGCCAGCACCCTATGTCAAAAAATTCAACACACCAGCAGTGTGTGAGGAGACCTGAAAGTGGCACATGGCAGAGTGTGGCGATGGAGACAGCAGCAATGGGAGGCCGTACAGGGACCCATGAGAGACTCTGGACCTGGCAGCAGCATGAGGAGGCAGTATATAGGGGCCCATGGCAGATTAGGGGCCTGGCAGCAGCTATGGGAGGCCCGTAATCTGCCAGCACCCTATGTCAAAAAATAGAACACACCAGCAGTGTGTGAGGAGACCTGAAAGTGGCACATGGCAGAGTGTGGCGATGGAGACAGCAGCAATGGGAGGCCATACAGGGACCCATGAGAGACTCTGGACCTGGCAGCAGCTTGAGGAGGCGGTATATAGGGGCCCATGGCAGATTAGGGGCCTGGCAGCAGCTATGGGAGGCCCGTAATCTGCCAGCACCCTATGTCAAAAAATTCAACACACCAGCAGTGTGAGGAGACCTGAAAGTGGCACATGGCAGAGTGTGGCGATGGAAACAGCAGCAATGGGAGGCCGTACAGGGACCCATGAGAGACTGTGGACCTGGCAGCAGCATGAGGAGGCGGTATAGGGGCCCATGGCAGATTAGGGGCCTGGCAGCAGCTATGGGAGGCCCGTAATCTGCCAGCACCCTATGTCAAAAAATTGAACACACCAGCAGTGTGAGGAGACCTGAAAGTGGCACATGGCAGAGTGTGGCGATGGAGACAGCAGCAATGGGAGGCCGTACAGGGACCCATGAGAGACTCTGGACTTGGCAGCAGCATGAGGAGGCGGTATAGGGGCCCATGGCAGATTAGGGGCCTGGCAACAGCTATGGGAGGCCCGTAATCTGCCAGCACCCTATGTCAAAAAATAGAACACACCAGCAGTGTGTGAGGAGACCTGAAAGTGGCACATGGCAGAGTGTGGCGATGGAGACAGCAGCAATGGGAGGCCGTACAGGGACCCATGAGAGACTCTGGACCTGGCAGCAGCATGAGGAGGCGGTATATAGGGGCCCATGGCAGATTAGGGGCCTGGCAGCAGCTATGGGAGGCCCGTAATCTGCCAGCACCCTATGTCAAAAAATTCAACACACCAGCAGTGTGAGGAGACCTGAAAGTGGCACATGGCATGAGAGACTGTGGACCTGGCAGCAGCATGAGGAGGCGGTATAGGGGCCCATGGCAGATCAGGGGCCTGGCAGCAGCTATGGGAGGCCCGTAATCTGCCAGCACCCTATGTCAAAAAATTCAACACACCAGCAGTGTGTGAGGAGACCTGAAAGTGGCACATGGCAGAGTGTGGCGATGGAGACAGCAGCAATGGGAGGCCGTACAGGGACCCATGAGAGACTCTGGACCTGGCAGCAGCATGAGGAGGCGGTATATAGGGGCCCATGGCAGATTAGGGGCCTGGCAGCAGCTATGGGAGGCCCGTAATCTGCCAGCACCCTATGTCAAAAAATTCAACACACCAGCAGTGTGAGGAGACCTGAAAGTGGCACATGGCATAAGAGACTGTGGACCTGGCAGCAGCATGAGGAGGCGGTATAGGGGCCCATGGCAGATTAGGGGCCTGGCAGCAGCTATGGGAGGCCCGTAATCTGCCAGCACCCTATGACAAAAAATGGAACACACCAGCAGTGTGTGAGGAGACCTGAAAGTGGCACATGTTTGAGGCATGATTCATGGCGGATTTAGTCAGTTGTGTCAGGAACTGGTGGTTTGAAATCCAGACTAATCCACGCCTGATTCATTTTCACAAACGTGAGTCTCTCCACACTTTGGGTGGACAGTCGTGTCCTCCGCAGAGTTACAATACCTCCTGCCGCACTAAACACGCGCTCCGATGCCACGCTACTGGCCGGGCATGACAGCCTTTCAAGGGCAAATTCAGCTAGTTGGGGCCAAAGGTCAAGTTTCGTTGCCCAGTAGTCAAGGGGATTGTCTACCTCGGTTGGCAGGGTGCTGTCCAAGTAGGCCCAAGCCTGTTGTTTGAGGTCCTGCTTCAGGTCCACCTGATGCTGCTGCTGCTGCTGCGGCTGGTTAGTAGTTTCCTCACTGCGCTGGTGAAGAAAGCTACTCATCATCGACTGCAGACTGAGGCAGCTGCTGCTGGTGGAGCTGCCACTGCTCCTACCACCCCACCCCTCCCCTGCTGCCATGGCAGCGGAACGCGAGCGCACAGGGCCCACAGTGTCTGAGGATGGACGTTGGCGCACAAAGGCAGAGACCAACTGACTACATAGGTGGTTTTTATAGTACGTTATTTTGGCCTCCCTCTCAGCAGGTGTGAAAAAGGCCACCATTTTTGAACGGTAGCGAGGGTCCAACAAGGTGGACAGCCAAAAGTCATCCCTCTGTCTGATGGTTATTATTCGGCTGTCGCTACGCAAGCAACCGAGCATGCTATGGGCCATTTGTGCCAAGGAATGCGAGGGACTCCCTGCCTCCATCTCCACAGCATACTGCCACGGTGCGTCTGGGTCCTCTGTCTCCTCCTCCTCCTCCTCTACCACATGCTCCTGCTCCTCCACTCCTGTCCGCTGAGTGGAAAAACCACCCATTTCACTCAATAATTCCTGAGCACAAATGTCCTCCTCTACCTCCTCCTCTTCTTCCTGTCCTGCCCCCACAGGGGTCATGTGGCGTTGAGATCTGTGCGCCACGTCTACCGCACCCTGACCAGCCATTGTTAACAGCATTTGTTCAAGGACGTGCAACAGAGGAATGACGTCGTTCATCCCATAGTCCTGCCGACTCACGAATAGCGTGGCCTCCTCAAAGGGCCTGAGCAAGCGGCAGGTGTCACGCATGAGCTGCCAATGGCTGACATCGAAGTTACACAGGGGAGTACCTTTATCCGCTTGTAACATCAGGAAATCGGTGATGGCCTTTCGCTGCTCGTAAAGGCGGTCTAACATGTGTAGGGTTGAATTCCACCTTGTTGCAACGTCGCAGATCAGGCGATGATGTGGAATTCCGTTCTGCCGCTGCAGCTCAATGAGGGTGTGCTTTGCGGTGTAGGAATGGCTGAAATGCATGCAAAGTTTACGTGACATTTTAAGGATGTCTTGCAGTGGGATGGTGGATTTTAGGAACCGCTTGACAACCAGATTGAACTCGTGAGCCATGCATGGCGCATGGCACAACCTTCCTTGACGCAGAGCAGACACCATGTTCTTTCCGTTGTCGGTCAACATGGTTCCGATTTTCAGTTTGCGCGGAGACAGCCATCTGTCGATTTCTCTGTTCATTACACTGAGAAGTTCCTCCCCTGTGTGACTACGTTCGCCAAGGCATACCAGGTGCAGAACAGCGTGACACCGTTGCGCCCTGCACATGTGATATGCCGGTCGGGTAATGGGACTTGGCACGGGGGTGGCGGCTGAGGACACGGCGGAAGAAGAGGTGGTAGAGGCGGACATCTTTTGTGGACCAAGGACGTGCAAACGTGGAGGCAAAAGCGGCGTGACCTGTCCAAGTTGCTGGTGCGGCTGTGACGGCACCACGTTCACCCAGTGGGCCGTAAATGACATGTACTGTCCCTGACCGTAGTTACAGCTCCACACGTCGGCGCTGCCGTGCACTTTGGCAGAGACCGACATGCTCAAAGACTGGCCCACCATGTCTTCTACATGTGAATGCAGGGCTGGCACTGCCTTTTTGGCGAAGAAATGACGGCTTGGCACTCTCCACCGCGGCGCGGCACAAGCCATCATTTCTCGGAAAGGTGCTGAGTCCACCACTTGGAAAGGGAGGGACTGCAGCACCAGCAACTTGGACAGGAGGACGTTCAGCTTTTGCACCGTCGGGTGCGTGCTCGCAAACTGTTGTCTCTTGGAAACGGATTCCAAGAAAGACTGCTGACGGAATCCGTGAAGAGGAGTAGCAGGAGAAGGAGCATCTGAACGAGCGGAAGATGCCAACGAGCGACAACTCCCCTCAGCAGAGGTGTTGGAGCCTTGACTGGCTGATGGAGGGCGATTGACGTCGGGTGACGGAGCAAGTAACGGAGCGGGTGATGGAGCGGGGGCTGGGGCGGGCAGAACCACCGTATCTTTATCACGGTTTTCCCAGGCCACCAAATGGCGACGCTGCATATGCTGCCGCAACGCTGTAGTCCCAACATGGGCCCCCTGGCCACGCTTGACTTTCTGGCCACATAGTCGACATACGGCTACGTTTACTTCCTCGGGCGGCTTGACGAAAAATTGCCACACCGCCGAGTAGGAAACTTTGCCCCCGATACTCCTCACTGGCTGACTGCTGCTTCCTCCGTGCACACCGGCACCACTACTGGCCGTGGTGGTAGGCTGCAGTGGAGCTGGTGCTCTACTCCGTGGCCGTTTGGCTCCACTGACACTGCTGCGACCCTGCTGCCTCCTGGGCAACCCACCGACTGTTTCGCTCGCTGCCAAGCTGCCACCCTCTTCTCCTGATGATGCGGAAGAAATTGCCTGATGACGACGAGGCTGCCAAGTGCGATCAACCTCCTCATCATCAAGTAGGGTCTCCGCCTCACTACTAGCCCCCTCGGCTGCGTCTGGGTCAGGAGACAGACCTGTCTCTAGACCGGCTACCGAGCCACTCTCCTCGCCACTACTTCTTCGCCTGGCTGCTGAAAAGGCGGATGTCTCCCCCCGTTCCTGACCGCCCTCTGTTAGCTCTTCCTCACTGTACAGTGGGGCTGAGCCCACAGCATGCGATACTTCGCTTGGTGAGGGAACACCAAAGGACAGGGGCAGGTAGAGGTCATGTGATTTCAGTGGGCTTGCTCCCGGGCCATGCCAACTAACGGTTGTGTCTGACGTACCCACCAACCGTTGGCTGTAGGTGTCAGAGGTGACCTGGGAAGAGGAAGACGACCGAGCCAACCAATCGATGACGGCAGGGTTGTCGGTGGAGACACGACCGCTGGATGACACCGGGAGCACTGGTCTCTGGCTGCGAATAGTGCTGCCTCGACCCCTTCCTCTGCTGCCACGTCTGCTCGCTCCTAAAACATTGCCTCCTCTGCCACTCCTCTGCATGTTGTCTGACATACTCTTTAATTCAACGATTCTGTGTCCCTGAGTAACAATTCTGTGTCCCTGAGTAACAATTCTGTGTCTGTCCCTGAGTAACAATTCTGTGGCCCTAAGTAACGGTTCTGTGTCCCTCAGTAACAATTCTGTGTCTGTCCGTGAGTAACAATTCTGTGGCCCTAAGTAACGGTTCTGTGGCCCTCAGTAACAATTCTGTGTCCCTGATTAACGTTTATGTGGCCCTAAGTAACGGTTCTGTGGCCCTCAGTAACAATTCTGTGTCCCTGATTAACGTTTATGTGGCCCTAAGTAACGGTTCTGTGGCCCTCAGTAACAATTCTGTGTCCCTGAGTAACAATTCTGTGGCCCTAAGTAACGGTTCTGTGGCCCTCAGTAACAATTCTGTGTCCCTCAGTAACAATTCTGTGTCTGTCCCTGATTAACGTTTCTGTGGCCCTAAGTAACGGTTCTGTGGCCCTCAGTAACAATTCTGTGTCCCTCAAGAAACAATTCTGTGTCTGTCCCTGAGTAACAATTCTGTGGCCCTAAGTAACGGTTCTGTGGCCCTCAGTAACAATTCTGTGTCCCTGATTAACTTTTATGTGGCCCTAAGTAACGGTTCTGTGGCCCTCAGTAACAATTCTGTGTCCCTGATTAACGTTTCTGTGGTCCTAAGTAACGGTTCTGTGGCCCTCAGTAACAATTCTGTGTCCTTCAGTAACAATTCTGTGTCTGTCCCTGAGTAACAATTCTGTGGCCCTAAGTAACGGTTCTGTGGCCCTCAGTAACAATTCTGTGTCCCTGATTAATGTTTATGTGGCCCTAAGTAACGGTTCTGTGGCCCTCAGTAACAATTCTGTGTCCCTGAGTAACAATTCTGTGTCTGTCCGAGTAACAATTCTGTGGCCCTAACAGTTCTGTGGCCCTCAGTAACAATTCTGTGTCCCTGAGTAACAATTCTGTGGCCCTCAGTAACGGTTCTGTGGCCCTCAGTAACAATTCTGTGTCCCTGAGTAACAATTCTGTGGCCCTAAGTAACGGTTCTGTGGCCCTCAGTAACAATTCTGTGTCTGTCCCTGA
This sequence comes from Staurois parvus, assembly GCF_062004578.1. Lineage (NCBI taxonomy): Eukaryota > Metazoa > Chordata > Amphibia > Anura > Ranidae > Staurois > Staurois parvus. The sequence goes on along the minus strand of NW_028317919.1, from coordinate 16,428 downwards.
TTAACGTTTACGTGGCCCTAAGTAACGGTTCTGTGGCCCTCAGTAACAATTCTGTGTCCCTGATTAACGTTTCTGTGGCCCTAAGTAACGGTTCTGTGGCCCTCAGTAACAATTCTGTGTCCCTGAGTAACAATTCTGTGGCCCTAAGTAACGGTTCTGTGGCCCTCAGTAACAATTCTGTGTCCCTCAGTAACAATTCTGTGTCTGTCCCTGATTAACGTTTACGTGGCCCTAAGTAACGGTTCTGTGGCCCTCAGTAACAATTCTGTGTCCCTGATTAACGTTTCTGTGGCCCTAAGTAACGGTTCTGTGGCCCTCAGTAACAATTCTGTGTCCCTCAAGAAACAATTCTGTGTCTGTCCCTGAGTAACAATTCTGTGGCCCTAAGTAACGGTTCTGTGGCCCTCAGTAACAATTCTGTGTCCCTGATTAACGTTTCTGTGGCCCTAAGTAACGGTTCTGTGGCCCTCAGTAACAATTCTGTGTCCCTCAGTAACAATTCTGTGTCTGTCCCTGAGTAACAATTCTGTGGCCCTAAGTAACGGTTCTGTGGCCCTCAGTAACAATTCTGTGTCCCTGAGTAACAATTCTGTGGCCCTAAGTAACGGTTCTGTGGCCCTCAGTAACAATTCTGTGTCCCTGAGTAACAATTCTGTGTCTGTCCGAGTAACAATTCTGTGGCCCTAAGTAACAGTTCTGTGGCCCTCAGTAACAATTCTGTGTCCCTGAGTAACAATTCTGTGGCCCTAAGTAACGGTTCTGTGGCCCTCAGTAACAATTCTGTGTCCCTGAGTAACAATTCTGTGGCCCTAAGTAACGGTTGTGGCCCTCAGTAACAATTCTGTGTCCCTCAGTAACAATTCTGTGTCTGTCCCTGAGTAACAATTATGTGGCCCTAAGTAACGGTTATGTGGCCCTCAGTAACAATTCTGTGTCCCTGAGTAACGTTTCTGTGGCCCTAAGTAACGGTTCTGTGGCCCTCAGTAACAATTCTGTGTCCCTGAGTAACAATTCTGTGTCTGTCCGAGTAACAATTCTGTGGCCCTAAGTAACAGTTCTGTGGCCCTCAGTAACAATTCTGTGTCCCTGAGTAACAATTCTGTGGCCCTAAGTAACGGTTCTGTGGCCCTCAGTAACAATTCTGTGTCCCTGAGTAACAATTCTGTGGCCCTAAGTAACGGTTATGTGGCCCTCAGTAACAATTCTGTGTCCCTGAGTAACGTTTCTGTGGCCCTAAGTAACGGTTCTGTGGCCCTCAGTAACAATTCTGTGTCTGTCCCTGAGTAACAATTCTGTGGCCCTAAGTAACAATTCTGTGGCCCTCAATAACAATTCTGTGTCTGTCCCTGAGTAACAATTCTGTGGCCCTAACTAACGTTTCTGTGGCCCTAAGTAACAATTCTCTGGCACTCAGTAACAATTCTGTCTGTCCCTGAGTAACAATTCTGTGGCCCTAACTAACGTTTCTGTGGCCCTAAGTAACAGTTCTGTGGCCCTCAGTAACATTTCTGTGTCCCTGAGTAACGTTTCTGTGGCCCTAAGTAACAATTCTGTGGCCCTCAGTAACAATTCTGTGTCTGTCCCTGAGTAACAATTCTGTGGCCCTAACTAACGTTTCTGTGGCCCTAAGTAACAGTTCTGTGGCCCTCAGTAACAATTCTGTGTCTGTCCCTGAGTAAGAATTCTGTGGCCCTAACTAACGTTTCTGTGGCCCTAAGTAACAATTCTCTGGCACTCAGTAACAATTCTGTCTGTCCCTGAGTAACAATTCTGTGGCCCTAACTAACGTTTCTGTGGCCCTAAGTAACAGTTCTGTGGCCCTCAGTAACAATTCTGTGTCTGTCCCTGAGTAACAATTCTGTGGCCCTAACTAACGTTTCTGTGGCCCTAAGTAACAATTCTCTGGCACTCAGTAACAATTCTGTCTGTCCCTGAGTAACAATTCTGTGGCCCTAATAACGTTTCTGTGGCCCTAAGTAACAGTTCTGTGGCCCTCAGTAACAATTCTGTGTCTGTCCCTGAGTAACAATTCTGTGGCCCTAACTAACGTTTCTGTGGCCCTAAGTAACAGTTCTGTGGCCCTCAGTAACAATTCTGTGTCTGTCCCTGAGTAACAATTCTGTGGCCCTAACTAGCGTTTCTTTGGCCCTAAGTAACGATTCTGTGGCCCTCATTACCAATTCTGTGTCCCTGAGTAATGCTTCTCTGTCCCTAAGTAACATTTCTCTGTCCCCAAGTAACGTTTCTGTGGCCCTAACTCTGTCCCTAATACAGAGCGGTCTGCCTCTCTTGAATGACTGGAGGCAAATGAAGAATTCTAAAATGGCCGCTATTTATAGCTCGACCATTACACAGTGCTGGCTGCCTGGCTGCTGATTGGCTAATGCGATCACATGTCATTAAAAAAATGCATTATGGGTCAGCGCGCCTTGTCTGCGCGCCTTCCCAGACATCCCCGCTCCGTCGCCGCACATGTCCGCCGCCATTTTAGGAAAAATTTTGATTCGCGCGTCCGAAGTAGGCTATTTTTCGGATTCTCCAATATTCGACTCGAATTCCACTTCGCCTACTTCGATTCGCTCATCTCTAATCGCTATGTCCAGCTCCTGTACATCAGAAAGAAATTTCCCTTCTCTGCCTGAATGTAGTTTACGCTGTATGGGTTTACCTCTTAGCCACCATTTCCATTTTAAAAGACTGACTCTGTTATTCCCGATGGTCCCTCTGGGGAAAAAAAAGCTTTTTATTTTACCATTTTTCAGTGGTTCTGACAAATTATTTAGGCTTATGGTTTTAACAATATGGTTATATCTTTTCCTATCAAAGCACAATCTGCTAAATCAGGGAGTGCTTCCTTGGCTTTTAGGCATCAGACAAGCTTTCCACAAATACAGGGCTGCCACCTGATCTGTCTATATGTTCTTGAAGTTTTAGCAGGTGGACTTTCAAGCCTTGCCTGATGCTCTTCTGTTATGTGGGTCTGTTTCTGATTTGTTTACTGTGTTTCCCACTTCTTTTAGACCTACCAACTGTATCAGAATAGCTAAGTCCTGTGTTCCTTACTAAACGATAACAGGATCTTTGTACTTACCATAAATTCTGTTTCTTTGAGTTTATGTGCTGTGATCTACTCCTAAGGACTAACCCTGAGGTATGCTGTGAGTGGTTGGAGTTATATCTGGTTGGCCAACATTTTTTGTTTGCCAGTGTCCAGATTCACTTTTAGCCAGCAGTATAACCCAATCATATTAGAATATTGGAAAGCTGTGCTTCTTAACCACTTCCTGTCCGGACACTTTTACCCCTTCCTGTCCAGGGCAAATTTTAGCTTTCAGCGCTATCACACTTTGAATGACAATTGCGCGGTCATGCAATACTGTATCCATATGAATTTTTTACCATTTTTTTTAGACAGATAAAGCTTTATTTTGGTGGTATTTATTCACCGCTGGGATTTTTATTTTTTTTACTATGTAAATGAAAAAGTTCAAAAATTTTGAAAAAAAGTGTTTTTTTAAATAAAATTTTGCAAATAAATAATATTTCATCATAAATCTTAGCCAAAATTTATTCCGTTATTTTTTTAGTAAAAAAAAAAAAATCCATATTAGTTTATAACCAAAAATTATAATTTTTAAACATTTTTTTTTACATTTTATTTTATTTTTTTATATTATTTTTTATTTTTATTTTTATTTTTTACATACTGTCACCCTAGCAGTACACTGTCACTATGGTGACACTATACTACTTGTGGAGGGTGATGAAGATTTTTTTTTTTTTTTTTACACTGATTGCTTTTACACCCATATAGGATGTAAAAGCAATCATTTCTCTTTCTCTCTGTCTGCATTCTTGCAGCCATTGAGAAATACTGAGTGAGCTGTGATTGGTCACAGCTTGTCACATGGTACAAGGCTGTTGTGAATAGCCTTGTACCATGTGACCTCTGTGATCATTCACAGATTTCACACATAGTAAGCAATGATGTCACAAGTGACATCTTGCTTACTACTTTGCATGTGATCACTGATTCGCCAATCAGTGATCACATGATCGGGACCTCGTACAGAGGTCCCGTCCGACGATCGGTGTTTCACTGTGTCCGGAGGACACAGCGGGCACCGGATCACGGTGGTGCGCGCTCCCAGGGAGCGAGCACAGCTAGAAAAGGCGGGTGCCGTTTATGGACGGCAACCCGACCCTGGACTGCCACCGCCCTGCCGTTTATAAACAGCAGGCGGACGGCAAGAGGTTAAAGGAGAATATTGGATAGCAAAAAAAATTAAACCTAAAAAAAAAAGGGAAACTTGCTCTTGAGTTCATAAGCTTGAAAAAGAATTGTCAAATCTACCTAGTGATAGTGGAAAGAGATGCAACTACCTATGTTTTAAGGAAACTAGAGATGACAGAAGCCAACTGGATCATCCCCCAAGACCTGGGTTTTAACAGCCAAACCAGAGACTGAGAGGCAGAATGGCAAACTGGTCCCAGGGACTGATAATCTGGACAAACTGACAGGAAGCTGACATGTTCATCCTAAACCAGTTTGGAGAATCAAAGGGATGCCCACCATTTCGATCCTGCAGCAGGCGACGAAGGTATAGATGACGTTGAACTAGTCCCATTGAGTCACCAGAGCATTCACAGTGAAGGCTAGAGGAAACCTTCATCTGGAGACAAACCTGCTGAGTTTGTTAAGGTCCACATCCAGCCTCTTCCCACCTGTGACAGAGGGCTTGAAAATATCTCAGGGTGAAGAAACCATTCTTCAGAGTGCAAACTTGGCTGAGAAAGCCTGTCTGCTAATTATCCGTGCCTGGGACGTGCACAGCCATAAGTTTTTATTCTGGTTTCTCCTTGATGGTTGATGTATGCCCTTGCAGTTGTACTGTCTATCTGGTCAGTACTTTAGAGATAACCAAATTGCCCTGAATTCAAGAATATGGATCAGGAGATGAGTCCCTGAGCCAAGAGGGCACCTAAGACTCTGTCCCAGCCTGATAAGTTGTATCTTTCTTGAGTACCTTCCAAGCCCATGGAAAGAAGGATTTTACTGCTTTATTTATTTATTTATTTTTAATTATCTTTTATTTTTTTATTACAAAAAAGCATCAAATACACACAAGTCTGAAATAAGAAATAGCAACAAGAACAATAGCAAGCTTCTCCCATGTATCCCAATTACCTTATATCATATTTTTCCTTACACCCCTCATCTCTCCTCTCCCCCCCCCTAATTCCCTAAAACCACACCACTTTCCTAATTTCCAACCATTATCATCATTATTAGTCTATATATGTATTCCCTTCCTCCTATCCCCTTTTCTCTGTGGGCCTTCCTTAAAAGCTCCCCCCAGTACTCATTTACTTATATTCCAAGCAGATCCAAATATCTTTTAGTTGTTTTAAAGACCAACCACTTACTCCATGTTTTCCTCATTTTTTCATTTTATCCTCTTCAATATAACTCCTCCATCCTATAAATTTTATCCTCTCTATTTACATAGTCATTCATACTTGGTGGATCAGGTGCAAACCAAAATTTGGGAATCAGGCCTTTATCCGCACTAACTAGATGGTATAGTACCCTGTTCTTGCATAGTTTTATCAAAGATTCACATTTATGAAATAAACAAATCCACGGGTCTCTCTGTATAGTAATCCCACATATTTCCTGGATATATTGTAATACTTATTCCAGTATTCTTGTATCTTTGGGCATTCCCACCAAATATGTGCCATCGTACCCTTTCTCCCCCACAATCTCTCCAACATAAAGGTGAAACCTCTGCTTCTTTATGTGCTTTACTTGGTGTGATATACCATCTAGCCATACATTTATAGTTAATTTCCACCGTGCTCATGTTTGTTACCTCATGTGCTAATAAATGATACCTCGGTTGTTCGTTCAACTTTTGATACCAACTCCCACTCCCATTTTTCCAAGAAATGGGGGGGATCAGTACCTTCTATATCCATAAGGATCGTATATATCTTAGAGGTGCCCTGTTTCAGGGCTATAGTTGCATTCATCAATTTCTCAAATGGGTACTGATCCTCTAACATCGTCAGTGGTTGTGGGAGTGTTGAAGCAAAGTGAGCAAGTTGATCATACCGCCACTCATCTAAAGTGAAACATAAATCTTTTCGTTTCTTTCCTTCAAATAAAAAAAAATTTTCAAATTCCCTTTACTCAATACATCTTTTACGCGTATGTTCTGATTTTTAAACCTTCCCCGATGGGAAATACTCCGTTCCCTCCAAGGGGATCATACCCGAGTTATATTTCCATTGTTTTTTGTTTATGCAATCTATCCCAAACACTAAAAACTTTCTTTGTCAGTGAACTAGTGTTCCCATCTAATGTGCGAAACTTGTGTGGAACCCAAACCATCTTTCCTAACTGTGCCTTACTCAACGTCTCTTCCATACTCACCCAACCTTTCCTATGTGAATTAAATACCCAATCTATTATTTGTGAAAGTATCACCGCTTGGTAATAACTCTTAACATTTGGCAACCCCAAACTGCCATTACCTTTTGCCCTACACAATATCTCATGCCTAATTCTCTGGGTTTTTTTTTTGCCTAGATAAACCTACATATCATCTTCTGTATTAACCCAAAAAAGTATCCTGGGATATATATTGGAAGCATTTGGAACCTATACAAGATTTGTGGCACTATCACCATCTTTACCAGGTTTATATGACCTATCCAGGAAGCGCCGCCTTGTGACAACCTCCCCAGTTCTTTTATTTCATTTACTAATGGAATATAGTTTGCCTGATAAAGGGCTTCTATTGAGGGGTCAATTTTATTCCTAAATAACCTATTACCTTTTCCCTCCACATAAATGGGAATTCTTTCTATACGTTTTGCCTCTCAGCTTTTGGTATATTAATATTTAAAATCTCTGACTTTGCCAGGTTTATTTTCAGGTTTGTTATCTCCCCATATTGTTTTAGTAATTTAATTAAATTAGGCAATGTTATTCTAGGGTTTACTATATAAAACAACATATTGTCTGCATAGGCTGCAACTTTATGCTCCACTTGTCCAATTTTTATTCCTGCTATATCCACACACTTCCTTACCCTTGCCAGGGCAGGCTCCAAGGATATAACAAACAATAAAGCGGAGAGTGGGCAACCCGGTCTGGTTCCATTATACATTTTAAAGAACTGAGAAAGGGACCTATTAACTTTGACTGCCGCTGATGGGGAGCTATAAAGTCCTTTTATCCACTTCAACATTTTAGGCCCTAGACCCAATTTCTCTAACATATCTGTGATGGAGGGTAGGCAGGACAGAACACACACGGCGGATGGCAAACACACAAAGCTTTATTGAGACAAATGGCAGTCACTCAATAGGGGGATTGCAGGGAGTGGGACAGGACCCAGTATAGAAATAGCAAGGAGAGGGCCAAAATACTTATTGTCCAGCCCCAAAGGGCAAAGTTAAAGTCTCTACAGCAGTTTGTAATCCAACAGTGAGGCAGAGGGGCAGTAGCAAAACAGTTCAATCAAAACAGGGAAAGCATACACTCACGGATCCGACAGGGTGCCCGAGCTCTCGGAACAAGATAGTATGACACAGGTACCTGCTGGAGTCTGGAGTATGCGTGCCGTAGTTCATGGTAATATTTCTCCCCCGAGTCCCTGGTGCCTGTAAAGGGCAGGTGGTGTGGTTTTCCCCTTTAGCTTGGGGCTTGCATAGCAGCTGGCATTCTCCCTCTATCCTTGGGGTCGTGGGCTGAGTGGCTGTGGTCTCCCCCTATCCTTGGAGGTCTTAGGCTGAGTGGCTGTGGTTTCCCCCTATCCTTGGGGGGCTCAGGCTGAGTGGCTGCGGTCTCACCCTATCCTTGGGGTCTGCAGACAGGGTGGCTGCGCATGCCCCTCTGGACACGGGTCGCGCTCTTGTGAGTACGGCTTTTGTCCGGAGGCATCCGCAAGCGCGGGAACTCCTCGTGCCTGTGCTGTGGATGCCAGGTTCGTGCGGCGTCAGCCTGACGCCGTGGTCCGGAACATCTCTGCAAGAGGTTCGCACCTCTCCGCAGAGAGGTGTGAACCTCGCTATCTTCTCTCCTCTGGCCTCGCCGGATGGGGATAAGATAGTGGCAGAGGTGAGAGGAGCCGCGTCTCTCGTCCTGCGTGGCTCGGCTTCAAAGAGCCGTGGCAGGACTAGAGCCAGCAGGGGGTCATTCCAGATGTGGGCCGGCAGAGGGGGGAGAGTGCTAATTGTGACAGTATCCATCATAAAGCCCCAATTAACCCTATCAAAAGCCTTTTTGGCTTCTATTGACAGAAGTAATGCTGGCAATTTTTCTCTTTTCACCTTTTGTAAGAGGAACAATAATCTCAAGCCGTTATCTCTACCTTCTCTTCCAGGAATGAATCCTACCGGGTCCATGTGTATTCACTCCAGCATCAGATCCTTTGGTCTAGTTGCCAGTACGTTAGCATACAATTTTAGTATCGACATTTAATAAAGATATTGGCCTATAACTAGCACACTGCATACTATCTTTCCCTTCGAGTATGATCGTTATATGGGCCTGCAGTGATTCCTCTCTCATTTCCAGCCCTTCTCCTATTGCATTCATAAAGCTACACATTTTTGGGACTAAAAGATCGCAACATTTTTTATAGTACCCCACCGTATATCCGTCTGGTCCCGAGCTCTTTATTTTGGCTGTATTTTTTAAGGCCAGATTAATTTCCTCTAGGGTAATAGGTTTCTCTAGGGCCTCTAGTTTTTCTTCTGCTATTCTTGGCAATTCCACTTCATTTAGATATTGTAGTCTCTTTTCCTTTATATCGTTTTTTTTTTTATCTCTGGAACTCATATCATACAGATGACTATAATATTTTTTAAACTTATTAGCGATATCGGTGGAATATACCATTTCTCCTTTATCATCCTTATTTTTTTTCCTCTAACATTTTTTTATTTCTTTTCCTTTAATTTCCTCATCAGATATTTTCCAGGTCTTATTCACCCACCGATATCTTTCTTCTGAGACCCTATTAAATACCCTTCTTGACACCTGTTCCATAAGATCTTCCCTTTTAATGATTAACTTCTGACACACATCTGTACCTGTCTTCTTTTCATGCAACCATTTTAATTTGTAGAGCTCTTCAGTCACTACCTTTTATTTTTTTTCCCCTCGTACTTTCTTTTTTTTCTGCTCCCATCAAGATCAGTTTTCCTCTAATATAGGTTTTATGTGCCTCCCAGACTGTGGCTGCTAATACTTCCTGTCTCATTAAGCTCGAAAAATTGCTCTATCTTCTCCCTTAATCTTTTTTCTAATTCAGGGTCTTGAATAAGCATCTCATTTAATCTCCACCCTGGTATTTTATCTTGGTCCTCATCCACCCAAAGCCTCATTGTGGTGGGAGCATGATCTGAGATAGACATAACTTCTATATTGGCGCTAACCAACAACTCCAATTGTCTATGTTCGATCATTATGTAATCCAATCTTGAATACGAACCATGTACAGGAGAGAAGGTATAGTCTTTCTCTTGGATGTTTAACTCTCCATGTATCAAGTTGCCCCTGATAGAGTAGTTTCTTTAATGATTTTAAGTTCTTCTCCCCCTCTCTCCTCGTATAGGATGACTCATTCAACTAGGGATCCATACACAAATTAAAGTCCCTGGCCACCACCAAATTACCCTTTCTAAATTTGGCAAGTTCTGTTAACACTCCCTCCAGGAATGTTGCTGGATTTTTGTTCAGACTATAAATATTAGCCAGTGTATAATCAGCTCCTTGTAATTTTCCCCTCAAAAATAGAAAACGGCCCACTGGATCTTCCCTTTTTCACTCCAAAGTGAAGCTCACATTCTTTGACAGCCCTATCAGGACTCCTTTGGCCCTTTTTGACTGGGGAGTCTGCATAATACCATGTTACATATTGCTTTGAATATATCTTCACATTCCCTCAGAAAGAGGTTGCCCAGATATCCCCTAGGGGGGTGCCCTGAGGAAAATGGAAAACAGGGCTAGAAAGGATGTGAGCTTCAGTGGACAGGCCATAGGGAAGCGCAACATATTGGTAATAAGTTCATATGTGTGTATAATAACACCATTATATGAAAAATAATTTATTATGACAAGTTGAATGTACCAGAAAATATACAGTAAGTGTGATATAGAATTGCATTTTAATTGCACAACTATAAGTTAAAATTACCCATAGTGTTAGACTTCATGAAAAGATGGACAGGTATGCTTGATTGAGTGAAAATCATTTTAACCCTTTCAGTACCAAACACTTTCATCTTCTTCCTGCCCAGGACAATTTTCAGCTTTCAGTGCTGTCACACTTTGAAAACCAGCTACTCAGTCATGCAACACTGTACCCAGATGAGATTGTTTTTTGAGACAGCTTTTTTTTGTGGTATATAATCAGCACTGGGTTTTTTTTTTTTTAATTCTGTTGTATTTCTTTGGTATAAATAACCCAAATCAGTGTATAATAGTCAGGGGTGGACTGACAATTCATGTGGCCCTCAGGCAATAAGAGATCATGGGGCCCCTATGTCCTTGCTCACAATCAAACCACACCCAAAAAATCCTATGAAAGGTACCAGGGGCATCTCATGGGGCCCCCTACTGACTCGGGGCCCTCGGGCAGGGCCGAGTGCTGGAATGGTCAGTCCGCCCCTGATAATAGTTAGTCTGTGTAAAAGTTAATGAGGCTACAAACTATGGTGTATGCATACACTGCTCAAAAAATTAAAGGAACACATTTTAATCAGTATAGCATCAAGTCCCTGGTGGTCTGATTATGTCAATATTTTTGAATGTCAAAGCGGCACATTGTTTGACATGGAAATTTGTTGTTTTATATTGTAGGCCTGTAATTCTTTGGAAAAATTCACTTAAATCTGTCCAAACAAGAGTCTAGTAAACATCCCGGGTGTGATATAGTTTGAAACAAAAAATGATAAATTATAAAAAAATAATAAATTTACTTCAACAATGTAATCAAACCAAAAACACTGAAATTTGAAATAGAGCACCAAGTTCGCACATCACTGAGCTCAATAGCAGGATCGTCCCTGTTGTCACTTTCAGTGTCTGATGACGAATTTACCCATGAAACACTATCGCTCAATTCTGCAAGTGATTCTAATTCTGTCGCTGTTTTCTAGCTGGTCTAAAACCGCTTTTGACCTAAAGGGACGCTTTTTAGATGCCATGGACGTTCTCAGGCAGAAAGAATGGTAAAAGTGCAGGCAGGGCACACGACAAAGCACTAGGGACAAAACTGAGGTGAAATAGTTTGATACAGTAATGTAATCCTAACAGATTACAATGTATGTCATGTTTTTACTCTTTTAATCTCTCACTGGTTCCTCCTCCCCCCCCCGTGTCGCGACGCTCACAGGGAAGGGAAGATGGATGCCAGCATCGACCACAAGACACATCGGGGGATCGCAGGACAAGGTAAATTACACTACAGTGTAATCCCAAGTGTGGCTCGGGGTTACTGCTTTTGGAAAATTAAACCCGAGCCACACTCGGGATTACCGCTAGGAAGGTTAAACTCCTGGGATATTGATCTGGTCAGTTAAGTAGCAGAGGGGGTTGTCAATCACTTTAAGTTGCTTTGGTGTTAATTAACAACAGGTGCAGTAGATGGGCAACAATGAGATGACTCCCAAAACAGGAATGGTTTTACAGGTGGAGGCCACTGGCATTTTTTTCCCTACTCATCTTTTCTGACTGTTTTTCACTAGTTTTGCATTTGGCTAGGGTCAGTGTCACTACTGGTACATGAGGTGATACCTGGACCCTACAGAGGTTGCACAGGCAGTCCAAGTCTTTCAGGATGGCACATCAAAACGTGTCATTGCTAGAAGGTTTGCTGTGGCTCCCAGCACAGTATCAAGAGCATGGAGGAAATTCCAGGAGACAAGCAGTTACTCTAGGAGAGCTGGGCAGGGCTGTAGAAGGTCCTTAACCCATCAGCAGGACCAATATCTGCTCCTTTGTGCAAGGAGGAACAGTATGAGCACTGCCAGAGCCCTACAAAATTACCTCTAGCAGGCCACTGGTGTGAATGTCTCTGACCAAACAATCAGAAACAGACTTCATGAGGGTGGCACCCTGTGCTCACTGCCTGGCACCATAGAGCTCGATTGGCTTTTGCCATTAAACACCAGAATTGGCAGGTCCGCCACTGGCACCCTTTGCTTTTCACAGATGAGAGCAGGTTCACCCTGAGCACATGTGACAGACGTGAAAGGGTCTGGAGAAGCCGTGGAGAACATTATGCTGCATGTAACATCGCTCAGCCTGACCATTTTGGTGGTGAGTCAGTGATGGTCTAGGAAGGCATATCCATGGAGGGACACACAGACCTCTACAGGTTAGACAATGGCACCCTGACTGCCATTAGGCATCGGGATGAAATCCTTGGACCCATTGTCAGACCCTACGCTGGTGCAGTGGGTCCTGGGTTCCTCCTGGTGCATGACAATGCCCGGCCTCATGTGGCAAGAGTATGCAGGCAGGTCCTGGAGGATGACGGACTTGATACCACTGAATGGTCGCCATGCTCATCAGACCTAAATCCAATAGAACACCTCTGGGATATCATGTTTCGGTCAATCCGACAATGCCAGGTTGCACCTCAGACTGTCCAGGAGCTCAGTGAAGCCCTGGTCCAGATCTTGGGGGAAATATCCCAGGACACCATGGCCCTGATTCACTATTGGGTGTGGGCGCATATTCATGGGCTTAAGCCCAATTTTCATGGGCGTCTGTCTATTTTTTACCCTGCAACCTAATTCACTATTGACCAGAGCCCATAAGCAGATGTCCAATCTAATTCACAAAAAGACACACGCCCGGAATCAGACTCACAAAGCAGACTTGCTAAGAAGCAAGTCTAACACCATGACAAATCACTTCAGAGACATGTTCACTTAGAAATTTGCTTTGCCAAATATCAGGACTTCACTTTAAACAATATCTGCTATTTCAAAAAAAATTAAGAATGTTTTAAAAATCGTTTTTTTGAAGGAAATCGACACAGTAAAAATCTAGACGCCCGTGCAGTGTTTTTGGCAGATACAACTGAGCATGTGCAGAACACATTTTAGACTTCTGCCATGGGCGTTTGCTTTTTAGCCACTGACTAATAGTGAATCTTACTGTGGAGTCCTCTGACAGTCGGCACTCGGTCGCGACTACTGTGTTTAATAAACAGCACTCGGCATATCTTCATGTAATCTAACTAGATTTCCTTAGTTCTAGTGATTCTATTTTTGTTTCTTATACTTTATAATTATTTCTGTAATGATTTTACTTATTTCAAAGGTCTAGATAATATTTATTTTGACAGCTGAATGTAAAAATAAAGGTCCGCAATAAAAAAAAAACAAAAAAAAAAACAGCGTGGGTCCCCCCTCTCATCCTTACCAAGCCCTTCAGGTCTGGTATGGATATTAAGGGGGAACTCCACGCTGAAATTTAAAAAAAAAAACAGCGTGGATCCCCCTCAATATCCATACCAGACCCTTATCCGAGCATGCAGCCCGGCAGGTCAGAAAACCTGAACCATACCAGGCCACATGCCCTCAACATGGGGGGGTGCTTTGGGGCAGGGGGGGCTCCCCCCCCCAAAGCACCTTGCCCCCATGTTGATGAGGACAAGGGCCTCTTCCCCACAACCCTGGCCGGTGGTTGTGGGGGTCTGCGGGCAGGGGGCTTATCAGAATCTGGAAGCCCCCTTTAACAAGGGGGCCCCCAGATCCCGCCCCCCCCCCCTACGTGAAGGAGTCTGCGGTACATGCTCCCGCAGACTCCTTCACAAAAAAAAAAGTGTGGTGTAAAAAAAACAAAGTACAGGGTCCCCCCCCTTTTCTGACCTGCCGGGCTGCATGCTCGGATAAGGGTCTGGTATGGATATTGAGGGGGACCCACGCTGTTTTTTTTTTAAATTTCAGCGTGGAGTTCCCCCTTAATATCCATACCAGATCCGAAGGGCTTGGTACAGATGGGAGGGGGGACCCCACGCTTTTTTTTTATTATTTCTGTAATAAAGGGAATTATTTTACATTCAGCTGTCAGTGGGGAACCCCGCTGACAGCTGAAACATTAACACATGGCTGTCGCTCCTACAATCCCACATGATATGTTATCAACTCATGCGGCGTTTTAGTTTTGAAAACCAATGCAGCGCTCATGTTTCAGCTGTCGGCGGAGTTCCCCACTGACAGTTGAATGTCAAAGTATTGCAGGGAATTATAAACAGTGTTTTAAATAACCGGCGTGGGGTATTCCCTCCCATCCATACTAAGCCCTTCAGGTCTCGTATGGATGTTAAGGGGTAACTCCACGCTGAAATTAAATAAAAAAACAGCATGGGGTACCCCCTAAAATCCATAACACATACTTATCCGAGCATGCAGCCCGGCAGGTCAGGAAAGGGGGGGGGGGGGACGAGCGAGCGCCCCCCCCCCTCCTGAACCATACCAGGCCACATGCCCATACCAAATTATTCAAACATTTGTAAACAGAACAATGAACTGAAATGGTTTGGCATTTGTACCCCAAATATGACGTTCCCTGAGGCGTTGGTAAACCGAGGTACGCCTGTATTAGTATTGCAATCCTTTGTATTGGGATACATAGAACCAACATACATCTGAATTGGTAACATAGCATAACATTTGTGTCACATTGGAGATATCTGGTAGTTACACTGACCTTGCCCAGGGACCTAAGATTGATTCACAGCACAGAAATACAGGCTGGATTAGCAATGTAGCTCCGTGGATTAGTGGTTAGCACTACTGCCTCACAACTCTAGGGTTGTCGGTTTGAATCCCAACCACGGCAAGGAAGTAGTATGATCTCCGTGTGTGGCTGTCTTCAAATAGATGTTCTGGCAACATCTTTGCTTTCTGTCTAAATGATCCCTAAAATGTGAATTAGAATGAGGCCTTGTCTGTTGAAATACCTTCAAAGCTGCACCTTATGTGAATGTCATACAATGGGATAAGGTAAGAGCCTGGAGCACTAATAGATTTGATAATGATGGTTTACACTCCACCCACTTTTGTGAAGGATTTGGCAAGCAAAGAGCTGACAGAGAGAGAGAAGAGCGAGCCAGTGAGACGAAGAAGAGTGAGCGAGATATACATACTGAAGAGTGATAAAGAGAGACATTCAGAAGAGTGAGCGAGAGAGAAAAGACTTGGTTGGTGAATCCACACATCAAACTTGTCACAAGTCCTGGCATGCATTTTTCCCCCAAATGCATAGCAGACCCTTATCCCAGCAGGCAGGTACCGCACGCCTTCAAAGATTTATTTCCTTTGTTGATTTTCCTGCTTCACTCACACTATATGCAATTGAAAATTACTCTTTAAGTTGCCAATTTTACTGTGTTTTCTAGAGAATTACTAACTAGTTGTGTTTTCAATTGTGTTAAATTGCTAATAAATGGCCACAATTCTCAAATACCTTTGAACTCTCGCTGCAACAAATGGCGTATGTTAATACACTCACATTCACATTCATTATATCCAATATCAGGTACGATGTCAATGCACAAATCGCACCTGAAATTGCACACCCTGGATGTGACTTGTCATGTGATTGGCATGGCCAGCAGCTTGCTCTTTGCATAGCAAATTGCACACAATGTTACTGGGGGCCAACACCACTGTCACATCTAATCCGATACGGCAATTGCCCAACTTACAGTGAAGTTGCACGAGTTCACAATCCAATTGGATGTGAACAGAGCCTACAGTGGCTCTTGGTCTACGGTCTTGGTCTTGGTCTACGATTTGCAAGTCACCTGTCATGCCAATTGCATGGCAATCCCAAACAATGTTACTGGGGGCCACCCGGTCACATTAAAGCAGATTTCTAAGTGGTGTTATTGACACCACAGTCACATCATGTGACTTGCATAGAAGTTGCATGATTTCAAAGTCGGGGTACATGGTGATTTCAAGTGCAATTTGCAAGACATCCGACACCGATCTCTCAGCAAATTGCATGAAAAGTAGTGTATTCATTACTCTATTATTACTTGCGGCTCCAACCAAGTTTGAACCACAACAATATGAACGCTACAATAGCGTGCACACTGAGTGGGACTTGGCACAACATGCAAGTTGTAAATCGTCTGCAAAGTCGCACCCTATTGTCTGCTATTAGAGCAGTGTTTCTCAGCTCCAGTCCTCATGGACCCCCAACAGGTCATGTTTTCAGGATTTCCATTATTTTGCACAGGTGATTTGATCAGTTTCACTGCCTTATGCAGGCCATAGATGGGTCGAAAATCGGCCGATTTGTCGGCCGAAAATAAAATCGGCCGATTTTCGGATCGTTAGTGGGCGATTTGGTCGGCCGTTTTTCGGGATTTTGGCCGGTTTTTT